>NW_027287427.1:31114113-31186613 GCF_022747635.1 Hetaerina americana | reverse complement strand
TTCACCTATATATAGTATCCCTCACCACTGCAGCGATTCCTTGAATTCCAAAACAAAGGAAGAGGAAGGTGAAGTGAGAAATAAATGAGAATGATCGCTTTCTTGGTGTGGGGCACACTTCCGTTGCCTTTTTCGGTCCAGGACCATCATCTCCTATACCTCGCACGAACTCTGCCACGTTGTCCTCATGATCCCTCCTCCCTTTACCCCTTCCCCTCCCTGCTCCCCTTATCCCGTCCCTTTATCCTTCTCTATTTCTCCAATTCCTCCTCTGGAGCCCTCGTCTCTTTTGTCCCCTCTTCTCTCTTTTTCTCTGGCCCCCACCCCGAAAAAACCTTCTTTCCGACCCAATCCCCTCTTCGCTCTCTCTGATTCCTTCCCATCCCTTCAGAGAACCTTGCAATTTCTATTTCCTTTGGAGATTCCTCACTTCTTTGGGCGCAATTTCGTGTGCGTGTATTGTGATGATAAAACTCACTGCAGATCTGTGCGAATGAAATTTGTTTCAGCAGTTTCGTTTGCGATTTAATTTGTTATCTGGGTGGAATTGCCATATCTGGTGGCGTTGAGTTTCGTTATGTTTCTTATTCTCTCCTTCTCCGATGAATTCTCAAAGCAGAGTATTGCAGTTTACATTTTACTCCAAAAAATTTCCTTCGTTTTCTTTTGTTAAGATTGGGATAATCTCCTTTTATGCAACTGGTACAGTTGTGCAGTTTTTACAATCATTTCTGAAATTAGATAACTAAATTCTTCTCTCTTTTTATACTACATTTTCGTAATCATCAGCAAGACAGATAATCGATACATACCTCCCAAAAAGTAACGGAGACATACATGGCCTCGTAATTTAATTTCGAAATCTTTTTGTATGTCCTCACATGAAATATTTGGATGAGTTTAATATCTAAAAAAGGGAATTGTATTATTCGGTTGAATGAGACTAGGTGTTTTCAATTCACTTCGAAATGTGGTACTTTTTCTTCCCAGCGCGCTCGATGTATAGGAGCTTCAAATGACACAGTCATCGTTAATTCCATGACAGTCAACGAGCCAGCCATCTTGTTAAGCCAAAATTGTTGCTGAGGCAGCGGATGAAAGCCGTGGATGAAAACGTGTTCCACTTAGTCCCAACACGTTCGCACAAAATGATCCCCGCCTTATTGAGTCGTTCTGGGGTGAATACATTACTAGTACTGACTATTTTGCCTGAATGGAATCATCAGGCGAGTGCGGCATTACGTAAAATTGAGTAACTCGTATGAATCATGATGATTACCTACTCGGATGGTAAACCCTCCAATAGAGCAAAAACTTCTAGTCCCGACAAATTAAAAAGTTACTTCCTGCGTGATGGAACGATAAACTTCGAGCTTTGAAATTTCAAATTCAAAAACAACCTTAGTTTCGTACCTTCAGGGTTTTTTGTTCGGCTTGGACATGAATGCAATCAGTTAATGAAATCAAAGATAAAGAGTATTGCTTTAGCTTCAGATTGGACCTCACTGATGTGTGGTCTTTTGAAAAGAATTATTTCGCCAGACCTTGATGGAATGCCCTTAGCTCAAATATATTGTTACTAGGATTAGCTTAGTTTAGATTAGCAAAAGGTAACTTTAATAGCTTTATTCTATCGCCTTGAAGATGGTAATAAAATTTAATTGGTGTAAAAGTAAATCATAATCAATAACGTATTCATTTCATAAACTTAATATTAAACTGTAAAAAATGCTTTTATTCCTTAATAAAATTAATCCTATACCCGCCGTCCATAGCAAGCCTATTAAGCTGCATGAATATTATCTTCTAAATAGCGTATCTGTAATTATATTACAATCGTATAAAATTGAATACCTCTTCGCATGAAATTATATATATTACTATAATAGTTGACCTGAAAAATCTAGAAAGACGTACCTACTCGGGAAGTAAGCCAGGAGATATTAGACCCAACAAAATCGAGTGATATATAGTATAAAGGGCGACTTTATGTAAATAATTCTATACAATAATATCAATATGCATCACTTCGCTCTTTTCTCTGTAATATTTATTTTTGTAATAAACAATGAATAGAATACATATTGTATTCTTAAGAACTATAGCTGCATAAAATTTTATATTTAGTAACTCACAACAATATTTATCACGTTAATGCTTTTGGTATCATTACAAATTCTTGGTTCACACCCTAGGTAGAGTTTTTAACTGCGAATAAGAGCGACTCAAGTTCTAATCCGCGCGATGCCGGCGAATATTCCCAGCAAATATTATCTGATGTTATGCGCACCAAAACATTTCAGAAAATTGTAATTACTGAAACACAGGTTCTTAACTTACTCTGAATGAGAGAATTTTACACATTGTAAAAGATTTAGTATAACGTGAGCTAAAAGTAAAGAGCTACGCCCATTGAATTGATCCTAGGGTTTAAGACCACCGATTGGCTCTTTACGTATTCACTATTTGTTAATATTTTTTCATGGCAAAATTTGCTCGAAAAATCAATTTGTTCAAGGAACCATACATTTTTAAACTTTTCACTGTTATGATCGTGAATTAATGGTTTTTGTAATGCAAAATGACCAATCCTCCGAGAAACCTTTCAACCAAAAGCACCACTCTTTGATCATTACCCATAGACGGATGAAAAAACATGAACACAATCGGTGATGGAAGATATTGCGTGTACCTAATTTTTATTTCAGAGGCATTGCTTGAATATCTCGGTGTTTGGCTCCTACACAGAATTTCTCTGATAAAAACACATCAAATGAATCGTGGAGTGCTGGTGGGAATCCCTGAGCGTGGGCGATAAAACACGGAAGGAGGAGGAGAAGCTGTTAGAAAGGAGGTATTGGCAGGGTTTTTACGAGTGTAAAAATAAGGATGGATAGATGAAAGAAAATCGAGAGGTCAAAATTCAAAGCCGGGGAAATCTCATCTGCAGAGCTTGTGCGGGAAAAAAAGGCGAGAGGGTTGCGACCGTCTTAGTTGCCGGTTAAGGCGCTGAGTTTCTGGTTGAAAAGGTTAAAAGAATTAGGTTACGAATCGAAATCCGAAATAATTGGTACTAACTCATACTAAAGGAAACGTGCTCCGGTTCATTCCCTCTGGAATAAGAACAAAATATCAAGAATCTTTTATCTGAGTTGAGGGAATACTATACGGCTATCATTATCACTCAATGTTATGCGTTCGAAAAGAGATGGCAGTGCACACTACACTCTCTCCTGGATTTGAAAGATATCACGTATGATGGCACAAAAGCTACAAATTGATAGTTTTATGTATTTTTTTCGCACGCATAGGATTAGCTGTAAAATATAAATTAGCATACGGATGTACTAGGAAAAATTTAATCTGTAGATCTACATTGCTTTGAATTTTTTACTGAAATTTAGTCAGAATTAAATTACTTTCAAACTTACGCAGATATTTGATATCCCTCTTAATTATTCCTAGATCTCGAAATGTGAAAACCCTCTCAAACAGGTGTATTTTCTCAAAGACAAT
The DNA here is from genome assembly GCF_022747635.1 of Hetaerina americana. Taxonomy (NCBI): domain Eukaryota; kingdom Metazoa; phylum Arthropoda; class Insecta; order Odonata; family Calopterygidae; genus Hetaerina; species Hetaerina americana. The sequence goes on along the minus strand of NW_027287427.1, from coordinate 31,183,097 downwards.
ATTTCAATAGGTAAAGGTATACTTATGCTGTTCTGTGCCTGGAAATTATGGATGTCATGCCAACTAAATGTTCTGAAAATATGATCTCTCAACAAATTGCTTAAATTAAATGTTGTCGTAAGAAATAGTCAATAGTTCAACTATTCCAATTGGGATAAGTGTATAATTACATTATGAAGTCTATTTTATATTTTATCTGTTTCTTTTAACATTTTAGGCTTTCTCACTAATCTATGTGGAAATAAAAATTTTATATTTTGGATATAACCAGCTACATAACAATTCCGAAACGATGCCTTACCCTTCTGTTAGTATTTCGACTCCTTAGTAATTGTATAATTTGTCTTTGATTGTTGGAATATCAAAGAAATCAGAGAAGTAAGTGACATGTTGCTTCTAAGCATAAAATATAAAACTCAAGGGCCCCAAAAGAGTTTTGGAAATCATATTTTATTATTTAGTGCTCAAAGATTCCGAAAAAATTATCACAGAGTCAGAAATTTACCGATCATACAACTGGGAGAAATTCAGAAGTCTCCCGTCATCATTTTAATTCTTTATCTTCCCATAATTCAATTTTATAGCATCAGATTTTAGCTACTTTCTTTTAGATATTCTCTAAAGATATATTAAAATATGGTAATTTAATGTAAGATTAAAAAAGGAAACTAATAACATAAATTATACGAAAAGTAATACAGTTTTAATGAATATTTTATGCGTAATAAATTATTAAAGTAAAAAATAGAATGTCATATAAATATATAATATTTGTTGCATATTCATGCCATTAATACGTCAATCAAGTTTGGCCTACAACTTTCCCAAAGAGTATTTGCCGAAATATCGTCCCAAATAATCAAATATAACTGTATTAGTAAATAATATTATCATGGAAATATGCCCAATTTAGGGACATTGTGCCAGTTGGCTAAAATATTTAATATAAAATTAATGCAACAATAATCTCATTTACACACTCCAAGCTTTTGTTACTTATGTGACGGAGATCCTCTTTAACGGCGGAGGCGTGAAAAGAAATAATAATATCAGAGGGAGTGAAAGTTGTGCTTTTATAAAAATACTTTTTAAAAGTATAATTATTTTTTTAATTACAATGATAAAGTCTCAGGGTAAACTTTTATCCAAGCTTTAGGAAAAACGGTATTATATTTAGATTTGAAGAGCAAATGAAAGTGTATATTCATTTTGCAGATTCATAGCTACAGCATGAAAACGAACATTTAAAAATAAAGAAGACAATTTTTCTTCAATCAAGAAAGAATTTTAATATAACCTTTTAATTAAGTGTATGTGTAATGAAGGTTTGTCAAATGATAAAAGGGTTTGATGAGGCTAAGCCACTAAACTCAAGGCAGACGTAACTAATAGGCGAACCGGATGTGTGTAATGAGTAAGGAATCCTCGCATTAGTCCAGCGAATGAGATGTACGGTAAGGACTGGAGGGCCCCGGGTACAAATCTGGGTAATGCCTCTGGTCACCGCCAGCTAAACTCAAACAGCGTGATTTCTCTAAAACGAGATCTTCCTAGGAAACCACATGAGGCACAGATAAAATATCAGTCCTCTCCCGGAAACCCTGAATGTGTGAATTTCACACGCCGTAAGGCTTTGTACCAGGTGAGCCGTAACTCCACCCATCCAGTCGACCTTCGGGCTGAAGACTAGTTCATGCACGCCTTTCGCTTCCCGTCCTGGTCCCTTAAACATGAGGTAGGCTAATGGTTAGATTAAGCTGTCATTCAACCATGTACCAACGATCAATCGACCGTGGCTCGGCTTCCTCGAGGTCTCAGGGACGCTCGAAGGTGACTAAAATAAACATTAAGAGGACTAATAGAGAAAGTAATATCTACATACTCTCGGAATAGAGCCTTTAAGGCTTAAATGTCTGTAATCCCTGAGGAAAAGAGATATAGAATTTTCTCGGTTTTCAGAAAGGTATGCTGTGTATACTATAAGAAAGGTACAGGAAATTTTTAAATAAAGCCAATGCTCGAAATTATTATAAGAATTCGAACTATTTACATTCAGTCGTTATCAATTTTATTCTAGGATGTTTTTTATTTTATTCTAGGATTTATTTTCAATTCTGCTTTAATCCGAAAACGTACTTTGCCGCCACGGTTTACTACCAATAGATGGCAAAATGTAAATTTCAAAAACAACTGTTCACAGATATAATCTGTGGTGCTGAGTAAATCCTGCGTTATGCATTAAATTAGCATCGGTTGTTTTCAGTTTGTGGTTCGGAATTTTTTATTACCAACGCTTTGATTCAAAGCGTCTTTTTGGCTTTTGATTTTGAATGTAAATTCTTGAATTTGTTTAGAGTGTAAAAATATAAATTATAAATAACAATTTTTAATTATCTCATTTAAGTATCGCCCACAACACTTTGGGAATGTACAAGTGCTATGTTGAAGCATAAGAAAGACTATATGTGATTATCATCATCTCTCCTACATACGGTGGGTTAAAAAAATTCAAATGAAACGCAAAACAAAATGAAAATAAATATAATTAGTGGAATGTAGTATTGCCCTTAAGTATTAGTGCCGCTGTGTGGGGGTTAATTGAAACAAAAGTGCTCCAACGGTTCCCAAAGTTAGATATTTTACTGCGACGCATATCCAAACCCCCACCATTAAATCCTCTTTCCTAAGTCTTACTCTTCTAAACGGTGTAACTCTCAAAAGAGGAACGAAGTGTACAGAAACACATAAATTGATGTGATTGGTGGAGTGCAGTTTCACCCCTAAGTATTTGCGACTAGGTGTTTTATATCATAATAGTATCCCTCGGACCTACAGCATAATTTGCCTTTCGATGTGGCTGCTGCATAACTAAAATTCGGTATTTATGCAATAGTTTTGTATGTACATGCCTTCCCCACCTCTCCTGTGTTCGTCCTTTATGCATATTCCCATCCCTTTTCCTTATCTCTATTCCCAAGCGAATGAATATATATATATATATATATATATATATATATATATATATATATATATATATATATATATATATATATATATATATATAGTACAATAGACAGTAACACACAATATAGAAACACAAAAAAAGAGAACACTCACACGTATTTTCTTGATATTTCGACGGAAACAATCCGTCTTCCTCTGAAGATATAGAAGTAATGACTCATTGAGTCATTACTTCTATATCTTCAGAGGAAGACGGATTGTTTCCGTCGAAATATCAAGAAAATACGGATGAGTGTTCTCTTTTTTTGTGTTTCTATATTGTGTGTTACTGTGTATTGTACTATTCGGCACTTCCGTATTACGTCTACGAAAGCATATATATATATATATATATATATATATATATATATATATATATATACATACATACATATACATACATACATACATATATATATATATGTATATGTATATACATATATATATATATATATATACAAAATGTATACATATACTTATATACATGTATATATAATTCTCTAAGACCCTGACTCTCAGTGTGGCCCGTCAATCAGCATTCAGACTGAACTGAAATGAAGGCCATGAGTGGCGCAATTTCTTTCGTCATGAAGATCACAAGCATTAAATCCTCCCATCGCATTACATTGCTTTTATGAAACCGGTAAAACCTGCTGGTAAAATCCGTAAAAAGTCTCAAAAAACACACTTCTATTTGAAAAGTAGCCTCAGAAAAATTACATTTATTTTGGGAGGAAATGATGACGGCTAATCGAAATTGTAGCCTTAGAAATCTTTGAGTAAACTAATGGAGTTCTTTACCCTGCCTATGTATCTTAGCGTACGTGCACTTAAGCCTATCTAAAAAAAAATTAATGAAGTAATTCAGGATAAATCCAAGGCTCCTGTAGTATTATATTTAGCACTCTGCCTAATGGTAGCCTTTTTATTAAACAGGCAATGAAATAAAGAAGGGTATCGCACTAGTTTGCTAGAGGGAGAAAATATAAGGTACCTTTGGATGATATGAGTAGGTAATAAATTTTGTGTGAGGAGCTGAAGTAGGAAACAATGTGTGGGGAAAGGTGTTTTAAAAGCCCACCAGGACGTGTTATAATTTTCTGAGAACGTCTTAAACTTCCTCTATGCAGTACTATAAATAAAGTAAATTATTTCAATTCTTCTATTCTTACGCCTCCTGGTTAAATGTTCCGTTCTACTGTAGCATAAGGTTCTATCAAGCGGAAAAAAAACTGCACTCGCAATAATTCATCGTCTTTCTCCAGTTTCGAAAATAGTCTCCCCGTTCCCTTAACCATGGTCCATTAGTGTCTTAGCTGCCTCCCCGTCCCCTTCGCTTTCCCAGTCGAGAGCATCCCTCTTCCCCTCATACTCATTTCGTTCCAACGCCGCCGCCCCGTTCGTTCCGTCCCTCCCATCTTCTGACCAACATCCCCCGCCCCCGCCCCCCCCCCACCGCACTCTTCCCCAACCCATGAACCCTTCCTCTGGCCCATTTTCTTTTTCTTTTCCCCGACTCGGTTTTACAACCTCCTCACATCAGCACCACTTCCCCAACGCCCCCCCCCCCACCGTCTCCTTTTTCTCCTCTTCTCATGCTTCCCTCTTTCTTTCCAATCTCCACCCCCTCCTCCTTCACCACTCCCACGCCCACCTCCCCAATGGGGTCCACCTCCTTTCTTCTTCTGCTCTTTAGGAACCGTTCCCTCCCCGTTTCGTCCCACCTCCCGCACGCGCACACACACAACCGTGCCCATGGCCACAATATCTTCCCATCCTTAGGAGCCACGTTTCAGTTCCCCCATCCGAAACCTCTTCCTTCCCCCACCCCAACCCTCATCCGATGCTGGGAGCCCAAGACAAAATGCAGGACCGCATCGAACTGTGATCGGAATACACTATCACCTCGGATAGGCCTTATTTCTCCCTTTCCTCTTTGACGTGGAGGGGAAAAAGAAGGTTCGCCGTATTGCTAACCTTTCATTTCTATCCCTGGGCTTATAAATAACTAAAAAGTCGTAAACTTACTTTACTTGGTCATCAAGACGGATGCTTAATGACTGTCTAGTGAATGATTGAACCAACGGAGAGTATGTTTATTATGTTTAAAGCTTTCCCTAATATTATCTCCATAAAATGATCAACAGTAGTACATATTACAAACTCATGATCAGCTGGCACGGAGATAATATTTCTTTCAATTCTTAAATTTTATGTTTATTTGACCAACTTAAAAAATAAATTTTCAATTTTTATGTCAATTAAGTTTTTTATACACTAAAATGTCAATTTATGCAAAAGACTAGTCATTTGTAGCATTGCATACAATTTCACTGGCACAATGTTCCAGCTCTCTCTTGTATAATTATTATGGTAAGAAAATAGCAATCATTTTCTCATCAGGAACGATGAATTGTAACATTTTTTAATTTATATGCATTGTAATTTAGTTTATAGATATTTCTCGGTAATGTTTGGGAACGTATTAACGAGTGTAAAAACATTTTTCTCGTTCTTCATAAATGATCTCTGACAGATGTCTGCTACAGCTGCTGCAATGCATAAAATAGAGAGGATTTTAGAGCAATTCATATTCGACGAGTATAAATCGACTAGATATTGGTTTCTATTTATAGTTCTTGGGCATACGTAGTTTTCGATTGTGATTTCTCCGAGGCTAAGAGCAATGGAATTCATGACCATAAATAATGATGGAAAATGTACCTGTGCGTATCGCCTTTGAATAGATCATTTTCCATATCATCTAACGAATGCCGTAACTGTCCTAAATATAAAATAGGAATTTCTCGAAAAATTTAATGCAAAAAAATTTAATAAATTAAAATATAAATTTTTGTAAATTAAATATGGTGAATTTTTTCTGAAAAGTTACATACTAACTGTGTAGTTAGAAGATAATTTTTAATATGTGGCGTATGGGATTTTATATATTACAGTACAGATTATTACAATCAAAAATAACTTTTTACAGATAAACATATTCATAGATCCAAAATTTCGTACAATAATTTTATTGAAATAAAATTTAGGAAATGAAATGTGCAAAAGGGATAGGAAGTGAAATGTGCAAAAGGGATTTCTAGTTGATTTCCACATTTTTCGGGCTGCGTCCGCGTATGTCGTTTAAATGTACAACAGTTTGACCTTGACCTGAGGACGCCAGCAGGATAGCTGGCGAAACTGTTGTACATTTAAACGACATACGCGGACGCAGCCCGAAAAATGTGGAAATCACCTACTCATCGCCGCGGAAACCTTCGAACGGGATTTCTAGTTAGTTATATTTTACTTATATTTTAAATTTTGTTTAAATTAAGAACATTTTACGGGATTTAGTCTCTTTTTATTGATAGAAGATATTTTATCATTCAAAAGTATCCAAATAATTTTCAAAGTTTTCAGACATTTCACTGTTTTATTCTCTCTGATCTGAGTAAATTTGGACACCAAGTATAAGGGAAGGGCATTTTGCATAAGGTTTTTGAATATTGAAGATATTCGTAATGTTTATAGTATTTCTTAAGACATTTTGATGCAAGTTTTAATTTCATTCAAGCATTCGATCGAATGGAGTTCTGATAGTTATTTTCCATTAAAGTTTCCTTGAAAACTGAATACTCTCTTAGGATAGCATAGAGGTATGTTTAATGGCTGACAATTCATGAGCTTTGCTCAATTGTAGATGTTTTCCCATATATTCCAATTTTTCAATAATGCAGTGTTTAGGCTGTCTAAGTTTAGTAGCTGAATATGCGGATAAAACCTTGGCGCATATGTTAGAATCCATACTCCTTAATTAGTTCTTCTCAGATGGGAGCAATTTATCTCAGACAACTGGTTTTGGTAGCGTAGTTTTTTTACTTTAACAGATTAAATTTTTACCAAGATATGATGACGCATTTTCCACGAGGAAATCTGATGATAGAGAAAATCCACACAGTGATGTATGAGGGAAACATTCGTACAAAACGTAGGTTTTGTGACTAATTTACAGCTATCAAGGGAATTCATCCTGGAATAATTCGGTCGTTTACATACCGCTGAATGACAAATAACCATATGAAACTGTGGCATGAAACCGTAGTTCTGTGTTCCTGGTGCCGACGGAAACAGGGCAAAGCTATGAAGTAATACATTTTGTAGATTAAATAAGACTTTTTTATCGGTTCATAGTTTCCTCTGTTTACTTATATTTCCATCGAAATTGTTAAAGGGCCTTAAATCACTTAAGAGTCTATCCACGTATGTATAAAACTCATGCTTATACGCATAAGTATCAAAATTTGGTCCAAAGCAAAATATATAATTATTTTCTGCTCATTATTTCAGCGTAGAGAAAATCCCGCAGTTTGATTACTTGTTATGAATGATAATCTTCTGATCCGTTAAGTAAACTTTTCATTCTAGTTATTTTCCTAGTAAAAGCTCTTTTGAGTATGAAAGTATGTGTGAGTGTGTGTATATATATATATATATATATATATATATATATATATATAGATTATATTTTAAATTTCAGAAATATATATATATATTTATTTATTTATTTATATTTTTATGTGTGTGTGTATATAAATATATATATGTGTATATATATATTTCTGAAATTTAAAAAAATGATTTTGTTACCTACGTCGGAAATTTTAATCATTCATTGCGGATTTATTGCGTGAGACTTTTTACAAACTTTTGCATTGTTTTCTGACCTTGATTCATTTCCGCGATTTTTATTTTCAGCCGTAATTATTAAGAGTATTTGTATCTGACATTTTAAACGAAGTGATTGAGATCAATGTCAATGTCTTCCAGCAACATCTGTTTCTGATGGGTTCTCTGGCATGCAAACTAATTTCTTCAAATGAATGAACAACAATCAAGGGCAAGTTCCAAGAAAGATCCCTTTTGCATAGAAATTACGTTATTTTTTCGTAAAAATTATAGCATGTCACTTTTGAAATAAAGTGAGATTTTTTTGTTCACGTTAAAAATATTTTGCGCCTGTAGTTTCTACCGTGCATACATATGTTTGCAGTGAAAAACATTACATTTCCCAATTAAACATTTTTTTCAGGTTCTCATGTTGTTTTCATGCAAATCATTGTATTTCTTAAATAAATTAGTCCACATGTATATATATATATATATATATATATATATATATATATATATATATATATATATATGTATATATATATATATATATATATCTATATATATATGTGCATGTATGCACATAATTTATAAACATACATATATATATATATATATGTATATATATATATATATATGCCTCGTCCGGGTTCGATTCCCGGGCGAGGCACTCTGAGCACCTGCAGCTCCACCCAAGCTAAAGTGATTTTTCGGGTACCAGGTCTTCCTTGGAAACCATAACCGGCACAGGGAAAGGAACTGGTCCCCCTACCCTGATGTGTGAATTTCACTCGCCGTATAGGGCTTACTAATGCGTGAACTCTACCATCACCTACTAAACCGACCTTCGGGTTGATTACTGTGTTTATAGTTTTTTATATATTTATATGTATAAACACATACATGTAGTCGTAAAAATTCGTTAATGCGTCTCAATTTATCCAAATCATATTTTTACTCATTAAGGGGAAAACAAAAATAAAATATAACGGAGAGTCTTTATTCTTATGTTTGCTAAAATGACAATACGCTGAATACAGTAGAAAAGGTACAAAGGGGTCAAAGAAATAGTTAAGGTGATATGCTAGAGAATTAAGAAATTCTGATTGTAACAAATTTATACGTTCAAACACAGTGGACAAACTTAACTACATTCTCGATCGTTCCGATGAGAACGAGTTGGTATAAACTCTCATAAATGTTAAAAGCAGTGTTTATTTATGACGCCAAAGAAAATTAAAAACCGTACAGTATATCGAGATTTTGGACCATCCTGGGAAAAAATAAAATCTGCCGCAGATTGAGTTTATAGCTGGTTTATCCCGCACGCGATCTCATATGTTCGTGTATTGTCAAGAAGGAGAACGAGTTTCTATCGGTTAATTATTGGTTCTATTTTCTGCTCCATCCACTTTTCTCTCGTAGTTCTGTCAACTCAGCAATGTGTTTAAAGAGTGGATTTGCTTCGCAAGCTGTAATTCTCATGTGTAAATTTTTGTAAGAAACCAATCCAGCTCTGAAAACTCTTAAATCAGTTATATCCGATATTTATTCCAAAATTTGTTTAGTTTATTGCCCTGAGGTTTTGTCTGTAAGCATTCAAACGTCAGAGGTTCAGGCATTTGACCGCTTTACAATTATAATTCTAAAATGTTGGTATTGAACTTGCATGTTAAACCACTTTTAATGCCTATTGCTAAATGCCCATAAGAGTTCAAGGCTTCTGAATCATGAAATGGGCATATCACTATGAACTGTTTGCACTGAAAGAAAACTTTAACAGACGGCAAACTAAATCTCTAAATAAATTCCATTTGATTTCAGTCACATCTTCGAAAATTTTGAACTATTTGGCCAATAATTGAATCGTCTAATGTTAACTTATTTTGGTCTAAGCGTGTAACTAAATAGATATGTCCTGTGATATTAATCTTCACAATATAGCTAAGAAAGTTATAAGGAAGATGTCTACAAAGAACAATTTTCCTCTCCGAGGTTCTCAATATACCCGTCAGTCCTGGATGTAATTCCCTCAGGATTGACACCTGGATGTGGAAATTTCCATATATTCGGGAAGATTTCTTATGAAATAAAATCAATAGATGGTCCCTCAATGTGACCTCAATGAATTATTCATAACCATGACCTGTTCATCAAATCATCCCTAATCTTAAAAGGCAGGATTTTTACTTTTAACACTTTCACGGGCTAGATGCTCAGCTACATTATTTAAATATAGGTATTTATTTTTTCAGCGGAAATTTCTTGTTCAAGTATTTAGGCATTCTTATTTAAAAGCCATGTAAACGGGCAAAATGCCTCCTTTCTATGACATATATTATGTATAGTTTTAGAGGTATATTTCCTCAGGTTTTATCAAAAAATATTAATCCCAAAATTTTCGAACAAATTAAGTTTATTTACAGGTTTTGAAGTTTGACCGCTAGAATCAATTAAGGAATACAATGCTCCTCGGGTAAATGTCAGTCTCAGTTGGCCAATTTTGCTTAAAATTTAATCTAATCGTTCACTCTGTTTGAAATTAATCGTTGAAATTTTATTTTTTATCATACGAGTAGAAGTTGGGTCATGATAAATTTTCAATCATACGCATACATACATAAGGTTTAATATCGTGAAATCAGGCAATAAAAGGTCAGGAAGCGCGTTTGAAAAACGCACCAGATCAAAATTATAAAATTGAATTATTTTATCAGACTGTATAATTTCACCCACGATACATGTTTTAGTGGACCACATTAAATACACAATTTTTAAATTAACAGTTAGGAAATTTGTTGATACTTCAAACTACCAAATCATTTACCCAGCCTTTATTTGAGTGAGGTTTAAGAGATGCATACCAGGGCAGAATGAAATATTCCACCCTTTTAAATTAGTTTTACTTTTTGCTGAAAATAGTTTTCAGATAGCATTGTATCCTCTCAGTCTCGGCGAAATCAAACTGAAGTTCCTGAATTTCCATTTCGTGAAAGCTCCAAATGAAAAACCGATTGTTTTCATATGGAGTATATTAATAGCATATAAACCACAATGGTAGAGTGCTATACCCTTATGCGGATGTTCGGCAGCAGAAATCGGTACTAAATTGTTTCCTTAAGTTGATAAAATACACTTTTTCAGACAATTAATCAAGGATGACTATGAAATAAGATTTCATATTAAGTCTAGGGCATTTGAATAATGACAGTAACTCTACCGGTGAAATAATAGTCCTTATTTCCAAAAGGTGGGATAATACTACCTTGATCAAAAAGTTCCCGGAATAACCACCGTGTGGCGCTCCCATCGTTCCGATTTCAGTTCTGTTTTTTTTTGTTAAATTGGTACATCTGTTGTTAATATTCCCTTTAAATCTTAGTGTCATAACTTGACATTTGCAAAAGTTACGTAGCCAAGAGTACATCTATCTCTGTGTGTGTTGGCGATTTTTTACAATTGCAGAAATGGATTTAAATTTGCAACAACGAACTTGTATTAAATTTTGCGTAAAAAACGGATTTAGTGGCGCACGGACGTTGGAAATGTTGGAAAAGTGTTTCGGCAACGATTCTCTAAAAAAAACGGTCGTTTACCAGTGGCACGAGCGGTTCAGAAGTGGTCGTGAGTCAATCGAAGATGATGAACGCAGTGGCAGACCATCGACATCGAAAGTCGGTGAAAAAATTGATAAAGTAAAAGAAATGTTGGTCAATAACCGCAAATTAACCATCAGAGAAATAGCGGAGGACTTGAACATTGCCTATGGATCCGCCCAAGACATTGTGGTTAATGATTTGGGTTTCCGTCGTGTAGCATGCCAAAAGACCTCAATTTCATGCAAAAAAGAGACCGTGTTGACGTCGCAAAAGACATGATTTGCGAGGCTGAATCCGATCCCACATTCATCAAAAGGATCATTACTGGAGACGAGACGTGGGTTTATGAGTACGACACGCAATCCAGACATCAGGCAAGTGAATGGCGTTCACCAAATGAGCCGAGACCAAAAAAACCACGTCGTTTTCAGTCAAAAAAGAAGGCAATGCTGACGGTTTTCATGGATTACAACGGTGTAGTGCATCATGAATTTTTGCCAGAGTAAACAAAGAGTATTATTTGGGCGTTATGAGACGTTTGCGTGAAGCAATTCGCCGAAAGAGACCAGAAATGTGGGCAGAAAACTCGTGGATTTTGCACCATGATAACGCACCGTCGCACAGTGCTATCATTATTCGTAATTTTTTGACGAAAAATGCAACAAATACCATCCAACAGCCACCGAATTCACCTGATTTGGCTCCCTGTGACTTCTTTCTGTTCAATCGAGTTAAAAAACCATTACGGGGAACGCGTTTTAGCAGCCGAGAGGAAGTAATGGAAAAATCGCAGGAAGCACTGATGGACATACCGAAAACCGAATATAAAAAATGTTTCGAGGATTGGATCAAGCGCTGGCATAAGTGTGTTGCAGCCGATGGGGATTACTTTGAAGGGGACAATATAGATTTAGATGAATAAACTTGTATTTTTAATTTTCTGAATAAATTCCGGGAAATTTTTGAACAAGGTAGTATATGTATGTATATCACAAATCTTTCATAGCAAGGAGGGGTAATCAACTCATTGATGTTCCAGCCCACATAAATAGCAAGAGCCATGTTATAGTCAAGTCATGGATAACAAGTGTACATATTGCCCACCAAGTAGTGCAGGATATGAATTGAAAAAAGCATATTTACCATTGCCATTTACATTACATACTTTTTTTACACTCGCGTAACTTTTTAAATACAATGTGTCACTATTATCTACATAATTTTTCCTAAACTCTGTGTCTAAATGTCATGCTTAAATGAATTTAATTAAGTTTTGGAGCAAGGTTATTCATCTTTCCATGTATAATTGCACTTAATACCCCAGTCAAATTTGTTTAGTGATATCTTAATTTTTTAACGAGAATATCTTAATTTATATTTATTTTTAGGTTCATCGATATCAAATCAAAATTCCATTTTGTTATATTTACATGATATCACTTTGTACTGCGTTCTTTCCTTCTATTTCTAATTATTTGAAATTCTTGGCATCATCATTTACATTCCCAGAATGATTTAGGTGTTGTGGGAGGATTTAAAACTTAAAAAAATAGCCAAAACGTTCAGAAGGACTTTGTTGAACTGATAAAGAAATAGATGCAAACTGACAGCCTCGGCGAATCAATACTTATAAGATATAGATTGTTAATTTGATTTCAAAAATTGAAATCACTTAAATTTTTTACTTTGGCTATGAGTAATTTCACGGTTATACGTGCTTCAGTATGATGTATAAAAATACGATGAATGAATAGAAATATAAATTTACGAAAACCAGCACATTGTGTGAATACAGCCTCAAGGCTTGGAAAATACACTCTGAGAGAGGGATCAGTTGATAGACTATGAGGCTTCGCCGCCGACCTAAAGCCTCCATTCCGCCCTCCAAAATGAAGAAATATATCCCGGGGCGCTCAAGATAGTAGGATTTTTCTTGAAACGGCCCTCGGGAGTGCGAGATATATACTACTCTTGATCATACTACTCTTGATCACGAGTCAAAGCGTCTTTGGCCTTGTCTCTCCATCCCATCTCTCTCTCTCTCTCTCTCGACGGGAGGGATGCTGTGAAACGCTGACGTTGACGTGACGCCCCAGCGTGCCGCATATTTTGTGATACGCCAGCGGCAACGGTTAATATTTCCTCACGCCGGGAGGGGCCGTTATGGTAGTGGGGTGAGTGCAACGTTTTAAGAAGGGCTTAACGGAGGCGTCAGGTATTTTTGAAGGGAGGGCGGTTGGGTAGTGGTGGAGGGAGGGGGTAAAAAACGAGGAAGAGAGGGAGAGAGTTTGCGAAAGCAATCAACGCGGGCGGGTAACTTCCTGTCGCGTCCTAAACACCTCCGCCTCCAGCCGCCGCGACACTCGCACACATAAAGCATCCCAACTTCCACCCCGCCCGACCCCCGTCCACCCCCCAATCCCTCTGCTCGGGCAGACCCTCCTCCTCCACGGGGGACGGAGATTACACAGCCGATTCCACCACACGGCCGTGTGCCGTGGGAGAGGTGTGCTCCAGGAGGGGGATTATCCCTTTATGGATCACAAAACGCAACCCCGCCCTCTCTAAAACCCCTGGCGAAATTAAATTCCCGTCGACGATGCGATCTTATCTGGTATGTGCGTGTGTGAGTGCGTGTATTCGCGTTTGCCTGCGCAGCGGGATGGCGGGGGGAGCAACTATTGGGGTGGGGGTTGAGGGAAATGGGGTCGGTGAGGTTTCCCACTTCCGCTTTATAATCCCGAATATTATACGCCCATTAATATATCACGTGGCGGCAACGTAGATAATTCGGTGCTATGATAAGACGTTAAATGAAAATTGCGAGGATTTTGCGAAATTTAAGTGGTCCAGTTTGGGATGGTTGAGATCAGCCCTAGACAGTACTCGTCTCTCTCTCCTTCTTCGCCCCTCTTACCCCACCATTTTTCTCCCTCGCTCTCTCTCTCTCTCTCTCCGGGCCGCGCATATCGACGGATTGCAAAATATTAATCCGCTGATGGAATACAAACATTGCGTTGTTTGGTTTCAAAACGAGCGTTAGAGCGCCGCAACCACCTCTAATAACGTCTCCGATCCCACCCTTCTGTATACTATCCTACCCTACATCCCCCCTCCGTACGGGACACTCTGGGATATTCCTTCCTAGGCCTACAAGTCCCAGAGAACCCCTTCCACCTAAGTTATTTCCACTCTTCCCACTCTCTCAGTCTCCAACGCTTTAATCAACACCCCGCCCCTGAGGTCTCTTCTAACGGAATCTTCCACCGCCTTAGGAGCCACCCCGTTTACCGCTTCGCCCCCAGCCTCCCCACACGAGAATACCTTCGTTCCCCGCGGCGGGAAAGGTGTGCCTCTCGCGCCCGCTAACGTTACTCATTTACCGTTGTCGTACCCACACATCCCGCGGCGGTAAGGCGGCGGAACCCCTTCCCTTGATCGCCACTAATTCCATGCATTTAAGTTTGCCCGAGTCTTTCGGAGAAATACACGCACACACGGGAGGTCTGGCGGTTCGGCGCGACTCCGATTTGCTAGCCCCGCTGGTAAGAGAAGGGCGTAGGGAGAAAAAGAGAACGAAATGAAAAAATGATCTGTACTCGATGTCTTTAAAAGGGTCCAGTTGGCTATTAGATTTCGGTTTCATATTCAGTAAGTTACAATGCTGTCTTTGTCATCGATTTTTTCAGCGGTGTTTCAATCTTGAATAGTTATCGGATGTACAAGAACATATGAAACGATTATATTACTGTTCTGGTTAGATTTATTAAAGTTAATGGCAATAAAGACAAGACACATCACGTTTCTGCTTTTATACACGAGTGCAATAATGGAATGGGTTTCAAGATAACTCTCAAGCCGTACCTAAAAGATGTACCAAGGGAATTTAGGAAAGTATCGTTACTCTACGACTAATATAAATATGTCGTGGGAAATTAACCATGAGAATGGTGGAATTGGCTGACGTGAAAACTAATATATGACATTATTTACGATTCAGAGATTTAAAATAACATTAACAAATGACATGAAGGCTATCACATTGAAGTTAACGGTAAATATTAAACCCACTACCCCCGCAACCCCCAAGCATACAGCGATGAGTATTTGCGTACGTGTGGGCGTCCGTCAGGTGGTGCTTGAAGGATTTCGGGAGCGGAATCGGGAGTGAAAGGGCTGGGGGAGCCGTGTTAACGAAAGGGGCGTTCTCATTAGGGTTGGTGGTTCCGTTTATTTTTTCTATTTCAGGTCCCACGCTATATACGTCATGCGTCCGGGGGGTTTCGGAGAGAAAGGGAGGGAGAGGGAAGGGAAAGGAACGGCTGGGGTGAATGTGCTTCATTAAATCTAAATTTTAAACCGGCGATGCGATAATTCGACGGCAAAAGCTCAGGGATTATCGTTAATTAATACCATCGTCGGATTCCTCACCCATCGCCCCGGACGCAGGATAATCATCAAACACTCGACATGCTCGCTAAATAGTTTCTCGGACGGTGTGAAATCTCACACTACTACATCACACATTCCGGCGTCATTAAATTATTTTCCTAAAGTATTTCTCCAGTATTTTTCTATATATGTCTATATTTATGTATATATATATATATATATATATATATATATATATATATATATACATATATATATACACACACATATATATATACATGTATATGCATACATATTAGTTCCTATTCCAAAAAATGTGAAGGCTAAAGCATGTAAGGACAAAAGAACAATAAGCTTTATATGCCACGCAGCTGAAGTTGTTCTCAGGATCATAAACAAAAGGATAGAGAGTAGGGCAAATGATTACTTAGGGGATGATCACTTTGGGTTTAGGAAGGGGAGAGGTACGCGTGATGCCATTGCAGTAATGAGATTATTAATCGAGAGGAATATAGAACACAACCAGGAGTTATTTGCCTGTTTCGTAGATTTCGAAAAAGCGTTTGATAGAGTGAATTGGGAAAAACTAATGGGTATATTGCAGAAAATAGGAATAGATTGGAGGGAAAGTAGGCTAATCCGCAACCTAGCATGTCTCAGATTGCCCAGATGCCAGTGGGGAACGGAGAGTCCGGATGGGCAGTGTTAAGAAGAGGTGTAAGGAGGGGTTGTCCATTACCACCGTTGCTGTTCAACCAGTATGTTGTGGAAATAATTAAAGAGGCATGGGGAGAACTGGAGATAGGATTGAAAGTCGGATGGGACCCCGTAAAATCAGTTAGGTTTGCTGATGACCAAGCTTTAGTTTGTCAGTCAGCCAAGGGGTTACAAGCATTGCTGAGTGAATTGGAAACTCGATGCGATGGATATGGGATGAGACCCAATATAAATAAAACAAAGGTTATCCGATTTTATAGAAAGGAAAAGGCTAAGCTAAACAAAAATATGAGGGCAAAAACTAGAGCAGGAAGACAGTTTTCGTATCTCGGTAGTGTTTTGGACCAACACTTTCAAAGTAGTAGGGACATAAGGAGAAGAATTTTGCTTGGCAAACAGCCTTTCACAAGGAGGAGGGAGTTGATGACAGGGACGTTGAGTAAGGATGTTAAGAAAAGACTCGTACAAACTTTGATATGGAGCGTAGCTATGTACGGCGCGGAAACGTGGCCATTGAAGCAGGAGAATATACGTAGACTGGAGGCTTTTGAAATGTGGGTGTGGAGAAGAATGGAGAAGGTGAAATGGACAGAGAAGAAAACAAATGAGGAAGTACTTGGTATGGTGGACGAGGACAGGGGTTTGTTGGGAGAAATCCTATGGAGGCAGGAAAAGTGGATGAACGGGGTATTGACCGGCAGTGGGATGCTGAAGTTTGTGATTGAGGGGAGAATTTTAGGCAAGCGAGGAAAGGGAAGGAACAGGATAGGGATGTTGGACGGGATGAAGGGAGGAAGAAGGTACCCAGAGATGTAGAGGGACCTGATGTAGAGTAGGATATTGTGTTTTGCTAGGGGTCACACATTATTTTAATTAGTAATTATGTCCATCCAAAAACCTACCTTAACCGGTAGATTACCTAATAATAATAACAATATATATGAGCTATTGATACAAGCTTGCGTTTAATCATGGTAAAAAAATAGGGAAAGAGATTTACGCAAACCCAACTTCAATATTTCGGTGGTCCCGGCCACCTTCATCAAGGGACTAGTAGTCAATTATTCCTTAAGTCATTGACTCCTTGTAGTCGTATGAAGGTTGCCACCGTTCGTTGGAAGGACCACCGACATATTGAAGTGAGTTGCGTTTGAGTTCATCTTTTAATTTATTTTTTTATCACCATAGTAATACAAGTTTTTTTACTTTAATAATTAAATTCAATTGTACATATAAAATAAGTAAACTCCGTAAAGGTGTTATCTCTACAATATATTTATACATATAATGCGCATGTAATAAATATTTAATCAGTGCGCATAATTGAATAAATATCTTCATAATCATCCGTCCAATAACTCGAAGATTGGTCGGCAGCAGACATCCCTTCCGCTTTGTTCAATATCGTGGGAACTTCTCTGCCTCGAAGTCCACTTCATTTGGCCAGGACATTGTTTCCTTATTTTTCTTTTTGAGATCTTTGTCTTTTCTGAGAACAATAGATTATGGTGAGCCCCCTTCCTGGTAGCTTTCTACCATAGTTTTAGGGATTGACTTTTGCCATAGTTTTAGGGATTTCTCATATTCTCCTAAAATGAACAAAGTCGTGTAATAGCTTTCAGGAATGTTCTATTATGGTATAAAATCCGCTATTAATACAATTTTTATCATTATTTTAATTAATTGATTCTCGGACATATCAATAACTTCTTTAGTAATATTTGACAAGTAATTTTTAATGTGAGGCGTTGAAAAAAGTCAACACTCAGCCGACTTTTTGCAAGATGACTAACTTGCTGACTACCAGTAAATATGCCATATTCCAATATTCCACTTCTTGTTAATACATATGTTATATTCCTACATTAAGAGTGATCTAATTCTCTGTATAGTAGTATGATGCATGATGAAGTTTTCTCGGGTCTTCCACCGGGTCAGGGGTTCCAGGTTGGCCGACGTTTCGATGCACGAGTCGGGCATCGAAACGTCGGCTAACATTGAACCCTTGAACCTGTGGAAGACCCAAGAAAACTTCATCAAGCATATACGCCGGGAAAGCACCAGATCTTACTTCAGTCTGATGCATATTTCTTATCATCAGTACATTTTCCTATTCAATCTGTATTCGTCTCAAGTTTTCTAATTTATTGTTTCATGAGCCATGTGTGCTAATTTTGGGTCTGCCAAGATGATTTTTTGGGACAAAAGCACCAGGGAAGTGATCATTTCAGGGATAAATAATATTTTCAAAGCCTTTTGTAAAAATATAGGCGGGGAATGGGACAGAACCCTATATTTCCAAAACCTTGCTCCCTTTTACTCCTATTCCGATGCTTCGGTCAAATATCTCAAATTGAATCCCATTGCAGGCATCATTATACCAAATGATATTGTTTTCACTTTAGATCTATTATTATATGATATTTTTCTCATATTCTATTGAATTGTCTGAAGTCATGCATCTTTGCGGCACAAGGTCAAATGAAATAAATACTTCTTTCAATTTCACAACCATTTTGTTTCTCACGTTTGATGGAACATCATCGTGAACCCGGTGCCAGTCGTTTAAATAAATTAGACCATTAAAGTAGTGGGATAGGTTCTCCTGCCTTCTCACGCATTTGATAACGATGGTATTTCATAAAAAAAGGTTAAGATAAAGAGAGGCATGCAATATACATAATGTGAAGCCGAGATGTCCTAGAAAAATTCCACTTAAAAGATATTAGTGAATTTCGAAAGTGTTGTCACTCTTCTGCTCTTTCACCTCCTATAATATCTAATCCTCTCTTAATTTTCCCTTCGAATTGAAGTTTAGAATTTACATACGGATCACATGTTAGCACGTATCATAAACCCCTCCCTGGGATAAAAAAGTCTTTTATGCATCACACCAAAGTACCATTTATGAAAATAAATAAGTAGATTGTTAACTTTAATGAATACGGGGTTACGGAAAAGGAAGTCTGAAAAATTCGAAAAATGATTCAAAATAACGAAAGATTGAAATAACCTTGTGAATGTGAGTAGAACTGGCAAATTTGGGTTATCCCACAAAAATATAATACGTGAGAAGCACTGGATAACTATTCAACACATATTACCATGACGTTAATCTCTAGGATACAGAAAAAGAATTAAAACCAAGTAAAAGAAATTTTTCACCAAGATTGGGTCCGTGTTGGGATGCACTTTTCTCAAAAATCGCTTCTACGAGAAAGAGGGACACTCAATCACGGTGTAAGCCAGTAGCGGCGTCTAATACCACAATAAAAGTCTCCCGTGAATCTTCTTTCTTAATATTTCACGCAAATCCGGTTTACGGGAACTACCGAACGTAAGGAAATACCATGTGGAGATGAAAGGGTGCAAGAGGGAAGTAGGATCACATCTCCGTGCCTTGACCCTCAATAATTCAGAATTATCCGAGACCTTTTCGACCTACACCATTCTGCAAACCCCAAGAGCATTACCACAATCTTTACGGTGTCACATACAGCCTTTGTAAAGGAAAGATTCAACGCTACTTTTATTGAATAAAAAATCAAAATCAAGATTCTAGTTTTTTATGTACTGAGCTCAGCAGGAAATATTTAAAGAAATAATGTGAGCATTCCTGGTCATTATTTACTAATTCCATGCATAAATAGAGCTTACATCTCAGTAATTCGGAGGTCTTCCTGGAGTTTTCCTACCCCATTTTTGTAGTAAAAGTGTAAAATAAAAAGTTTCACGAGTGATTTTATGGAACATTAATCGTTTAACATAACTGAAATAGATTGCATAATTTCCTAAATGTATTTTACTTAAGTAACAGAACGTATTTCAACCATTGTGCCATTTTCAAGTAAAGCGTTCAAGTCTGTTGTGGGATTGAAATAAAATTAAACTTTTAAAATTAAAATTTTATTTTAGTTTATTTTTATCCTGAGCACAGTTGTTAAGGGATCCAATAAAGAGCTAATGAGTTATTCAGGAATAAAATCATGGTAACACAACATTTACAACACATGAAATAATATTGCTGATATGTGAATCTGAATAGAGCATTTTGGTCAGAGATGAAATGCTGAAACCTCTGATAGAAGAGAAAATGATGGGTGTGTGAGATGGTGGAGGAGAGCGATACTCATGTTGGTCTCAAAAAAGAGAGGTAGAATGTAAAACGAAATTGTATAAGTATACTGAGAATGTATGCAGAACAAAAGAAGGGTTTATAGTAGTGTAGTGTTTCAGGTTTTCTCTTGTTAGGAGAGGCTAAGAAGTGTCCAGTTTGTGTCTAACCAAAAATTACCTTCAGCGGTAAACTATCAAATAATAATATTCTTAACAAATTAATATGATTTCATCCTGTGACTGTATGACGGATTTCTTGATTATTGATTGCTAAACGTATTCGAAAAAAGAAATCAACGGCTTAAGAAAAAATAAATCGTTGACCTCTTTCTTAACTTTCAAAATCTTCTGAAACTGATAGAATTTATCATGTCAATAGAGTGGAAAAAGAAGCCCTTGAGAGTTGGTGCAGTGTCAATCCTTCGCATCCCATAGTAGCGGTACATCTCTCGAAAGCATAGGTATCCAATGAGATCGTTTCCAATTACAGAAGGATTACCTCACGTACAAGCCCGAACGAGAGTAGGCTTAATTGATCGACTGAAAGTAGTTTTAAAAATTCAACCCCTCATTCCAAATACTTTCTTCGTCGGTAACGTTAGCAAATGTTCTTTTGTATTCCTCTCCGTGCCCGTATGCTTTATCATCATTGAATCGAAACTCACCTCCAGTTGGATTCATTTTATTTCAGTTTCCGTTGCACCAAAGGCTGGGTTCAGTTTACCCTCTATTCAGGTCGTAATTGTGTTCATGAAATTTACACGTTTCGATCAAATGACCCCCGTCTTCTGGATACGAATGAGTGTCCGAGGATGATTTATGGATTAACTAACGAGTTCAGAGTCAATGAGCTATCCCGGGTCTCGAAATTCTAATAACACCAGGCTCCATGTGGACATTGTAATCTGAGCTTAACTTCGACGCTTATCTATAGAATAGCACGCTGGCAAACACTAATTCTCACCTCTTTATAGGTATACTGTTCAAAATTTGGATGTGAACATTCCGTAAGAAGTACTTTATTCTACATATTGCATGTAATTCCTTTTCTTTGAGTAGCATTATTTCCCGCTTTAGTTGTATATTTGATCTGTGTCCTTAAACGCCTATATTCTTCATTCATCTTTCTCATTCAGCGATATTTCTCACTTCTATTGTGGAATTTAAGATTATGATACCTATCAGTATCTCCTTTCCCACCACCGTCCTTTTAGTATTTTTCGTATTTCGCCTAACAGTTTATTTCTTCACCTGCAATATTCAAAACTTCGTCGTCAGTCTCCCTCTCTCTTCAACTTGTTTTATTTCCATAGTCCCGTCTCAAAACTACGATGATTCATTTGCATTAAAGACCAGGTATCGGATGCCTGTAGTGCTACGCTCCATCATCATCATTCTTATTCCCTTTACTTAGCAACCCTGTCATCTTTAACTTACTTTAACATTTAAATTACTTTTCTACTCTTTTAGAAATTCACTACTTTGGTTTATTCGTGATTAATCTTCATTCCTTACTTCTCTTAATGGTCTTGTGAAACACTCAACAAATACGTCAACTTCTTGGCTGCCTGATTAATTATTACTCGATCATTTGCGACCCTAACAGTCTTAACGACCTCGCCTCCCACTTTAATTCTCAACTCAAGTCCTCAGCCTGTCTCTCTCAGCATTTCTTCAGTATTAAAAGTTAATTGCGATAACGGAAAACCCTGGCACCCTGAGAATTCTCTAACATTCTAATATAACCCTTCGGTATTCTCTTACCCAAAACTTCGCCGTACGCTCTCACTGCTCTTTCTGTCACGCTGTTCATGGTCTATTGTTTTCTAGGCTAAGTATTCTATACAATTCTATGTTCATTCTTCTCAAAAAATTTCAGGTAACAAGTCTTCCACTTCCACGGCTATCCCATGCTCCTTATCATCACTCTGTCAATCATGACTTATAAATTCTCTTTGTGTTCACCGTGCCCATTTTATCATCTTTACTTTTTTTATACTCCCTTCTTGCTCTCCTAATTGCTGAGAATTTGAGATAAATCATATAATTTACATCGTCTACTTCTGAAGAATTGATTGGGCTAAAAGTTTTTCAAGGCTTTTACAAGGATGAGGGATTTGGTTACAGGAACTTTGAGCAAGGAAAAGACCAATGGAAATTTTGATATGAAGCGTAGTTTTGTATTACGCGGAAACTTGATCTTTGAGGCAAGAATGCAGGCGCATATTGAAGGCTTTTGAGATATTTAAGTTGAGAAGAGCGGCAAAGGTCAAATGAATGGAAAGGAGAATAAGCGAAGAGATGCTAGGAATAGTAATGGAGGAGAGAGAACTGCGGCGGAAAATCCAAAGGAGAAGAGAAATGTCTATGCAGAGTATTTTGATTGGTGATGCAATACTAAAAGCTAATAGAATGAATGGTACTAGAGCAGGTGAGGTGTGCGGAGGCAAATTATAAAAATGTTGGACGGAATAAAGGCAGGTAGAAATTATGCGAAATTAAAAAAGGGTTGATTTGAATGTAGGGTATCCTGTTGATTTTTTTCATTTTAAGTGTTTATTTATCCAAGCAGGTGTACATATATTTAACAGGTAACAATTGAAACAATAACATTTAATAAAGTATGATAGTGCATACTAGGAAGCCCTGTTTTAGGCAACAAGCCTCTTCAGGGTCCTGTTGAATCTCGCTAAGCAATTAAAATTAGAAATGTAGCGATCGTAAACTTGCGGTAGATAGTTATTCCGTTAAAGAAGCTCTCGTGGTAGTTCCCGAAGTTCTGTGATGTGGTTCGTCTGGACAAAACCTACCTTAAACAGTGAATAACCATTTAATAATAATAAATTATCATTTACTTTTTGTCACGTACCAATTCGCAGGTTTTCTTTAGTTTAATTTGACTCATGTCATTGCCAATTCGTCCGTGGAAAGATATTATGAGAAGATGACTGCGAAAGCTCTGACTTCCCCACTGTAAGTCACGGCGCCACTAGTGGGCGAGACAACATAGTTTCCAGTATTCATTACTCCTTTTGCTATCATGTAAAAAAAATGATTAGAGTGGTTTCCCGTGATCTTTCTCAATAATGTTTGTAATCGAACATCGCTACTTGAAATACTGCAGGGAACAAGCGTCTTTCAAGCCACATCACATAGGAGTAACGCTGCGCGGACTACCGTTCGTCTTACGATTATCCTTCGACCTATCTGAAATGGGCATTGCCCCTGGCGGTACATGTGCTATCAGAATATGCAAGCCCTCCCTCCTCGTCAAGTTAGTAGTCCAGGGGATGACAGCTTTCATCAAACCGTTCGTATTTTGACTATCATCGTTGAGCACATGGTATTTTATCAATTCCGATTTTTTTTTAAATGTAGTCATTAAAATGCTGATTTTTTTCCTACGGTTATTTGAACATTTTTAAGGTGCTTTAATATTTTAATGTAAAATATTGACGAAACCACAACTATGAAAGACTTTAACACTCATATTCAAGTGTAAACGTTTGCCACTCAAATTTTTCAATTGATTGATCGTAAGATGAAAGTTGTAGTAATCCTTAAGACTTCACGGGCGGTGTAACGTAGTGAGAGATAAATGAGCATGTCTTTCGATGGAAATGGTGGTATGGTTGGGGGGATATAATTCTATCACCACTAAAAGGATCCTATATATGAATGGCATTGAGTAAGGCAGAACTGGATTCAAATTTATCATTGCCCAAGTGTACCAGCGGCGTTTTCACGTTCGTGAGTGGTTCAATAACCGGAGGAGATATACCGTAATTTTTGTATCTATTGACTCAAAGAATTAGACGTAAAAATGCCCACTAAATGAAGTACAATGTAGCTTTAAATAATAGATTTGGCATGGTAAATAAGAGTTCTAAATGTCTATGAGGATATATATTTTGATTGGGGCCATTTTTGATGCAACAGTTTCATGCAAGCATTAACCTCCCTTAAAAATATATATGTCGTATAAATCCCATGCCGATGCCAAATTAATAATTTAAAATCAAAAGCACAGTAATGGGCGAGACCACAATTAGAATTTTAGGGTATTGGCCCGATGTATTGAATAATTAATATCTTCCACTTATCAACATAGTCACACGTTTTCAAAAATATCTGAGAGTTCGTAGGGTTTCCGTATGCAATAAACAATACGGAGTGGAAAAATCGCTAACTTTATTCTCACCTATTATTCTAACCCGGTTTGAATTGTCGCCTTTGCCTGAGTGGATTTTGCGGAACGAGCTTGGCTAATTTTCTTCTTCCAAGGCGACAAATATCTCAACAAAAAATCTTATTTGAATTAGAAGAGCGTCGACGTTCTTCTCTTCAGGCGCCTACACACTTTATTATCTCAGTACTGTAACAAACGAATTAATCACGTTGCTGAAAGAACAACATTATTTATGTCTCTACTTATCACTCTGTTCTGTGAACAAGGTGGAATGATAATGAAGTGGGAAGTAAAAAGTGTAATAGGGTAATGGATGATGGTAATAAGTAAGATTAGATTAAAATGATGCATTACTGTACTCTATAAGACCAATGATGCAGATTTTGAGTTCCGTGCTTTCCGGCAGCTCATCGGCTAATAAGACTGTGTTCCACTCTGCATCGTGTGAAAACATGTCTTCCTACGTGTATGCATTGGCGAGGAGCCGACAAATATGCTTGCGTGCTTAAAAATTATGGCCAAAAGTTAACTGCATTTGGCACAGATTATTGAAATTTCATTTTAAATATAAATAAATACGGATACAGTTTAAACAGAAGAGCAGCTTACTGAATCTTTTTCAATCAAATTGTGTAATGTTTTAAGTAACCAAAAAATGAAGCAGATTTTTCATTGAACAATATTTTATCAACTTTTGTTTTTTATTTCGTCCCATGGGGATTCTTAGTTGAGCCAGATGACACCGACCAAAAGATTCCGGAGACGGTGATAAAAAGGGTAACTCAGGGGGAGCACTCGGTCGAAAGTTTCTTGAAAAAGCCTCCGCTGTATTTTTTTTCTTGATCTGTGAACCAGTAAACGATTTAATTGGATAAATTTTCTACAGTGCTCGGGCCCCACAAATCCCAGCATTAACTTTAGTGATTGTATAAATCAACCATTTTTTAAACTGTCTACCAATCTAAAATGAAAAAAATGACCTACTAGTTAATGATTCATTACACACCGTTTCTGATTTTTTTTCTAGTGTTATAATTCCAACGTAAAAGGAGATATAACTACTTAAATTATTTCCGTACAGGTAAATACCCTTGCATGTTTTCAACTCCAAGAATAGAAACATTCCTCTCTTAGACGCCGACTGTTCTGTCGAATACCATCTGTTCACTTTGAAATGATGACCTCAAGAATATAAATTCATTAAAAATGAAAATCTTGGAAAATTATACCAACGGGAATGAATTTGCAGACTGGTAGGGATTGGGAAATGAATAAATACAGATCAATTTTTTGTCCCCTTGAATTACGTGGAATTACAGGGGATTACTGTATTACTCTAGGAGCTAAAAGGAAGTCATGAGTCGGAAACCAATCAGCGAAATGATTCGGAATATGTTCCTGCAATCCTCAATGTACGTAACACCTGAACCCATTTTCTCTTCTGCTAATATCACGAACTCCCCCGAATAAACGTTCAATAGGTAGCGCGAAGGATAAAATTTTATTTCTTCTTCAGGATTTGTCACGGGGTTGTTTTGCTAAGGGTTTGACGGGACAGAAATCCTATGAATTCCACCCGACGCAATTGCAATGACAGGGAGGACGTGGGCGCCGCCGCACGAAGTTAATAGCGACCCCCAGTGGTCCGCTGGGGATTCCTATCCCTCGGCGATGGTGGAAAAATTGGCCGTTATCGCAGAGGACAGGAACTCAATGGGACAAGCAAGAGAAACTCGGGTGTAATAATGGAATGGAGGTCCCTTTTCCCCATCACACCCCGGAACTGACCCCGTAAGTTTCCTTGCCCCAATGTCCTCTCAAAGGTCATCTATGAAGTAGTATTATTTTGGTAAAGGTAATATACGTGTATGCTATGAGTGCCGATCGATATTACTCCAACATTACGTGATCACATCACCGATTAATATAAGCGATTTTACATCAAAGTAATTGCTCAAGCAGATAAAACAATCAAATGAATGGCCTTTTAAACGAATTAATGAAGTTTTTCTCTGATCCCAAACGTGCCATAAATACTAAACTTGCAATTTCAACTTAAAAAGTATAAAAAAATTAAAACTCTCATTTCTATGCAGGAAATATAAAGCCAGTCCTTTTTCTGCGATCGATTTTTGCGATTTGACAGTTATTATTACTATTTTTGACTAATATATGACTCTCTACTGTATCTGAAAAAATGCTTTTTTAAAAGGACTTCAATAGATTGTAAGCTTTTTGTTCGACTTAAAACTTAGTAATCCTATCTTCTTCATCAATTTCATATCCCCAAAAGCTTCTCTGAGAGAACTGGGGAATTATTTTTTTTGCCAGCAAACACACCCTCGCTTCTTAAATGCTAAATGAGCATTTCGTTCCGTTCGATGCGAATTATTATTTTCCCAAGATTACCTCGAGGGCTACAGTGAAACTCGGGCGAATTTAAAGTTTGTCTTTCAGAGGCTACGATCCCGCCTCCACCCTTATCAAAGTCTGAAATACGTCCAAAACTGGCGCATCAGCCCTTTCATATAAACACGTACTTGAACCCAAAACTTCTCCTATTCACGACAAAACTTTCAGAATTCATACGACGAAATCCAAGTCCCCTTCCACTGCCTCTTCTTGCCGGGGTATTTTCTCGACAACCAAGGGGGGAAAGTAGGCCTCCAAAGCTATCCCAAACACTCAGCCACCAATGATGACCTTTTACGACGACATTTCTGACTGCTATTGAAGAACGCTGAGTGTATTAACAAAATATAAACCCAGCTTCAAAGCTATACCTTTATTCAAAAGTATAAAGTTGATCATATGTACATGGCTTTAATCACCAGAAAATCTGACTTTTCCACGCAATAATGCTTACTACACTCAAAATATATTACTGCGAGTTGAAGCGTTTTCTTCTGAACATTTGAGAACCATTTTCTTTTAGAAAAAGTTTCTATCACTTTGAATATGCGAGTAAACGAGTAGAGTGGCAAAATTTTACATGAAATGGAATCATTTCAGCCAATAGGAGTCTATCAGATCTAATTTAACGGGGATGGTTCTCACGAATTAACCCAAGTTTCCACATTGCGAATCTTTCTCATGGACTGAGAATGTTCCTCTGCATTAATTTTTTTCCAAAGAATTTAACGGAGGTAAATAATCAAAAATAAAAATATTTATTATTATTCGCCAATGTTGCACATAAAAATGTTATGCAGCGTCATGAAAAGGAGATAACATTTGAGAAAGACTTAAGAAGTTCTCTAAACAGTATAATCGTAAATTAGTGGTGGCATACGGTATGTTTCAAATTCTTAAGAAAGAGACTCGAAGATGGCCGAGGATCTAAGCAAATATCATATTGAATAAATTCTTGTTGATTGAAGATAAAGTTAATTAATATTATATTAATGGATAGCTTCTTGTTAAGTGGAAATCAATTAAATAGTAAAGAAGGTATCTGAGGGCAGATATAAAAAATAACCGTCCTATATTAACGATGAAATGCCATTTTAGATTCAAAAAAATTTGTAGGAAATTATGAATAATAGTCTGTAAAGAATGGTGAAATAAATTGAAGTAAGGAGTTCAAACCTGCAGTTCAAGAAAAATTCCATTCACCTTACATAACCTTGGTATAACAAATAAATATAATAAGAATAAAAAGTGTAGACAATAATAATTTTAATCGAAGGTAAAGCTAGTTTCGAGCACATAAAAAGAAAATTTTGGATTTCCTTCGCCACGAAAAACAAATATACCCCAGAATATCGTAGGAAGACGATACCGCACATTATGATCAAAGGGGTGACTAATTTCCAACTCCTAAAATCCACGCTGCAGTAAAACGTTCATGGGAAAATAGGAGAGTAGGGCGCGATAAAGTGACTCGGTATCAATATAAAAAATATAGTAATAAGGGTTTGAATAACATTGAAGTCAACAAAGTTATACACACACACACATATATATATATATATATATATATATATATATATATATATATATATATATATATATATATATGTATGTATATGTATATACACACACATATACAAATATATATATATATATATATGTTTATGTGTGTGTGTATGAATATATATTCAGGTGGTTTTTAGGAAGAAGTTAATCGCCCATATACCTTAAAAATATACAAAAACTGAAAATTTGTTTTTTAAATCTGACTTAGTCAGCACAGTAATTTCTTCACCTGGTTTTTCTTTTAAATCAGCAGAGATAAGAATAGCATTTTAAATTGATGTTGAATTTTCCCATTGCTCAAGTTTATTAAAAGTTTTTAACTGTGTCTTTGCCAGATAAAATGAAAGAATAGTTTCCAAATCGTACCCCTAGGCGCATCACTCTGTCAGTACGTACATAGGTTTTAGAAATCTCTTATCTCTCAAAATGGAAGTGATTCCTCATACTTTATATTGATTAAAATAAGCCAGAATAGAGAGTAGAGTGTAGAGCCACATCTTTGAGGGACAAAAAGTTGCTTAAAATATGCGTATGTGAACGACTTTTTCCAGGTTTCGTAGTTCAACAATTAATAATGAGCATACGATGAATATATCATTCTCTTTTTCTAAAATGATACATGTTTTATTGTGAAAAATAAATTAATGCTTCACGAAAATTCAAATCCTTTTATTAACATCAGTTCTTAGATATCTCATCCTTATTAAATTTTATTTAAGCGGTGCCACGGGTACAATTTGAAAATAAAAATAACGTAACAGTCATTTCAGGTTGATGGATATTAGTTAAACGCTAACCAGTTGATCTATTCTTAAACGAGATACTAAATAAGCATTTCCTGCTTCTCGGTTTTTAATTTTTTAAAACTATGATGCTCACGAAAAACCATCATATAAAAGCAGACATACGGACACAAACCAGCATCATAATATCGTAAAAATGGTCACACACGTTTAGGGGACCTTTAAAACAGTTTTTCCCGTAAAGTCCCGCAGTGAAAATTTTCATGAAAATGATTTTCATATTCCACGTATGAATAAATTAATTAGTTTGGCAACCATTGCGTTAAAATTATGACGAGTAAAATCTACCAAAGAATGGAAGGAAAGCACCTTGTACCAATACCAAAAGAAACCCAGATTGGATTAAGAAGTAGAGAAGGAACTATCAGGCCAAAATCACTTTTTTCAGCCATCTCTCCTATTTATTGGTGAAATGATGACATTGGGAGATTTTAAAAAAAACATTCATTAGGATGTACAATCTTCCAAATATGAACCTTGCTCGTACGTAGCGACAATTCGTTAGAGTTTCCGTTTATCTTAGGTTTGAAATTTCTAACCTAAAACAATTTTTCTCGCAGCCTTATCGGATAAAAGACTCGACGGTTCTCGTATTTTTAGATGTCCCACTTGAACGCATCAGTCCTTTTTGCAGGTACGCAGAAGTACAGGTAGATGGTTTTAACTCAGCGACCCTCTCGAGATATTATTTGATTTCAGCTGTTTGTTTGTCACAAAAACATATAGATAATCCTTAAGTATATCCATATAATAATGACTTTCAGAGGTGATTTCCACATTTTTCGGGCTGCGTCCGCGTATGTCGTTTAAATGTACAACAGTTTCGCCAGCTATCCTGCTGGCGTCCTCAGGTCAAGGATGAAAAGAAGCTTGTTGTCCCGTCTTATATAGGAAAAATCCGGCGCCAATACCGGGAAATTTCTTGGCCAATCAGGGAACGTCCTCATATTTGCGCGGAATTATTCGTTTCCACGCACTGTGGAGTGGATATCCATCCTCTCTGTTAAAATTTTTTGGCCTTTTAACGATTTCAATGGCCTCTCTGATTATTCTCTGGAAGTATTTTCCTTCTTTCGCTATTATTTTAGCGTCGTCGAAGAGAATAGAGTGTCCAGGTTCACTCCAGGCGTGCTCAGCGATGGCCGATGCTCTAAACTGTTTGGCCTTGGTTGCCCTCTGGTGTTCACTCATGCGTGTTTTCAGCGCTCTGCACGTTTCACCGATGTACCATTTGCCACAGGAGCATGGCACTTGGTACACGCCTTCTGATATTAACGGTGAAATTCCATCCTTGGGTCCGGGTAGGGTGTCAGCTATCTTGGTGACGCAGTTGAATCTGGTCACCACATCATGTTTCCTTAAAGCCCTCGCGATTCTTTCCGAAGTCCCTGCGATGAAGGGGATGGTGACGTAAGCCTTCGGACGTGGTCTGGAGTCTTCCTCTCTGTCAGGAACAGCGGTGGTTTGTCTCTTCTTTTCTTCCTTCTCGGCCCTTTTTTGGATCATATGAGCGCTGTATCCATTCCTTTGCAGGGCATTTGTCAAGTGTTTCTTCTCGTTGGCAATAGAATCGGAGTCACATATTTTATATGCTCGGCTGACAAGTGTGTCTACCAGTGAGGTCTTCTGACTGGGATGGTGGTGCGATGCAGCATTAAGGTAGCGGTCGGTGTGAGTAGGCTTCCTGTATACTCTGTGTCCAAGCCTCCCATTCCCTGTATTTCTCTTCACCATGACGTCCAAGAAGGGCAGTTGATGATCCTTTTCCACCTCCATAGTGAAGTGGATGGCTTGATGCTGTGAGTTCAGATGTTTCAGGAACTTTTTTAATTCTTCCTCTCCGTGTGACCAAATGACAAAAGTGTCGTCGACATATCTTAGCCACAGTGAGGGCCGCTTGTCGCAGGATTCCAGTGCTTTCTTTTCGAAGCTCTCCATGTAGAGGTTGGCCACAACCGGGGAGAGGGGTGAGCCCATCGCAGCTCCTTCCATCTGCTCGTAATGGTCACCATTCCAAAGGAAGAAGGAATTGCGGAGGCAATGCTCCACCAATCCTGGAAAGTCCTTAGGGATTCCGCGGGAGGTGAGTTCCGTGATGATATTCAGCGATTCCTCAATAGGGACGCTGGTGAAAAGCGATTCAACATCGAAGCTGACCATGAGATCGTTGTCGTGGATGGTGATGTTTCTTATTACGTCAATGAAATGCGTCGAGTTTTTTACGAAGCTGGGTGTCTGTCCGACGTGGTCCTGCAGAGACCGCGCCAAGTACTTGGCGAGTTGGTAAGTCGGAGCGTCAATCTGGCTCACAATCGGTCGGAGAGGTACATCCTTCTTGTGAATTTTGGGCAGGCCGTACAGTCTCGGTGGTTTCGGTGCAGTCGGAAGCAGGCGTCGTTGCTCTTCGTTTGGAATAAGCGATCGTTTAATGATAGCCCTTGTGCTTCTCTCCGTCTTGGCAGTCGGATCGCTTTTCAATTTCCT
Source organism: Hetaerina americana (assembly GCF_022747635.1). NCBI lineage: Eukaryota > Metazoa > Arthropoda > Insecta > Odonata > Calopterygidae > Hetaerina > Hetaerina americana. Next base: position 31,151,145 of record NW_027287427.1, on the reverse strand, counting down.
ATAAGTCGGACTGCTGAGGATGAGCGATATATCTCTGTCAGGAACAGCGAACCACCGCTGTTCCTGACAGAGAGGAAGACTCCAGACCACGTCCGAAGGCTTACGTCACCATCCCCTTCCTCGCAGGGACTTCGGAAAGAATCGCGAGGGCTTTAAGGAAACATGATGTGGTGACCAGATTCAACTGCGTCACCAAGATAGCTGACACCCTACCCGGACCCAAGGATGGAATTTCACCGTTAATATCAGAAGGCGTGTACCAAGTGCCATGCTCCTGTGGCAAATGGTACATCGGTGAAACGTGCAGAGCGCTGAAAACACGCATGAGTGAACACCAGAGGGCAACCAAGGCCAAACAGTTTAGAGCATCGGCCATCGCTGAGCACGCCTGGAGTGAACCTGGACACTCTATTCTCTTCGACGACGCTAAAATAATAGCGAAAGAAGGAAAATACTTCCAGAGAATAATCAGAGAGGCCATTGAAATCGTTAAAAGGCCAAAAAATTTTAACAGAGAGGATGGATATCCACTCCACAGTGCGTGGAAACGAATAATTCCGCGCAAATATGAGGACGTTCCCTGATTGGCCAAGAAATTTCCCGGTATTGGCGCCGGATTTTTCCTATATAAGACGGGACAACAAGCTTCTTTTCATCCTTGACCTGAGGACGCCAGCAGGATAGCTGGCGAAACTGTTGTACATTTAAACGACATACGCGGACGCAGCCCGAAAAATGTGGAAATCACCTACTCATCGCCGCGGAAACCTTCGAACGAACATGACTTTCAGATTATTATAATCTCTTTATGAAAATAAAAAGTTTCGTCCCAACTACATTCCAAACTAACCTGATAGTATGCTTCCCTATTAATACCGCTTGCCGGGCCTAATTCATAAGTCATCGGTTCTTTTTAGGCTCTTATTCACCCACTTTCATGTGAATAATTCACATGACCATGCTCAATATTTTCCCAGAAAGTGATTAATTTTAAGATGGCGTAATGACAGTTATAATGGATAGAAATTTTCTAAAAGCCATGTGCTTAATAATAAAAATGTCCAAGTTAAGTGATTCGTTGGAGAAAGCGCACATTTAGCCAATAATCGATCTTTTAAGTGCTTGCGACGGGAAAGGATTAATTTCACAGGTAATTAAGTTCTCTAACTTTCAGACGTAATTATTAATTCTATTTCCACTTACATAAGGTTACTTAAATTTCAAGTGGTACTTTCCGAGATAACTTTATCGCAAACAATATAAAGCTATTAGTTAAATTTCTAAAGGAATTGATGATTACATTTTACATAGTAAGTAGTTAAGAAAATCTGAAGTAAGCAGTTTATCATGGTAAAGTTATATACCAGGGTTCATTGAATAAAAGGCCACTAAAAACGTTAAGTTTAATGGATTATTCAATAAAATTAGCATATGATACTCTGGGTTCACTGCATGGAACCTGCGGTTATACTCACTTTTCCTTCAATATTTTGTATCCGCATTTACGAGCAAGAACATTTACGGCTAGATGGGGAAAAAATAAATCAATAACTAATACCAATATCAACCTAAACTTATTCTTTAATGTAAAACGCTGTAAAGTAGAGGTTTATCTATAACGCACCAGCAATCATTCGGCTGTTGCTCCAATGCTATAAGAATAAATTACAAGAAACCAAGAAACCCAGGTATTCGTCTCAATCCGTGAGGGATGGTTTGTTTCTCGTCTCATAATCGGTGAGTTCAATTTATTATTATCACAAACGCTTATTGCAAGTGTTAAGTCCGTAAGAAGTTCAGATCGTGCGTTGATCCCGCCGAGGGATAGATACAGGGTCGCACCCAAAAGTGGTAGGACTAATTTTTTTACAAGAATTTTATTGACGATATACTTACATCGACTTAATAATCTTCAAAGTATGCTCCTTGAGCTGCCACACACTTAGTATAACGTTGCTCCCATTCCCCGTACGCCAGCTGGAAATTTTCCTTGGGGATGCCGTTGATGACCCTCGTCGAAGCCTCTTTAACGGCCTTTATCGAGTCAAAACGTCGTCCATTGAGCTGTCTTTTCATCAGGGGGAAGAAGAAGAAGTCCGGTGGTGCCAGATCGGGAGAATAGGGCGGGTGCGGCAACGTGGCAACGCCGTATTTGGCCAGGATCTGTCGGTCGACACTCAGAATTTTCGGCACCATCTTGGCGCACACCTTGCGCATGGCCAAATCCTGTGAAACAATGCGTTGGACGTTGGATGCAGACAGACACAACTGGTCTGCAATTTCTTCACTGGTTAAGCGTCGGTCTGTGTTCAGCAGTGTCCTCACTCTGTCCACATTCGGGTCGGTTCTTGCCGTCGACGGCCGTCCGGAGTGATGGTCGTCTTCAACGAGCTCCCTACCCTCTTTAAACAACTTGTGCCACACAAATACTGTGGAACGGCTTAAGGCAGTGTCCCCATAAGCCTGCTTGATCATATCGAGGGTCTCAGTTGCCGTCTTCCCGTACAAAACTTCACGGAATAACGTTGCTCTAAATTCAGATTCATTTTGTTTTTCGACGCGGACAAAAAACTTGCTTCACTAAAAACGGTGTCCTCACTCAACGATAGCCCGCAGGCGACTGAGATTGGTGTGGGTCTGTTGCTAAGAGCCCCCTCCACATTACCCTGCCAGGCAGACCCCCTTCCACCGCTCCGTTCGCGCCAGAGAAAATCAGTCCTACCACTTTTGGGTGCGACCCTGTATGTGACCGTTCCCACGCAAAGTAAACTTTTTGATACGCATTTGACAGCGCTTCAGCGAGTCTGATACTATATTTTCGTTACCTTTCAAAATACCTCTTTCATACTCCGATTATTTTTCGCAAAATAACCAAGATCATCAGTACCGAATAATAGTGAGGAAATAATTGTCAACTACGTTTTAAATGCTAATTGCCTCAACGAAATAACTATAATTTGCCGGTATTTATAATTTTTAGAATCCATTAGGGAGGGTTGCTGGAAATATCGCAGTTAATAATTAACAAAACTGAAGGGACGATTTAAATTGCTATTGTATTAACGATCATGAAATGGAAGTCAAAATGAAGATTTTTTTTAATTTGCAGTTTAGGATCCAGACAATGCCGAATACATTTTATGAGCAATAACACTAAATTTGAGTCAATTATAAATAAATCTGAATTGCAATACCAATCAATCAACGTAAACATTGGGGGATGAGAACTGTTTCTCAAAATCAGGACGAAACAAATTAGGAAGTTTCTGAGAATCATTAATTTTCATTTATGAACTCATGTCCGTACTCCAAACAATGCTCATCGCTGAAGGATTTATTCATTTTGCCCTCATTTTTTTGGTTTTCCCACGATCTGACTTGATTTCCAATGTTTCTGAAGCCGATATTCTTTTTATTATGAATATGGAAGAAATGGTCGTGTCTGGTGGTAATGCCTGTCACTCTTAACGACGCATGGTAAATTTGCGACTTCAATTTCCAATTTTGAATCGATAAATTCCCACAACATTCTCATTTCTTCGTATTATGATTATTGTATTGATTTCATGAATAAAGTATATTTCTTAGAGTACATGGCACATCGTCACAATTGCCACTTACTTATTGGATAATTTTAACCAGTTTTATTTTGTGTTTCGATTCAAAATATTTTAATCTAACGAAAAGAAAAATAGGCAGTCGGACTTAGGAAAGTGCAACTAGAATGGGAGAAGGATGGTACGTATAGCTAAAACCATATAAAAGTTATAAATTGTAGAATTATATTCAACTATTATTTTTTATTATATGTGTACGTCATTATTATGTTTTGCAATTACTAGGGTGCACCAATTGCAACGTTGGAAAAAGATAATTTAGATTGCAATAGTGGAGTGTGAAGAAACAAAAAATCTTTTCAATAAAGGTTTCAGGGATTCCTGTTAGCAGTAGATATTAGTTGATAGTTCGTAGTAGATAGGCTCTAAACGTTTAAATATTTTAAAACTGAAGTATGGATCGTCACTGTACAAAACGCTCGTGCGAGTATATTTTAATATTGTTTATAGTTATAAACCGAATATTTTCTCTCTCTGTCATTAATTTCGTTCAACTTTGTCTATCATAGCATTATCCATTAATTTTCTATATGCATTGTAAATGATAAATTTGTGCCAATACTAAAATAAAATACACTTCTGGGTTGTGGACAAAGCAAGATTAACCACATAGAATTTGCTTTGGGATTAAGAACTTTGAGGAACTACGAAGAGAATTTTATACTTACATATGTTTTTCAAGATATTTTTGGTCTTTAGCTTAGAATTTAAAAGTGGTGAATATAAAAGCTGATGAGAATGATAAAAAACAAAAACCTTATGAGGTACCTACAGAAGTTAGTCCAGCATTATATTTCCTTAATTACTTAAGCTCAAAGACTTTTTGAAAAAAACATGTCTGTGTATATATATATATATATATATATATATATATATATATATATGTGTGTGTATATATGAAAAAACTGTATGTGTATGTATAAATGTGTATATATAAATGTGTGTATTTATATATATATATATATATATATATATATATATATATATATATATATATATATATATATATGTAACGATTGTACGGAAAAACTCACGCGAGCGGCACAATAATGGGCTGACACAATGTAACACAAATAGAATAGAATAGCAGCATTTAAAAGGACACTTACACGGTAAATTGTTCGAGCTTTCGGCCCTCTCAGAGGCCTTCTTCAAGAGAGACTGAAAATATGCTGTTGCCGTGGAGAGGGGAAAGAGGTGTGCGTATATACGAGGGTCATCCGGAAAGTAGTACCCGTTCGTGAAATAAAGACACAAAAGTAAATATTAACAAACATAAAAAATTTTATTTGAAAGAGGATACTTTAAACTACTTCTCAACATAATCTCCAAGCAAATTAAGGCATTTGTCATAACGTGTGACAAGTTTCTGTATTCCTGCTGCATAGTCCTTCGCCGCCAGCTCATTGAGATACAGGGTCACTCCTTCTTTAAGTTCTTCATCGCTGTCAAATCTTTTTCCTGCCAAAAAGTCTTTAAGCTTTGTAAAGAGATGAAAATCTGAAGGGGCCAAGTCCGGGCTATACGGTGGATGGTCGAAAGTTTCCCATTTGAATTGCTGCAAAAGTTTTTGTGTTATCCCAGCTGCATGAGGCCTGGCATTGTCATGAACGAGAATGACACCAGTAGACAATAGACCTCGCCGCCGATTTTGTATTGCCCGCCGTAATTTCTTTAATGTTTCACAATACGCATTGGCATTAATAGTGTCTCCACGGGCCATAAAATCAATAAGCAATACACCTCGTCGATCCCAGAAAATGGTTGCCATGAGTTTCCTGGTGGACAGAACTGTCTTGAATTTTATTGGTTTGTTTGGTGAATGAGCATGATGCCACTCCATTGACTGTCGTTTACTCTCAGGTGATGCATAACAAACCCATGTTTCGTCACCAGTAATTATGCGAGTCAAGAAAGAGTCTCCTTCATCAGAATAACGTCCCAAAAACGTCAGTGCTGCAGCCATACGCTTGGTTTTGTGCTCATCTGTAAGCTTGCGAGGGACCCATCTTGCACAAATTTTTGCATAATGCAGATGGTGTTTAACAATTTCATGAACAATTGTTCGAGAAACATTGGGAAAATGCTCACAGATGTCATCAATTGTGACGCGCCGATCGTTCCTCACGAATTCGTCAACTGAGCTCACCAGTTGGTCTGTAATGACAGACGGTCTTTCCGAACGCTCATCGTCGTGTGTGTTCCCCCTCCCCATGTTGAAGTTGCGACACCACCGCCGAACAGACGACTCGTCCATTACATTGTCTCCATACACCTCCTTTAATTGGCGATGAATATCACATGGGCGAACGTTTCTTGCATTGAGGAATTTAATCACTGCCCTCACTTCACAACTGGCGGCGTTCTCAATTTTTTTAAACATTGTAAACAATCACAGAAACAACACAGGCAATGCTAGCGTCACGCAACTTGGCTCAGAGAAGGCAGACAAGCCACTGAAGCTATCTGACCTCGTCCAGCGGCTACTCGCGTCGTCAGCACTTCATGCGGCACGAACGGGTACTACTTTCCGGATGACCCTCGTATATACACACCTCCTTCTTTATATTTATATATGTATATATATATATATATATATATATATATATATATATATATATATATATATATATATATATATATATATATCGAAAAAGAACGCTCTTAGGCGACGCACAAAAATATAAAAACACAAAAACACATTTAGATTTTCAAAACAGAAACACAAAGAAAGGGCACTCCAATATGTAGTTTAGACTGCACGGCCGTCATTATCAGAATATATATCATCAGTAATTCAATCCTATGATTGGTTTACTGCATCCCTCCATTCTACTCTACTTAATGTCCATTCCCGCTATCATTGATACCTTCTCTATCTTACGTGCTTCTTAATTTGTCCTAAGTACATGTCTCTTGGTATTCCTCGTAGAATCTTCCCTTGTATTTTTCCTTCTCTTATATTAATAATTAATCCATTTTGCCTCATTGTGGATCCAATCCATCTATTTCTTCTTTACCGTATAGTTCTCCATATAGTCCTATCATCTTCTGCTCTTCTATGTATATACTTCCTCGTTCCTTACTTAGTCTGCCCATTTAATCTTTAGCATTCTCTTCTAGCACCATGTTTCAAAGGCTTCTATTCTTCGCTAGCCTTTTCCCAAGTTCTATTTCTTGGAACCATAGAGCGCCATGCTACAGACGAAAGTCTTGACGAAGTGCTTCCTTGTTCCCAGCCTTACGTTCTTTGAACATAGTAATTGCCTCTTCTTCATGAATGCGTTCTTAACTTGGGCTATTCTTCGCTTGATGTCGGTCGAACTTCTTCCATCCCATGTTATGCTGCTGCTTAAGCAGATAAAGGTTTCCACTTGCTCTAGTTTCACCCCTCTAATTTTGATATCTGCATTCAGCTTCTCTCTTCCACAGACAACGATATCAGTTTTCGTCTGGTTGATGTTCATATTATATTCCCCCAGCACTTTAGGGTTGCTTGCAGGTCCTCTCGCGTTTCCGCCACTACTGCTATGTCATATGCAAACCGGAGCATGTTGATTTCCTCTCCATTTACCTTGCCTCCTTTGATACCCAATTCTTGTGTTTCTCTCTCTTATATATATATATATATATATATATATATATATATATATATATATATATATATATATATGTATGTGTATATATAAATATATATATATATGGAGAGTAATAAATTTAAATATGTATTAAAAACTGAATTATGATATACTATACTATATACTAGTATATATATATAATTATTTATTTATTTATTATTAGGTACACTACGCATTTATGTGGATTTTGGATAGACACTGCTACCAAATAAATTATTGTTTCTCCTAAAAACACAACCAAACATCCTAACCTACAACAAGCCCCTCTACATTTCTGTATGCTTACATCCTCCCTTCATCACGGTCAACATCCCTATCCTATTCTTGCCCTTTCCTCGTTTACCCAGCATTCTCCTCCTAATACATTCTTGAACATCCCACTGCCCTCAACATACTCTTCATCCATTTTTCCTGCCTCCTTCAATTCCCTCTTCAAGAAGAATTTATCATAAGTTCCATTATAACCCTTCCTAGTATGGAAATGTTTATATAATGGGTGATAATTGAAGCTGAGCGCCATGCGTTAAAAATGAGCTAATACGACGCATTCGTTATACAATCAAATGGTTTTTAATTTAATGTCTATTTTCCAATCCAAAGCCTCGCAAATTTTAAATCATGAATTTTAGCACTATTTCATTCAACAGTTGAATAGTTTTGCAGACCAATAATTAATTTAGTACCATCGAAAGAACACGAGAAATAAAATAATGTTTTAATTCCTGAATAAGAGTAAAGAAGACCCCTGGTAGGTGCATGTCAAAATAGCGGGTGAAATGATCAAGATGCCCAAATATAGCGCGCATTAGGCATTGAAGTAGAATAAGCACATTACGGATGGCCAATATATTATCAATCCAAGCCAATTGATCCAATGCATTAGGGAGCAATTCATTTAAATAAGGCCTTCAGAGTTGCCACTGAAAAAAACGGAGATTGAATTGTTTAACTATTCTAAATTATACGACTGTCAGTAGAGAAAATTGTCCGAGAAAATGATTTAAGTAGTTTTAGATATGCATATACGCTCAACTGATTGGCAGTTTTCAATCAGTTATTTGGATTCCGTACTTCTAGAAAAGAATCGTGTGATTTTGATTTCAAAGCAGGCGTCACTTCACTCAAGATCAGATATCTGAATCCAGAGAATCCGAAAGAGGCCTCACCAAGGTTGACTGCTCCTCTACGGTTTTATAACTGGAGAATGTATTTTATCACTCTTAGTGGACTGGAAATATTATATTAGCCCCGGATCACTGGGAAATGGGAACTTTGAAGAGGGGTGCGAGATATTTTGGGAAAAAATAAAATGAAATCGACCGAAAAGAAGGCTTTTGAAGCAAAAGTTCAGGCTTATTCCCTCTGGGGCCATAGAATTAAATATGGCCGTTGTAATAATTCCGGAGAATAGTGCCGGAATATGAATGAAGGGTTATGCACAGGACAGCGAAATGATCACTATTTTTTTAATATAAATTAAAAGGAATTGCTGCAAGTAAATGAGGTCGTATTACGTGGAAGAAAGAGAGAAGAATATTAAAGAAGGCATATCGGAGGTTAAAATGGTCACCTTACATTCCGCCAATGATGTACATCGAAGAAGAGGGGGGTCTTAAAATTTGAAAGACTTGAATACTGCTTTTAAGGTTCTCCAAGAAGTTATAGGAGAAAACTAAGCATTGATTAATCAAAGTATGTACACTTGGATATTCAATGAATTCTGTACCAGACACTCCTATGTGGATATGAATAGTTTTTGGAATACAAACAAGAATGACATTTTGACAAAATTTCAGAGAAAAGAAAACACCAAAGTTATTATATCCTTGTGCAGCAGAAAGATCAAAAAATTCTTAATCAAGATAATTAACCCCGTTTCGGGTATATGCCAGTGTTCATTATTCAAGGATATTATAAAGTGCCAACTTAAACTTAAAAATGAGCAATAAAGAAAAACAATTTTTGGCTGCTGGAAAATTTCTAGGAAGAAGAACACAAGCTGGTCTATCAGAAGATATTAGATGAAGTTTTAGAAGATGAAAATGGCAGTGTGTCAATTTAAGAAAGATGGGAAACAAAAAACTTAGCCCTGAAACCAGCGCAAGAGAAAGTGGAAAGAGGTTAATCAGTTAATAGGAAGCCATTACTCACGGAGGATATATTGGATCCAATAGGGAAGAGTGGAAAATAGAAATATACATCCATTGGAAAAGGACATCAGCGTTATCAAATAATCGGAAGTAAGGGTAGCCATAAGTCATGAACTGTCAGATTAGAATGTTAAAAAAATTTTAAAGGAGAGATGCAACATATCCAATTAATGAAATGACAAATTTTAAATAACGCCGAAAAAAGCCAATGCCTTGTGGAACGCAAAGAATAAAATACTCTTGCAATATAAAGGAAAAAGGCTGTGAGATGAAGAAATCTCTGGAGAGACTTCCAACTGTGAAAAAAACTGAGTAAAAGCAGAGCGGAGGGGAAAAGGTCCTATGGCAAGAAAATGAAACATGGGTACCCAATGTAAGGGTCAGAATTTGAATTTACAGCGAAGGATTTACGGGAAGGCAAAGCCTTAGGAATTGACGCAGACCACCACAGATTTACAAAAACACGTTGGAACGAAGACCCTCAGAAAATTTTACAAATTGATCTCGGGCATTTAATCAATAAACTCACGAATAACTTCAATATCTCTCTGCCAGAGAGAACCAGACATCTAGACCAATGTGAGCATTTTTTGTAAAATGAGCCTTACTAAGATAAAATATCTGCGAAACTCTTTGGCAGGAGCATTAAACAATAGACGGAGGTATACTTAGACGTAAACCATTTATGCTTTTGAAAATGTTAGCGATGAAAACGCCGCGAAAACTCTCATAAAAAAGACTGGGAAGACACCATACAGTTCGTATTCGTACGTCCATCCGTATAGAGAGAGAGAACTTCAAAGTGCTGACAACAATAGAATGCTGACGATTCTAAAATGAATGGAAGTGATATGAAACGATAAAAGAGATATTTGAAGACTGCAGGAAGGATCGTCGTCCGTAATTTAATGAAGCAGTAGTATTGATGTAGCAATCGTAAAGGAACATTATTGTGTGCTTTATCACATATGGTCTACGGTACATTCTTGTAATGACACTATAATATGATCAAATAATTTATATATACGGAGAATTTTCTACATTTATTTTTGGTCATGAGACATAAAAGCAGCAGAAAACTATATACTGAAAATAACGATAATATAATGCTACAGAGAACCTTGTGAAGCTAACTTACGTCACTGAGGTAACAACCGCCAAAATTAATTTCCTGCCTGTATTAAGCTAGGAGAGAAGTACATATACAATACTCTCCTGAAGGCTAAAATATAAAGAGTAATGATTGTAAATAATAAAAAATATCTAAAAAGAATGTCTCAAGCAGATCGTTAGAGCAGTTCGTAACTGTAAAAGGTAACGAAGAAAATTGACGAATGTATCTATTGAGGAAAATATTAACTGAAATAGTTCGAACTACTTAAATTAGCGCACATTCCACGAACCTGCAGAGTAAAATGGCATGCATGAGAAACTTTCTCCATCCATAATTAGGTGTAAGGATTTTTAAGAGGTAAATCTTGGGCGTCTTTTGGTCTGCCTGAAAGAATCAAACGTGTGCGTAGAAAAGCTAGTAAAAAATGGATGCATCATAATCAGTTATTAAATATGTATTTTATACTAGATTAGTCTCATATTTTATCCTATATTACCAGGACTTTTTTTGGGTTTATAGATGTAAATTAAGATAATGAGAGTGCGATTGAGTATAGTCTAATTTTCAATTAAAAGAGATATTAAGACAGTGTCAGTGTACCATTTTTCTTTTAACCACGTGAATATATTTTTGTAATAATACTGTAGTTGTTCTTAACACAAATTAAATTTTTGTATTGGAATTCCTGGGAGCTTGTATGCCTCTTAAATATTTTTCACTTCTCAAATCGGGCTAATAAGGATGGAACTTTCATTCATTGACTTTCAGGTCACAGTTATCTGGAATTTCAAATTCAAAAGCCTGGCGATCGAACACGAGTTTTTAAAAAGGAGAAACTCCACTGCATTGCTTCAGCGAAGATGAACAGATATACCACACAAAAGCCAGACCCAAATTGAATTTGAGTGTTGGAATTCTTCACCAGATGTCTATTTTATTAAGAAAAAGGTTGCATCTGGCATTCGGTCAATATTCAGTTCCACTTATTTGCGTGAGCTAAAGTATTAAAACGTGATCTTTATCCAGAGCAAATGGAGAAGCTGATTGAATGGCGAAAGTATTTTTCTCTGAAAATAAATGTAATACTTTACTTCTAAGTGAGGAAAACATTTTCAAAAATTATTTAAGATTAGAAATCACATCAATGCCTAACTTATAATTGAGGAATATTTGCTGAATAATTTTTCATAAATAACCATTACATTTGAAAAAATATTTTTGACTCTAATTTCACTTATTGCTGGTTTTTAATGATCAAAAATGAAAGCAAAAACCGAGGGAAAATGTATATCGTTTCCAATTTTACCTTAAAATGGATCCTTAGATCACAATAATAAGCAAAAATTTAAATAGTTTTGAGCATAGATAGATATCATTAATTCTTCTGAAATTATTTTTTAATATATTCACTTACTATGCCTTTAGCACTTGATATTTAATTAATTTTTTTATTCACAATTGATTAAATGGCAGAATGTGCCAACTTTCAATCCGATGACTTGTTAATAGGAGTATTAAATTCCAATCGTATGGAAAACCAATATTAATAATTCATATTTCAAGGGAAATATATTTCGTCTAATACCAAAATATTTTTATGAGGCCTTGCGCTCCGCAATCAAGAAAAAATTAGAGTGTGCTCCATTCACCTATGTCCAAAATGAATGGTAAGTTTTCAGGAAAGTCGTCATTTATTTCCCCACTAAGAATCGATACGTTATTAAAATTAGAATAAATCTGGGTGCGGGTTACATATTCTTAAAAGCACTTAATTTTCCTATGACCGTAATAGATCGCGTTAGTTGAAGTAACCGGGGTAGCTGTTACATCAACTTAACTCCATCAAAGTATCCTTAATAGCAAGGCCGCGGCTGCCGCTAAGATACACGCTCTCCTCAAAAAAAAAAAACTCACCCTCCGCTTGTGCGTGGATTACGCGCAGGGCTACAGCAGAAGTGAGACAAGCACGCTCGACGTGTTTCGGGAACTCAACTTCGGCCGACGCACCCGGACCAATTTTCCTCCTCAGTCAATGGCATACGGAGCCGATCCTCCAAGGGTCTCGCATATTATCCCTTCAATCTCCCTCCCGGACGTAAAGCGGGGGCGCAGCCGATCTTTAAAGTCAGGCAGGTCCACCGGAAGGGAGGGAGGAAGCACGTGACGGGAAATGGGGGTGGGTGGCAGCCCTTACTCCTCCCCCAGATGCAAAATATTATTCCTCCTGTCGGGAGAGAGAGAGAGAGAGAGAGAGGGGGCGCGCACGGTGGTTGGCAACCTCTCTCTTTTTCCCCACCCTCCTTCCTCCGACCGCACCGCGGAATTGATTTCGGCTGAATATCTCGCCCTTCGGTCCCTCTCTCTATCTCCATCTTCCGTACTCTGTAACTCTCCTCCACTATCTCTCTGACTCTCTATCTCTGTCTTTCTCCCTTTTACACACACATGCACACACCTATATCTCTCTCTCCCCACCATATCTACCCCTTATCTCTTTCCCTTCGTGCTGAAAGCCCTCCCACCGGTTAGGAATTATATTTTTGCGCTTCGCCACAATATGACGCCTCCTCCCAGTCCTTACATCCTAACAAACCTTCCTTTCTCTGTCTCTCTCTCTCTCTCTTCACAACTCCCATACCCATGCACACACACACGCTGCAAAAGCAAATGGTATAACTCCGTATATCACTAATAGAATCAGGTTTTATTTTTTGTAATCGGTTTATATTAGAGAAAAAAGTATACTTTTAAGTCATTTTCCTCACTCTTTATTACGGTACCGATCGGTTTCCATATTCCAAGGTGCGGGAATATTGCTCATATATTTATATATGCTTATGTGTGCTTACGTGCCTCCCTGTCGTTGGAGGATGAGGGAAAGGAGGAGGAAAGTAAAAGAAAAGATGGGTTAGGAATGAAAATTTCTCCACAGATAAGGGGAGATAAATTAGGCAGTGTGGGTAAAAAATGCGGTTGGAAATTGTCAAGGGGAAAACGGAAATGCTTTTTCAGATGAATATGACCCATTCTCCATTTTGAGCCGGAAGGGAAATAGACGGTGATGGGTAGTGAAATTCATAAATACGACCATTCAATAAGTATATATATATATATATATATATATATATATATATATATATGTATTACTACGTATTTACGTGTATATTATCCCACCCACTGGGATACACGGAACGACACAAACCCACTCATCTCGCACTAGAGAAATTGTTCGTGAGTGGTGTCATACTGCCAAGTGTTACGAGCTCTGCGACAGCCATTCGTTCGTGAGTCGAGGTATACTTCTCTTCCGTACGATTTTGGGTCGGGATTCGATCATTTCTTGATATTTTTTGGAGGATGATCCACCCGCTCACAAGATGTGCCACGCGTAAAGCCCGATTCCCAGCGTCTGGAAAATCACATTTTACGCTCAACGGAACTAGCGACTGAGACTGTTCCTCAACTGAGAAACGAACGTGGGTTGAATTTCTAAATTTATTCTGAGTGCCGTGGCATTAGATTTGTCGTCTCCTTCATCAAAATACAAAAAAATAATGATTGTCTTTGAAAGACGCATTGTTGCATCATCGAAATCGTTTCTGCAAACTTCCAATTAAACTCAAAATAGTTTAATCAATATGTTAATACACGGGTAGAGTCGCAATAAGCTTCATTCAAGAATTAATGATTTCAATTACAATGTCTGTATTTCAGTAAATCCGGTGCTTTAGTAGATATTGTGTATTTTTTCCGAATACTACCTTGATCAAAAATTTCCCGGAATTTATTCAGAAAATTAAAAATACAAGTTTATTCATCTAAATCTATATTGTCCCCTTCAAAGTAATCCCCATCGACTGCAACACACTTATGCCAGCGCTTGGTCCAATCCTCGAAACATTTTTTATATTCGGTTTTCGGTATGTCCATCAGTGCTTCCTGCGATTTTTCCATTACTTCCTCTCGGCTGCTAAAACGCGTTCCCCGTAATGGTTTTTTAACTCGATTGAACAGAAAGAAGTCACAGGGAGCCAAATCAGGTGAATTCGGTGGCTGTTGGATGGTATTTGTTGCATTTTTCGTCAAAAAATTACGAATAATGATAGCACTGTGCGACGGTGCGTTATCATGGTGCAAAATCCACGAGTTTTCTGCCCACATTTCTGGTCTCTTTCGGCGAATTGCTTCACGCAAACGTCTCATAACGCCCAAATAATACTCTTTGTTTACTGTCTGGCCTTCTGGCAAAAATTCATGATGCACTACACCGTTGTAATCCATGAAAACCGTCAGCATTGCCTTCTTTTTTGACTGAAAACGACGTGGTTTTTTTGGTCTCGGCTCATTTGGTGAACGCCATTCACTTGCCTGATGTCTGGATTGCGTGTCGTACTCATAAACCCACGTCTCGTCTCCAGTAATGATCCTTTTGATGAATGTGGGATCGGATTCAGCCTCGCAAATCATGTCTTTTGCGACGTCAACACGGTCTCTTTTTTGCATGAAATTGAGGTATTTTGGAACCAACTTTGCTGCTACACGACGGAAACCCAAATCATTAACCACAATGTCTTGGGCGGATCCATAGGCAATGTTCAAGTCCTCCGCTATTTCTCTGATGGTTAATTTGCGGTTATTGACCAACATTTCTTTTACTTTATCAATTTTTTCACCGACTTTGTGTCGATGGTCTGCCACTGCGTTCATCATCTTCGATTGACTCACGACCACTTCTGAACCGCTCGTGCCACTGGTAAACGACCGTTTTTTTTAGAGAATCGTTGCCGAAACACTTTTCCAACATTTCCAACGTCCGTGCGCCACTAAATCCGTTTTTTACGCAAAATTTAATACAAGTTCGTTGTTGCAAATTTAAATCCATTTCTGCAATTGTAAAAAATCGCCAACACACACAGAGATAGATGTACTCTTGGCTACGTAACTTTTGCAAATGTCAAGTTATGACACTAAGATTTAAAGGGAATATCAACAACAGATGTACCAATTTAACAAAAAAAACAGAACTCAAATCGGAACGATGGGAGCGCCACACGGTGGTTATTCCGGGAAATTTTTGATCAAGGTAGTACGCACTTTTTTATCTTCCTCCAGTATTGTCTGTCACCCTATAATTAAGAATGATTTACATTTCAGGTGGTAAAGAAGAATTAAACCATATTTGGTGGATATTTAGTAATATTTGCATCACTCGTTACGGGAAATGTCTTTCCTGAGCTGCATTATTGATCGCTAAAGTGATTCCTTTCTGTGAATAAAATGTAAATTCCGTGAAATAAGCCCACTGAAATTCCATCAAGGAGCGATTTTTGGCACACAAAGCTGTGAAGCATTCGAAACTCGGAGGAAAATAAACGATTCACTGGCGTTATGTGCCTCGGAGAGCGAAGAATTTTCCGAAGCTTCAATGTCCGCCGGCACAGATAGGTTTTGCCCGTGGATCTCGCGGGAGAGAGAGGAGTGAAAGGCGTGCGGAGGATAACGGCCAATCATCCCTGGGATATTATTTTTCTGCCAGGTAAAAGCCACCGTGAGGTCGGAGAGATCTAAAAATGTTCACTGTCCCGCCGTGGGCAATCGAAAACCATAACCCACCTACCGGTGTACCCTTGTCTCCGTGCTTGTTCTTCTCCTCCATTCCAGGTGTAGGCAGAAATTTGAGTTAGGTTGACGGGAGGGAGCACGGAGGGAAAATTTCCGCAGACACTCTTCCGCTGCATTGATTCCCACCATTTTGTGCGAAAAATATTCAGTTTTCGTGGCTTTTATTTTTTTCCTGCAAATGTTTCGCTCCACCACACCTCTTCTTTCTTCAACCCGGCGACGGGAGAGAAATGTTTTTGGATAGGAAATTGTTTCTCTACATCAGTTTTCTCAACTTGAACTGATGCCATGACTACAAATAGTTGACTTCCAACCTTTAGGGGTATCCCGTTCGTGTCCCTATGGTAGCTGATTTTTCAGTGAGTGCTGGGTTTTTTTTAAGGCACACTTCGAGTACAGAATGAGGTCCGTCGTATTGGTTGTAACACTATAGACACCTCGGGGATTTTCCTTAGACCTGAGTTCCTTTTCCTGAATTACTCACCTATCTGCTCCCAAAAGTGGGAATGACCTCAGGTCGCCATTATAAAGACTGCTGCTAACAGTGACGCTCTCTCATTTTACATTCCATTCCTCCCTCTTCGCAGGAAAGAACTGAAGTGCATGAATCCATAATGGAATAATAATCTAGAAATTTATTTTTTCCCATGAAAGAGGCAAAGCGTCAACGGTGAAAGAGATGTATATACCCAAGCTCGCTTACGATCACCACAATACTATTCCTCAAAATTCCGAGGCTTTAGATGGGAGTCGAAACTGTGATGCACCAAAAACCTTGCCGTAGGCAGGCACTGTTACTAAAGTTTCAATGGAGTAATTTTTTTGTCGTGGCGCGGTATTTTGTGGTAGCGACGTAGTTTTTATCAATTTATTTTAATTTTATTTAAATTCCACGAAAGATGTGACATCGCGTTGAGTTATGAATTGAGGAACGTTCCAGTGGGAAGGTCGAGAGAGGAATGACACTGTTCACACTCACCCGAGCTTTTGTAACCCTACTGCCCCCTCTTTTCTGTTAGTTTTCTCGACAGCTTACGGTATTTCTCCACTTCCGGAACCTCGCACAAAACCTTTGGAAGCAAGGTAGGCGTTTGCTGTTTCAATACCTGACTAGTTCAGCTGACATTACTCAATAGGAAAATATACTCTTTTTTTAAAGTTTAACGAGGCTGGGTGTTTTAAGTGTCAACTAAGAAAGCACTTTCATGACTTTCCGGCTAAAATACATTACTATTTTGCGCTACGAGTATTTGCTTGGAACATTTTTTACCGTGGTTCACTAAGCGGAAACATAATTGAAAATAACAAATGGTGCAAGAAAGAAATCAATGCGTATTATGTGAAACACATAAAATAATATCATGCAGAGGCTTTGTAAATTATCAGCTTTAAATTCCCATAATATTACTAGAAAAAGCGTACACATCAATATGAGATACATTTATTTAAAGGAAACCATTACACTTTTTCAGATTTGAGATAAAATTCAATGCAAAATAGACGATCTAACACGGGAGTAAAGTTATCAGAGCTGATCATCACACTTCTAAATTACAATCAATTACCGAATCTACAACTCATATTCGCCAATAAATACATAAAATAAAATTAGCGAGTTTTCATTAGCAGTGTAGATGTACGAAGCAATTTCTTTTTTTCTGAAAAAATCGCGTGGTTGCGACGCGTCAAAATTTTTTAATTCATTAAACAGTTTTTTTATTACACCTCCCTTTAATTCGGTGTTTGTACTCTAAGCCGTACAAATTTGAGACCGACTTGCAGATTAGAAATGTAATAACATACATGTATTGTCACGCAAGGCAACAATATCAGTGGAAAAAGCGACGCATGCAGAGCAAGATACCAGCAGAGCGGCGGGAAGAAATTCAATACTAGCATTAATCTCCCCCGGAGATCAATATTTGCTCAATTCCCGTAACACCCCTCCCGCAGAAGTTTTTTCAAAATATTAAATAAATTGGATCGTTTGACTATATAAGCATTGAGAGTATTTTGTGGCAAACAAGAGGCCGGAGATATATTGCTTAGTTTAGTATCTATGCCTTCAGCTACGATTTCTGATTCATATATTGCCGTTTCCCTTCATTACAATGAAAGTATGATCAATTTTCATTACCAGTTTGTTCCCTTACGCCTAAATTATATTCCTTTTTCAGTGTAAAACCTATTGCTCTTCATGATATTACTTCGATGCAGAAGATGGATAACGTGGAAGTATTTCTTTATCCTAAGCGATCTATCTCGATTCTAAAACTCCCTCTGCCAAGCGTGATGGAAAGGCGGGTAGCAACTGAAAATGGAATGCCATCCGGGGTGCGAAACCTTGTAACGTTCTCCTCGGCTAGGCTCCGGGAAATTTTTGACGAATAACAGACCACTTCCCTTGTCCTTTGGACAAACCCCCCGGGCAAGCGGAGAAGGATTGCGAGCGTACCCACTCTCTGGCGCGCCATGCGTAACTTTGACGTGCATCCGTGTATCGCCTCAAAAAAAAATGGTCCAGAGCCTCTCACTCCCCTTTGCCCGAAAGTGAATTACTTGTCCCTGTTTGCCCCACGTCTCCCACCGCTAAAAACACTCAAGCGGCTTGCTACCGGCGACGACAGGACCCAGGCTCATGACTCTCTCTCCCCCCCCCCTAAGTCCCTCCGAGAGGAGGTCCCCTGGAGGACTCGACTTCTCGTCATAACTGTCACGACACCCTGCCATAACTTCGAGATATTATTCCTTCGAGTTATTTGGAATTTAAAAAATATTTCATATCTAAGAGTCCCCTGCCAACTCGTTAGTGAGAGGTATGCTGTGTTGAAATTATCTTGAAGCTAATTTAATCGGCGAAGATTAAAAGTAGAAATTTCATTTAGGTCCGTTTTTTTGTAAATTATTTCGCATAATATGATTAAAAGTCAGAAAATATAACATTTTTGAGTTTAAATTTTGGACATAATCCAAAAATTTGCCATTTAACACATTGTAATGATGTTTTTTTAAATTGCTTTAAGTCCTTTTTAAACTACCATTTAATAAGCGTTCCTCTGTAATTGATAAACGTGAAATTTGACTTCTTATCAATCTAAAAACATTGTAATCCAATAAAAATTATGACTAACCGGACTCCGCATTGCCCCTTGCAATTAATTATTTAATATATTTAATTGATGGAAAATGCATAATTACGCATATACATTCTTTTGCATATATTTTCTATTGCTTTCAGAATATAGTTTACTTATTTTAAAATATTTGGTTTTTCCCGTCCCTAGTCAAAATGATCGGTCTTCATATTCATACTGAATTCAATTATTTTTAATTTCTTGTGTAAAATTTTATTTCGTCATTAAATGTCACTTGATGAAGATTAAATTATATACCTACTGTTTTTGCTGTCAACAGATTTTGATACAATAATTTGAAAATGAATATTGCCCCAATTAGTTAAATACATCAGTGTGAGATGATATTACTATTTTCGCCTTGTCTCAATTACAACATAGAAAAGAGTCAACGTCTGATGGTATATATTTAGCGCTAAATCAATTAAGGTAACCACAAGATCCCCAAGAACGATATCAAGTTGCGGAACACCCTATTGCAGCGTAGGAATCATGAACGAAGAGAAGAGTGGGGGAGTGAGCGAGATAGTAAATGAGTGCGGGAGAAGCAAGTCTTTAGGCGGGCCCAGGAGACTGTCAGCGAGGGAAGATTGCCCTCAGTACAAGCGGCGCCAAACTACTTTTAATTGATACTAAATAATAGATGACGTGGATGAAGAGGTGAGTTCGCCGAGACTTGCTCGCCAAGAGCCTCGGTTAAAATCTCCGACGGAGCCAGTCAGAGTGCCCTTTCTTACAGTGCGGGACTATCTCGTGCACAACGAGAGATAATTTGTGAGTGCGTCAACACGTCAGGGTTAAATCGCGGAGCTCCTTCGCCCTCCAGCAAAATTACACGAAGAAACGCCGAAGCGAAGGCAGGGAGCTCCCTCCCAAGGCGCGATCCCATCGCAATCCCAGGCACAAGAGCAAACTTGCAGGGAAAGAAATCCGGGCCGTAAACTTGTACCGAAACCCTGAGGGGGATGAAAGAGACGTGGCGCGTGACGAATCATCAGCGGCAAAACTGATTTCAGGAGATGCACAGAGAGAATAGGGAATTAGCTGGGAGTCTCCGGAAATGTTCTACTGTACATCAGAGGTCTCGAACATTGAGATCCCCCGAGAAAGCTCTATGTGAACCTCATTCTCTTGATGCGAAATATTACACGACCAGAAAAATGGCAAAATTCCTTTAACAAATGACTGTGAAAAGATTCTATGGTAGTAATTAAACTTCAATAGGAAACCTAAAAACCTCTTTTTATGTATATTGTAGCAACTGAAAGACTTAGTCTTTTCGACAATCTTTCTTTTGGTTAGGTATTTTGAGCCGTGAATTTGATTTTTGTATCTATAATTAAAGTTAAATGAATTTATGTATTTTATATTCAACTTCTTTTTTATTACATGCCTTATATACACTGTTTGTCCTACTCAGGTTCTATCTATCGTAAATAGAAAGGAGTTTAAACTACAACCAAGCAGTATTCCAATTATTATATATTTTTAACCACCAATTAAAATCAAGCTGTCTCTTGGCTCCTTGACTACTTTTTAACAAGACAATGAGTACCAGATTCGACGAAGAGTAGTTGATGGAATTTAATTCCGTTATATCATTTTATAAGAATTATATATCTGCGAGAGTGATAAGAAGAATAAATCCTTCGTTAGTATTGGCTGAGGCTATAAAAATATAAAAATGTTCAAATGGTAGCACTGGGTAGAGAAGAATAGAGGGATACAGGATGCTCTTCCTACTGCGAGTATAAACTTGTTGTAATACTAATGGCTGCTATAACTTACTGCTAGTAGAAATTTGCTGCTGGTACATAGGATCCTCATGAAGTTGGATTGATTGCCGAATTAGATCGCGCAGCGTAGAGGAGCTAGATTATTGAAACTGTGCCATTAGCTCCATCGTACTATGGTAGTAGAGATTATCTAAAACAAATTAGAGATACTAATTGTTGGACAGATGTATTTAAGATGCTATTTTTCCCACGAAGCATAAGATATCGAGAGAAGGTGTCCGACCGCGTCAGGGGAAAAAGTATTTTGCGTCAAAAGTAGTCCGAAGTGTACAACATGACCACATGCCACACACCCTAGCTATGACTTACAGGTATTATGTAAAACATCTCAGGACAAATTTATCCTGGGCAACAAATTTGAGTAAAATTATATCCACCGATTCCCTTTCGTATTTATAAAATGAAGTACAGGTATATTTCATTCTATAAAATGTGGATGTAAAATTATAGATGCTTGAAATGCTGTAGATGCTTTAAGTATTAATGCTAGCCCTTTTCACATTTATTAAATGTCTATCTATTCCATCTTCAATATATGTAAATTGCCGAATTTCGGATATTTAGGGGTGTAGTCATAGGGGGTTATGACATAAATAATTTACTATTTAGCACCTAGTCCACCGGGCTAGATATCTTTTTGAGGAATATACGGACTAAACGTTACTGAATCCATAAGTAACGTCGAACACCTAAAAGCACTCAAAGGTTTGCCAAATAGATTTTTTAAATACAATAAAATTACTCAGGGCAATAAAAATTTTTTATGTCCCCTTCATGCACTCGCAAGAGAAATAGAATCGGTAAATCAAAAACTAGTCAATTTTCATATGTTTGTCATATATAACTCATAATGCGATCAAACCAGAGTGTTGAAGTTTCTCTTAGATATCCCGATAAAAATAACATAAAAATTATTAGTCGGCTATTGCATATAAACCAAACTCGAGTGATTGATCATTAACTGAAGTTTAAGGGAAACAACTGAAATTTCTAAGGAGTACTAACATTAAATAATAGAAGATTAATATTATTTAATGACACTATTTGAGTTACTGCATATAAAAATTACTCCTTGCATTTGTATGAATCCCGGTAATGTGGACCAAACGAGCAAAATATCATAGGCACACCATTACCCGTACATTGAATCCGCTAAGTATGGAAAAAGTGTCGTTTCAAAGAGTCTTCCCCTTACATGGAAACCTTTATATTTACGTGCCGGAGGCAGCGAGGCCCCGTGACGGGTTGGGATTTCAGAGACTCGAGATTCACGGATTATTTTCAGGTACCTGCAGGAAGTAAATTTGCCCTTGGCAGTCGCAAATGCCGAAAATCGACTTTTGGTGAGGCCCTCAGCAACACCAACTCCGTGCTTTTGCTCATAAATTAGCCCCAGGGAATGACCGCCGGGACATGAAGGTATACATGCACATATGTAGGCGGGGATCGGAACACACATCCTGAGTTTAGTTGTTAAGGCACTTCCATTAAGCTTAAAGAACTGAGAAAACGACGCGTAAATCATTCCTCTGTACCTTAATACATAACCCCGATACTTTATCGGGGCATGCCTTGCTTACGGGTTTATTAATCACCAAGAAAGGTGAGCAGAAGCCCTAAAAGAGCCTCAATAGATTACAGTACGGCATATTGCCGACTCCTGAGCGAGATACAGGTATCTCTTAAAATTAATGCCCCTATTACTGGGCGTTAACTCCATGTAGGTCAAACCAATTCAGGAGGTGCAAAAGGTGATATATGTGTTATATTCAAATCCTAACTTCCAGAAACTGAAAACTTTATCTCTATCTCACGGATTAAGCCCTAAAGGTATTGCATCGCTGGTGCGCTTATTGTCTCAAATCGGTCGCTAACTGGTGATTTTTAGAGATTTTTTTATCGTCCGTCGTCAGGGTCTAGTTCTTTTTTGCATGGAGGAAATTCCAGCATATTCCTTCGCGTGGGTGAGTTTGAGAATGTGTTTTCGATCCGTGCACAGCTCATTTCATGATACGCCACCGAGTCGCAGCACCCGAGACCGCGGATCACCTTCGGCGCCCCCCCTCCCATGCAATGGCCACTCGGCGTCGCCAGCCGTACGGGCCGTCGACACTGCCCGCCCGTCGAAAGGAAATTGGTGGAAGTGTTCGCGGGAGTGGAAATTAAATTGTTCCTGCATGTATTTAATTAAAAATCTTCACTTGGTGACCACCTCACGCCCTTTAAGTTTCCCTCAATTACAACTCCGGGGGGCTGCCCTTTTTGAAGCAACCGACGTTTCCTTCGCGTTTTTTCACGCGGCGCTTCGTTAAGCAAGTGGCCGGGGGCAATATTTCAGAAAGGGTCCTGTCCCTCCTCACCCTCTCCTCTCTCGCCCTCAGTCTCCCTCTTCTCTCTCTCCCTCTATCTCCCTATCTATGGTGTGCGGGGGTTGGAAAACTTTTCCTCGAGATAACTCCTGGCGCTCTGGAGCAAAAAAAAAGAATAATTTTTCGAAAAAAATGAGTCAAGTGAGGGCGAGGGAAACTCGCGGAACTCCCCCCGCCCAACCCATCCTCCCCCTACTCGCCCGGTTGTACGCTCTGCTCCTCGTCCTTCGTCGAAACCCTTCTGTTCTCGCGGCTCCCTTTGTTAAAAAAAATTTACCCTGACGCCTCCGCTGGCGACCGCAGCCGATTCCCCGCTCTCTTGGATGGCCAACGGTTCAAAGGCTCGGAGAGAGCGGTAAAAACCCTCCAACCACCACAACATTCTGCGTTACAACACCGCAGAAGCAGCAACATCTTCCTTCAGTCGTACTCGCGCAAATATTCACCTACCATGGTTTGCAAGTCCCTGCGGACTTAGTAAACCAAAGGTCGTGGGTTACATTCCCGGCTATGAATCAGATACCGTGTTTGGCCCAGGATTATTTACTGAAGGCGAACAGTGAACTTAAGACAAGACTGTGAAACATTTTCCACGGAAAACTACAGTTACCTTAAAGACAGGTAGCCGTTATTGTGTACTAAAACCTATTTTTCACATGTCTGTATAATATTGGCGCAGTAATGGTGGACCCGCTTCCCGCTAACGCGATTCATTCCCGCTGCCGACCGGCAGTCGAAGGGCGCTCTAGTGTAGGGAGAATTTCGTCACCTGTGAGTTGGCCGACGAGTGTGTTGGTAAAAATATTGTGTAAAATAAATTACTCCATGCCATCAAAATTAAGGAATGGAAACTCGGGAGCGTTTAAGATTAATAAAATCCAAAAAGTTTAGATTATTTTAGCAACAGTAGTCTCAGAAGTATTCTCTGGAAAGACTCTCAGCTATTGAAGCACTTGTCTACACAGAAGGCACAAGAAGGCAGGGAAAAAACGGAGCCAATCACCTCTGAGAGTACATTAAAATTCACTGCAAAGCAGTTATAACAGTTATACACTCAGATTGAATCACGGTAGTGCCTTCCTTCCTTTACCCATGAAGATCAAAACTATAAATTCGTGGGACGGGCGGGATTTTTGGCCTATTTCAGTGACTTCAATTTCCCTACTAATAACTGGGCGATTTTATGAGTACCCTCTGAAAACAAACTAAGCTAAATCGTACGCAGCTTCCCAAATAATTCTCCATTAAGTAAAATGTTTGTCCCCTTGATCCTCGAGGATTCTAAAAATTCGAAAACAGTCCAATTTAGGTGAAACGTTCAAAATCGCTGGAGCACAGGACGATATTGGGATCCGTTTATGTTAAATGGAGAAATCTCTGATGCTGGGCCAAATGCTACTGTATTCCAGCGATGGCCGGTCATAAGAAGAACGAATAACTCCAAACGGAACGGATGTTTTTTACAAACTGTTCAAGGTTTACCACTTGCGTATTTTCAGTATTTAGTGTGAATACGTGAATTGAGAATCAGAAAGGCAGATGCATGGGGGAAATCAAGGACATTGGACCCACGGGTTGAGCAGTGATTAGATCACATGGAACTACGTACAGCGTTTGGTAGATATTTCAACCTTAATAGGTAAATATTTAAGATACCTCACTACGTAACACGTACTTGCAGATGGAAAAAAAATTAAAAATGCTTAAAAGACCCTTACGATATCTCTGATGGACGTGGGAGCCAGGAAGAACTGGAGGATTGCGTTCAAACTTCAACCACTTTATCATAAAACATCCATAAAAGGAGAGTTATCGTATCCTCTCACGCCGAGGACTCTAGTTCTGTAACCGGAGCTTGGAGATCTTACAGTAGATATCTTGGTTCTCACCTTGACCATGTTAAAAACAGGAGTGGGTGTTCAACGTATATTTCAAAGTTAGTCGCCGTAAGTGTTAAAACGCCGACCACTGGGTATCTATTTGCATGAAGACACTTATGCCGACGAGGTGTCTTTCAAACTTAAGCCTATGCTCACTTAATTCCTATCTCTCACTGATGATCCTAATGATAATCCTAAAGATAGCTAATTACTGCAAAGTAATCGATCCAATCATAATTACTATCAGCGCTAGCCTTATAGCCTAATGGGCAGGTATGCTCTACCATGCTGCACGTCCAGGTGGCTAACGAATTCGACGTAAATAAGGAGTTTTTGGGTTTAAATATCATGTTTTCTATTTATTTATGGTCATGGTAAGGTAGCTATTTCTGATGACGGCGTTTATTGACCGAAACCGTCGCAGAACCTTGAAAAACCTCGACAACACCATCTTCAAAGTCCCGTTCCCGGCTCGGCGTGACTCTCCCTCCCACGACCGATAAAGGTGTCCCGTGCATAAATGCGTGCTAATATTTGCATATTTTAATGATGTCCGTATCTTCCTGTGTTCTCAAACATTTATTTTAAACGCCCAAGATTTTATCATTTCCCAACAGCCATAGAAGACTATTCTACCTACAGGAAATTCAAATCTGTGTTGGGGAGTGTAAAAGAGTGAGCAAGCGAGGAAAGGGGATGTGTGTGCTAATGGTTACTTGATGATGTTGAAAAGCATTGGTATCAAGATCCCGAGAAATAAATTTAGCTGGAAACATTTAATTGCCGCTATTTTCTTTACACTACTCTGTAAAACGGGGTGAAGCAGAGCTGGTTTCGTTTACCACGAGTTCATCGGCTCGAATTTCTACTTGATACCATTCCTGCGACGCGCGGATCGAGTTCCGATTTCGATTTTCAGGCGAAGAGAGATCTTCTCCCGTTTTTCAGCGAGGGTCGACGCAGTGGAGAGGGGTCTTTAAAAGTGCTCTCTCCCACATTACCTCTCTCTCTTCGTATCCGCGATGCCCAGGCCAAAGCTTTCCCCTTTAACGAGCACGAGAAGATGCTGCAACAGTCTCTGCAACCGCCGCGCGCGATCCCGCGCGGTGGCCTGAGAAATTTTTCACGCGCCCCTGAGACCCAGGAAGAGTCCGCGCGCGAGACGGAGAGAGGGAGAGATGGATAGGCGGGACCCTCTCACGCCCGGACGCTAAACGTAAGGGGGTACTTGCGGAAGGAACCGTGGTCGGTTAGGTATGGAGGGGAGGCGTCGGTGACCCCAGTGATGACCCCCCCCCACAAACATGACGCTTCCCTAACCGTGTCCACCCCTCATTTGGATTACATCGCGAGTCGAAAATGTTAATCACGGTAAATGTGTCGAGCGTTTCGTGGGGATAAGGGGGGAGGGGTTGCACGAGTAATCTCGCGGCGCGGTTTTTCACTCCGAAAGCCAACGGCGGACGAGAAGTACCCTCCTCCGAAAATGAGAGACCCGGCAGAGACCGGAGGCATTAAAGGCGATATTTAGTCCAATGTCTCGGATTACTCTCTGCGCTAGACCATCCTCCAATGGCTCCAAACTCGGGAAAATCCCCTCGTTCTCCTTAGCTTAGGGGAGACACCAGTTTTTCCACTCGGACTCTAGCTCTAACCCCCTGGGTTGCGTTCAAGTGAAATCTTAATGCAGATCAAAAGGATGGCTATGTAATCCGATGTCTAATGACGGAATTTGGCAAGGGATCCAGTTTCTGACCAGAACCAGGCACTTCTTGTTAAAAATATATCCAACTTTTGGATAAAAGTTTTTTCTTCAGGAATATGGATTTACTTCTCTTCCAAAAAAATCCTTTTTCTGTCACAAATTTACGTTTTAGAGCACTTTTTTTTAAACTTCACGTAAAGTAAGAACATGTGAGCATATGAACTATACAACTATGTTCCAGTGGAAAGTTTCGACATGCTGAGCCGAATATTCAGGTACACAATTCGCTGTTCATTCATTACCAAGGTATCATAGAAATAATTAATCATAGACCTAACCTTGATTCGACTCTACCGATAATAAATTAAATCCATCACGTTTTGCGGGTAGGAATTTAATTTATAAAATACAGCACCAAATAAACTAAATTTTTTAGTCATGATAAGTCCGCGGGTTGTATCCCCCAAATGGCGAAAATTTCAAATGGGGGACAATTTAACGGTTGAAAGCATTGTATCACCTAGAATATCCGTGCGTAGAAGTTAATGTCTTCTGTTTACCTCGGTAATACAAAGTTTTGGGTAAATCGACAGGTATTCCAATATAGTGATGAATGATATATTTTATATATTCCATTGACTAATTTCTACCAACCGTAAATGATTTTATCAACTGTTTATAATACTATTATGGATCTGGATGACAATATTATGGTAACAGAAACGGTGATCAGTCCATTAAGAGAAAAAAACCGTAGAATCTACGTAATCATCCCGCGATATGGATATAATTCACAGCGAAAACTGATAATTTCAAACACTCGCAATTAAGCGTCGTTCCATGGCCCCGCGTACGGAGAACACTGGAATGAACCAGGATCACTTGTCACCACATTAGCCGAGAGGGAGAGGCTTCACCTTCCGCACGGCAGTAATACTTCCACCAGGGGAGGAGGACCGGGAAACGGATTTTCACGTGAGCACTGGTTGATTCCCAGGATGACGGACTGCTCCTTCCCACACAAGGCGCGAGGTCCGCTGCCAAATTTTCCTTGGATCACCCGAAAAGCCCCCACCCGCGTCATTAACTGCCCGCGGAACGCAAAGAGCGTCTCCTTCCCGGTTAATGGGGATGGATGGGCCGGCTTACCTAAAGACACGGAGAGGCACCGCCGGAGGGTCAGCGGCGTCTGAGCCGGGAGCCACGGAACTTCCCTCGGCACAATTCCGGATGATTACCACGGTGAGGCATCCAGGGCCCAGGGGCAACGCGCGGTCTTCCTCCCTCTCAAGCACAAGGTCCATCCGACGGCCAACCTGGGGGCGGCCGGTGTTCTCCACGCGCGGGGAGAAGAATAAGGGCGTGAGACAAAACCTGCCCTGTCGAAAAGCCACCTCGCGCGGAAACGGGCATGAATGAATGAAGCCTCCCTCCGTCACCCAAAGGGGCGATGATGTGCGGCACCCGAAAGAGGGTGGAAAAGCACGGGAGGGAGCAGCGGCAAACGGTTGTTTGGGTCGGACGTCACATGCAATCCAAGAGGATGGATAGGAAAGGAATGGAGAGGCCCGTCCTGGGCTCCCGTCGTCGGCCCCGGCCGCTGTCGATTCGGTGGGTGCGGAAAAGATGGGATAACACGATGAGCGAAATGAGTCTTGAGATCACTCCACCAGAGGCCGAATATCCAAGGCCCGTCCACCACACGATCCAAAAGAGGGGAGGAAAGGGGGGTGGGGTTTAATGGGCTGAAAAGTTTCACTTCACCAGGTGATGAGGAAACTGATCACTCGCTTCATCTCTTCCCTTGCATCTCTGACCCATTTCATTCGATCTCAGCTCTTCTTTTTTCAAAATAAAAAATTATGCAGATAATAAGCCTTTTCAGCTTCCCTTGCCTCTCCTTTCCAGAGAGAGAATATCCTGTACACGGAACGAGAGGAAGGAAAATGATTTCCTTTGCCCCGTAAGAACGGCGGACACCTCAAAAAAAAATCAGCGTGCGTATCCAGGGAAAGGGCGTTTCTTATTATTTTGAGCGGTTATGCATCCACAGATGGGGAGGAAAGTTTTGGCTAAGCCATCCATTCAGTGGAGAAGTGGACGAAGACGGATAAGGGCGATGGGGTGGTTTTGGGGGGGGGAGGGGAGAAAGGATATATAAAGTTGTCCTCTTCCTCGGCTATTTCACACACGAAATGTTAGGGGATTTAGGGAGGGAGGTTTTCTGGGGGTTGGGGGAGATTTACCATACATTCTCCGATCGGAAGTCGTTAAGGGGGGGGTTGGAGAGAGATTATGTGGCGAGGGGTTGGGGAGGATTGCAAATAGGCCGATACGATAGGGGTGTGTATGCGTGAGGTCGGGAGTGGGGGGAAATTACTTTCGAAAGGGGTGTGGGAGAGAGGGGGGGGAGGAGAATGGGGTCCAGTGGTCCAAGAACACGTTCGAAGAAAAAATCCAGGAACCTCCCGCTCAAAATATTTCCTCGCGGGGATGATTCTCCTTCAGCTCCACACACATCACACGTCCGCGGAAACCAAAAGAAAGAAAATGCAGTGGCGGCCGCGGGGAGAGTGTGCTTCGTTCTTCCTCTCTCTCTCTCCGCGGGTTTCGAAGTTGCTGGGCGACGGGCGGAGGGGCGGGGATGAGAGAGAGAGAGAGAGCGGTCGCGGGCGGAGAACTCTCGACGCCGGGAGTTCCCCCCGAAGTCACCCCGGGGTCTCCCTCTCTTTTTCCGGCCGCGCGGGCTTCGTCGTCGGGCCTCGCCGGCAGTTGCGTCGCACAGGACCTCCAAACGTACTTTGAGGCCGGCGAAGGGGGATGCTGAAGAGGCCGCTGGCGGGGGAACGGGCAGAGGGGGAAAGCGCGGAGAGTGCGGGAGGAATGGGGAGGAACCGGGGGCGGGGGGGGGGGGGAGCCGGCCCTTCGAAGGGAGGGAGGTGGGGGAGTGGGGGCGGCGGGGAGATTGGGGGAAAGATGTGAACGGAGTGGGGAGGGAAGCGGACGTAGGATTGTGTCGTGGGGTGAGGTAGGGTTTTATGCGACGGTGCGCCTGCGCAGGAGGGGTCGCGAGGGTTATACACTCTCCGGGGGAGGGGGGGGAGGGGGGGGAGGGGAAACTATGGAGGGGAACGTAGTGAGCGAGAGGGGAGGGTAGTACCATGTGTGTGTGTGAGTAGAGTGAGTTGGACTGGTGTGTGCTAGGGGAGGAGTGTGTCGGTAGTAGGAAACCAGGGGGATTTCGAAGAGGACGGTGAAAATGGATAGTTGAGGGGTGGGGGAGAGGTTTTAGTCTGGACGCTGTGCTAGTGCCTTTGCGAAGCACGTTATGTCATTTTTTTTAATTCTATTAATGAACCAATAACGATAACGAAGGGCATGAGAGGGTGCGGAGTGATAAGGGTGGTGTCGGATCTGTTCCGTTCCTTACTGAAATGTTTGAAGCAGGGTTTTTCAATAAATGTTAAGCCCAGTAGAGACGACGGCAGCTTAACGATTAGGTTGTTCCAGATACGCGTTCCACCCGAAAGTTTTTCGACAGTTGTACAAAAGATGAGCGAATGCTCTGAAGGAGTGTGGGCACTTTTTGAATTGGCAGGTGATTTAACGTTCGTTATTTCGAAATTTTTCCCTATCACTGATAAGATTCGAAGGCATTTTCTAAATTTCGATATTCCGGATATTTCATGAAATGATTTTCGTTTAACAGACGTTTCCTGAAATTAAATCAAATCGATTGCGAAAATAAATATGATTGGAAAACTGGAAGAGAGAAAATGGGTGTTGAATCTTATTGAGAGTGCAGACTCCATCGCAAATATGAAATGAACCGTTTTTTTCAAAGGAATGATGTAGTCAGTGGAAAAAAAACTTTGATGTACCGGGTGTGGCAACATAACTTCTATTTTCAAGTCAATTTCTATAAGAAAAAAGGAAGTTATGTTGCAATGTTGACAAAAGGGAGACCGTTGATAGGAGAGATTCGTTGCAGTCAGATAAAGTAGATTGAATAGATGTTGCAAGGTAATGGGGAGCTTAAAACGATGATTAGATAGTACTTCGTAAGAGAGGAAAATGAAGGAGACAGAGAATTTACGTCATCGCGGATCCAAACTTTGATTTAGTATGATGCAAAATATTTTAGAGTTAAATACTTCCTGAGGAAAATTTGCTAATTAGCTTGGAAAACTACTGGAGTGAAACTAGACCGAGGGAGTTATCTTTAAATTTGAGTACGTTTCAGGTTCTATTTCAAACTTAAATTTGACCATTTGACAGAATTGTTATTTATTAATTGAAGGATAAATGCTTTAACTAATAGTGTTAAGACGGTGATAAATTAAGGCGTAAGGTACTATAAACATACTACCTTCTTAACTCTCATTTTTCTCAATTTATACATCTATAGACCCATGCAATTTTAACCGTTTCTCGTCTTTTTTTTTACTCATGTATCTTTATGCTCGCGGATGTTTAGTTTTTCGTGGGAAGTTCCCATGCCACACTCAGCCACCCACCCTTCCTCTCCCATTTCCCGCCTCCCCTTTCACTTGGCTCAAGGCTTAAAAAAATGTCCTTTTTCGAGTCCGGCAGAGAGGGATACAGAGAAGAGAGACGCGTCTTTTTTTCCCCGTCCGAATTTTTTATTCGCACTTCCCATCTCCTCCTCTCTCTGTCTATCTTTCATTCTCTCTCTCCTTCCTTTCA
This sequence comes from Hetaerina americana, assembly GCF_022747635.1. Lineage (NCBI taxonomy): Eukaryota > Metazoa > Arthropoda > Insecta > Odonata > Calopterygidae > Hetaerina > Hetaerina americana. The sequence continues at coordinate 31,119,413 of NW_027287427.1, read as the reverse complement.
CAGCTCTATCCTTCCGATCCAACTCTCTCTCTCTTTTTCTCCATCCTCCTTTGCTCCCTCCCTTCCTCTCTCCTTACACACTTCCGCCCCCCCCCCGTCTTCCTCCCCCTTCATCTCTCCTTTGGCCACCGAACGGTTAGCGCGCATAAGTGGCGGCGATTGTACTTGTGGCGACGTCCTCCTCCGCATCGGCGGCGGCGGTAGCAGGCGGCGCCGGCCCTTGCTCTCTCTAGGTGGAGACGCGAGGGGCGGCCGTCCGCAGGAGTGAAATATTAGCGAAAACACAAAAGTATGGGGTTTGGAGTAAGGGCTGTGGGAAAGGGGGGGGAGTGGGAAGAGGAGTGGAGTGTGAGAGGAGTAAGAGGAGGAGGGTGAAATGGGGAGGGGGGACGAGAGCCAGAAGCCGACACAAAAGCGGAAAACAAAAGGCGACCACACTCAGTGTGGTGGTTTTATTGCTCCCGTGGATCCGCGAGAGCACACGAACGCGCAGTCGCGCGCACAGGATCGGGCACTAAGCGCCACAACCGCCCTCGCTTTTATAAGTGCATGCACAAGAAAGTCCCCAGATCCGTTATCCCGCGCCGACCCTACCATTTCCTCTCACTCGCTGTAGCGGAACCATCGTAGAAAAATCAGTGATTCTTTAAAATATTTTAATATACTCATAGTCATTACTTTACATTACATAGATTTCACATTATTCTTAAAAAATTACTTCAATCGTCCTTAAATATTCTGATAGGTTTTAATGGACCTGATATGCTATAATGTTTTACTTCCCTATAATATTATTTTGAAATTTTGGAAATGGATTCCCATTTGTACATATCCGCGTGATCATTCGTAAGACGAAACTTTACATCTTTCCTAAAGTTTCGTCGAATATCTTTCGGCAACACATTAAAAACGATACGGGGGTTGTTACCCTCGGGTAATAAGGCATTGCCTCCTATATAGTTCTCCCTTTGAAAATGCATCAGTCACTTAACGATAACAAGTAACGTTAATCTTCAATATCATCATAGATTTAATCTGATATAGTATTAAGGTTTCAGCTGTGAAAAGAAAATTAAATAAATATTAATTTTTCATTTAATTGAAATTATAATGTATGAAGCGAACAGTAACTACGGCTGTATCAATATTATGGGAAGAATCAAACCCAGCCGTACTCTTACATAGAGTTACTCTTGTGCGAGTACGGCTGGGGTTGGTTTTTCCCATAATATTGAAATTACAATGTGTTGCTATTAAAAAGGGCGTGATAGTTTAGGGATTAAATCTTAGACCGCTGACCAGAGGGCCCGGGTACGATTCCCCAGTACGCCCTTGGACACACTCAGCTTCACCCAAGCCTAGTCATTTTTCGGGTACCAGAACTTCCTGGCGGACTACTTATAGGTGGCGCAAGAAAAGGAACTAGTCCCTTTACCCTATTGTATGGCGTTGACACGCCGCGCTGTTGGGCTCAGTTCAGAATGGCCCCTACTCTCGCCTATAAAACCAACCTTTGGGTTGATAACTGTGTTTATGCTTTCACTGTTAACAAGGCCAATTGTGAGTTACGGTGGTGAAATCTTCCTTCTCTGATTTCATGGATTATCCAAAAGTTCAATTATGTTGCCACACAAATCCCGAGGGGAAGTTGACTCTTTTTTTAATGCCTAATGGTAACAATGGGTGTGTTTTTAGCATAGTAGTATTTAAGTTGTGCTTTCGGGGAATAAATATTAACTTCACATATTAGAGAGTTTCATGACACAGGAGTTTAGTGAGCTCATTTTTATTTAAACATATGCAAATGTATACCTTTAAGGAAGGCAACGGGAAACCACCTCAATTATCATTCCCAAGAACATAATGATGTGCCCTATAGAGAATATGATTCCTGGCAACTACGGAACTCGGCCCAATCGGCCGTGTGTGGAGATCAGCCACGAGAGATAAAAAAATATGTACACCTATCAAACCATGGATCTCGGATGACACGGAAACAATGATCAGAAAGAGAGATGAAAGAAGAAAATGGAAGAACGTAAACACAGATCTAGGTGGAAGGAAGCACAAAGAGTTAAATAATAAATTGGGACGGGAAACAAATAAACCCAAAGTAGCATGGTGGAAGACGCAGTGGGAGGATATGGAAAGTTTGCAAAGGAAGGGGGAAATTGGTGTGCTGTACAAGATGATTAAAACACTCTAGGGAAATAAGGAGGGAAGATCTGTGTAATCAGCTAGAGATAATTCGGGTAAGATGCTATATGACATAGAAAATATCCAAGAGGGATGAAAGGAATATTGGAAAGAACTATATGATAATGAACTTAGGTCAATAAGGTTAGAAAGAGAAAGAGAACATGACGTAGAGGAAGATAGTATACGTCCAGACATACTTGAAGATGAGATAGAAAGGGCTTTAAGGGAGATGAAATTAAACAAGGCCGTGGGAGCAGAAAATATTCCTGCGGAACTAGAAAAGAGTTAAGGAAAACGTGGGAGGAAGAGGCTATATGGACTGATTCGTAGTATCTATGAGGAAGGAATTTGGTCGGAAGACTTTGTGAGATCAGTTTTAGTTCCTATTCGAAAAAGGTAAAGGCTTCATTTTGTGAAGACTACAGAACAATTAGTTTGATATCCCACGCCGCTAAAGTAGTTCCCACGTTCATCATCAAAAGGATGAAGAGTAGGGCAAATGATTACTTAAGCCATGGTCAGTCCGGGTTTAGGAAGGGAAGAGGTACGATTGATGCCATTGCAGTATTGAGAGGAATATCGAGAATCGAGAGGAATATAGAATACAATCAGGACGTATTAGACTGTTTTTTTATTACGAAAAGGCGTTTGATAGAGTAAATTGAGGAAAGCTAATGAGTAAATTGCAGAAAATAGGAATATATTGGAGAAACAGGAGGCTAATCCGCAACCTGTACATTTCTCAGGCTGCTCAGGTGCGAGTGGGAAATGGGGAGTCCGGATGGGCAGTGTTAGGAAGAGGTGTAAGGCAGGGTTGCCCATTATCACCGTTGCTGTTCAACCTGTATGCAGAGGAAATAATTAAAGAGGCATGGGAAGAACTGGAGGTAGGAATGAAAGTCGGAGGGGGATACGCAAAATCAGTTAGGTTTGCTGTTGACCAAGCTTTAGTTTGTCAGTCAGCCAAGGGGTTACAAGCATTGCTGAGTGAATTGGAAACTCAATTCAATGGATATGGGATGAATATCAACATAAATAAAACAAATTTTATGCGATTTTATAGAAAGGAAAAGGCTAAGCTAAACATTAAAATAGGAGGGCAAAAACTAGAGAGGGGTTTCTCTGGAGAAATCCTTTGGAGGCAGAAAAAGCGGATGAAGGGGGTATTGGCCGGCAGTGGGAAATTGAAGACTGTATTAGAGGGGAAAATGTTAGGCAAACGAGGAAAGGGAAGAAACAGGATAGGGATGTTGGATGGGGAGAAGAGAGGAAGGATTTACTCAGAGATGAAGAGGGACCTGATGTAGTGTATGTTGCTGGATATTGTTTTGTTAGGAGTAACAATATATTTACTTAATAGTTATATACTTCCAAACCCTACATTAACCTGTAGATTATTTAATAAATTAAATAATAATATACCTATCCCATCCAAATTTGCACACTTCTTTGCTTCCCATTTTATTTCAATGGAAATGCTCTACTTTAACTGTCACACAATTAAAGGGCATTGCCATTGCACGGCGCTCGGACTACATTATAGTCTACCCACCATTAATTATTCACCTTGCTTATCTGAATCGCTAATCACTCTTTCTCCTTCTTTTTCTTTGTTATTGCCAAGGCTTAACTGCAGATAAGCACGGAGATGCCGGCCGCGGTGCGCTTGGGATTACCCATAAAGAGCTGCAAAGGCGGTACTAGACATTCTAAGCCCTCTTACTCATTTGGTCCACTTATCCTATTCGTGCCCATCCATCTGGTTGGGTTCTTCTATATATATACAAGAATTAAATAAGATTTACTCCTTGTTATTTAAAAGCCTACAATATCTGTTAATGTGATTGATTTTTTATGCATATAAACCTGAAAATTCATACAACTTTGGCGAAGCACAGGACGCTCGTAGGCGTCCCCTGTCATTTAACAGGGTCATTAGCCCAGCCCACTACCCACTGGACCACCACGCCACTACACACACACACACATACACACATTCACACACACACACATACACACACACACACACACATATATGTGTGTGTGTGTGTTTTTTTTTTTTTTTTTTTTTTTTTAAAGAGTTCAGGGGAAATGCTTTATGCACTGATAGACAAGAAACCCTCATGTTTCCTGTCCCTCGAGTCGGACTCCCACCGACTAAAACCCCTCGTCTCTTCCTCTATGGTCTTTGTTTTCTCCTGCGGTACTGCTGGTGGCTTATTACTTCACAGGAGAGACCATTAGCCGTAGCTTTTTCTCTAGTTCTATGCTTCCGTTTCCATTGTTGCGCTCCTGGCGCGCTCTTCTCTTCGTAGCTCCTTCATGATGGCGGTAATGAAGTCGCAAATCACGCTCCAGGTTGATTCCGACGAAATCATATGTTCCACCAAGGTCTCTGGCGTGAGTTGAGTGTTTAACTTTAATACAAGGGTATCTCGCGATGCACTGAACCGTGGGCACTCAAAAATCACGTGTTCAGCATTCTCCTCGGCTCCTTGGCACGTTGGGCAATACGGCGAATCCTCATGCTTGTATTTGTGCAGATACGCACGATAACACCCATGTCCCGATAGCACCTGCGTGAGGTAGTAATTGAGCTCCCCGTGGGACCGATTTACCCATTTCGCCACGTTAGGGATAAGCCGGTGCGTCCATCTTCCCTTCATTGATGTGTCCCACAATCTCTGCCATTCATTAAAACTCTCTTCTCTTATTTCTTTTCTGGTCTCACCCGGATTCTCCTGTCGATACCATTTCTTCCTTTCCTTTGCCAGGAGCTCCACTGGTAACATACTCGAAATCACATTTATGGCGTCCTCGGAAACTGTCCGAAAAGCGCTTGCCACCCGCAAAGCACTAATCCGGTATGGCGCTGCTACCTTCCTTCGATACCCCTTACTCAGCAGTGCATCAGCCCATATGGGTATCCCATAGGTTAGCACTGAGGTTATAACCGATGCCAGCAGTTGTCTTCTTTTCTGCTTGGGGCCACCAACATTGGGCATAAGCCGTTGCAGTGTGGAAGCCACTAAAGAAGCTTTGCCACTGACTTGCCCCACCTGCTCCTTGAAATTTAGCCTGGTGTCTAGGGTCACCCCAAG
>NW_027287427.1:29061613-29301613 GCF_022747635.1 Hetaerina americana | reverse complement strand
AATTCATATGGTTATAATATCACTATCGGGGATACCTTCACTTGAAAAATACCATCGTGCCAGGGTATACGTTTTTCCTTCCCTGAATGCTTTGCTGACCATATAATCTGGTTAAATTTAAGCCCCAAATAGATTCCAAAGTTGATGTATAATCCTTGAGATTCCGCTTTGTGGTCTACCAAAAGCGGACCAAGAAACCTGGGAAATCCTGAAGTCAAGATCGAAATTTGTGGTAAGCGTTATTAAACCCTTCTGGGGAGGAGAGTGTGCCTGGGGTTAATGCGCCTTGCGACCAAGTAACTAAAATTATAATGCTTGAGAATGGGATGCTCTTTTTTCTACGTCGTTCCAGAATAACTATTTGAAACATATTTACGGGAACAATAATTATTACTCAAACGGGTTATGCATCAATGGAATTATCTAAGTGTACGTACGTTTTCTGTAAATAATATCTTTGTCAATTTATCCCCTTTATGAAAGGGAATGGAGTTTCTACGAAATCAGTAATTTTTCACCAGAATGTGCATGCATAAAATTTGTGCTTAAAAATATTGTTTTAAAGGATATATTGCCACTATCAAAGATTCTATGTAGATTAATTCTGCCTCATCAATAATTTAAATTATTGGGAAATGTGGGTTGCATATAGTTCGGGATCAGGTTTCGTTTCTTCTTGAACGAGTCTATGCTAATTAAAGTGTTTTTGTTTAATATTTGACGTCCCAGATATTTCTGAGGAATACGCCTTTCGTTGAATTCATAACCGTAAATTTAACGTGCGATTTTATGCATTGGCATGTAGCGTAATCTCGAGCCCAACGTTGGTGGCGTGTGGGTTGCATTGTATTAAGGATGTCATAGCCGGGTAGGTTACATATTCCTTGGGATGCCACCCAAAAAGGGCGTTGATTGCTAGCACAAATAGGATGACGCTTCGTTCGTGATCGCATTCTTTCTTGTTCCAGCTTACTTTAAATCAATGTCTGTGTGTATCTAGCTGAAAATATTGCTCGAAATTCAATGAATCGGTATATTGACGAACTCGCTCCGAGAAATAACTGTCGTAATGTATATTTTAGGTGAGCCTGTTGAATTGCGGTGTATTTTGACTCCAATTTCCATTTACCTCGAGGTCAAACAGGTTTTTTCAGTATCATTACTTGATAAACTTTTATTTTATTCTCCATCTGTAATTCATGTTCGTGGGAATATGGGCATTGCAATTCTTTAAATCGGGATTTCAAGATATTTGGCGTAGACGATCCTATAATTCTGCGCGAGGAAAAAAGATTTGGTGCTTGTAAATTTTCCGTTCATTTCGCCTGATCCAGTAAAAATGCTATCATTACGGCAAGCAACTTCACAAGGAATAATACTGAGTACATTTAACTATTATATCACTGGTTACTTTGTCTTTGGCTCTGTGACATTAGTACTTTTACAGTTAACTATAATTGTAATATAGTTTATGCAACGTGCGATTAGTATCGGCATGATAGATGACTGTTTTTGCAGATTGAATGTTTGAAAAGAATCTGGGATTGGTTTATTTAGAAAAATTGTCTTTTTATCTATTTAATATATTCGTTGCAAAATTTTCGGTGCTTCGCGCGGTGTTAACATTTGAGAGCATCCTTACTAAGGCTAGTCTTAACTTGATTCTTTGCTATGAAAGTTTGTTCTGAGAAAAATGCTTTGGGTAACATATAATAAGTAATGATTTCAATAGTTTCTTATGTGCCTTCTTTCAATATTCTTTACCCACTGAAAGAGTGGAATAAGCTGGTATAATCTAGTATATACAATTAAAATAAAGTGATCAATAGCATTAGCATGAAATCTTTGGACATCAATGCATATAAATGCTTGTTTAAATTTTATTGTAGATTAAAATTTAACTCCACCATTTGGTCTGTGTGAAACTTATTTATATTTTTTTTTCATATCACCAAATATTTTGAAGGTACCATAATTTTGCATGTATAATGTTCTTAATTGCCCTTTTATTCAATAATTGAAAATGTTCTCAACGTCATTTATCTATGTACTAAAGATGAGTTTTTCATAAAATATTTCATTGGCCCTTTGAATTCATAGATTTTTAAAATTTTTGGATAATCGACGAAGCATCATTCCTAAAATGAATTTAAATAGTTTATTCACGTTGTCCAATGCAATGAATCTACTGTAAACTAAAAAAAATTCCAACTCCCCCTTAACGCTGTAAATGGAATATGGTACTATAAGTACTACGAACATCTAAGTCCTGCATCTCATTTGAAGCTCCCTAAAATATCTTAACAAGATGATGAGATTAGTGAATCATAATTTAAGGAAAGAGTTTCAGGTGAGTACGATTCACAAATCGTACTCTCCTGAATTTTTTCGCGAATTTTAATCATAATTCCCTCGGGTGAAGAAACAGCAATGACCCCAAACCGGTCTCTCCCTCTCATTTATCTTTCTGTTCGATGTAACCTTGACCCGCTATTATTTTTCGCGCTATGGAAATTTCTCCTTCACTCCGGAGTATCACTAGGATCAAAAGTGGAGAATGCCGTGGAAATGACGCCGGGTCGGAATTTTCGAGCGCCCATCTCCACTGCCCGTTTCACTCTAGATCAAACGGCTGCATCGTATCGGTAGCTGAGGAGTTTATTAATCCACCCTCTTGCGCATACACGACCTCCAATGTGAAAATATCGCCATTCTAAGTGATCAATCCGGTATTTTTTGATACGGCTCCCAACTCAAGTCGGAGATTGGTATACTTTGGTGACTAATGTACTACAAGCCTCAACTTCAAATTTCTGGTTCGAATTCAGTATTTAGCATGATTTTTCAGAGGTATAACAATCCGTACATTAGGTGTTTTATGGAGATTACATCAATTGATTACACCGTCCGTAGGATAGGACGTTAAACTATGAACTCCTCGGCTACTTTCTTACAGACGTATACTTTTACGCCTATGAGCTATTGCTTACACCAGGTTTCTCTCGACCCTTCCTCCATCCTCTGAACATCATATCCCTACCAATTACCCGTCTTTCCCTGATAGTGAAAATTACCTCAGCTATCGGTCGTCTGCCCTAATAATTAATGCTAACTAAAAATCCACTCAAGTGTCTTGTTTGATTGCCTCTATGCATTTATGTGTATGCATGTAATTATAACTTAAATGGCTAATACTATATAATATGAAAAGGACGATGGGTTAAATGGATTAAGGGACCATTTGGTCTCCATTTCGCCAATAGAAAATATTTCACCATATATATATATATATATCTTCGAAATGGAACGCTCTTCGGCGACGCATAAATATATAAAAACACAGATGTAGATTTTTAGAATATAGAGACACAAAGAAAGGACACTCACAATTTGTTATTTGACGTTTCGACAGCTTGGCTGTCGTCTTCAGAATCAGAAGAACCATCGAAACGTCAAATAACAAATTGTGAGTGTCCTTTCTTTGTGTCTCTATATTCTAAAAATATACATCTGTGTTTATATATATATATATATATATATATATATATATAGATTACTTCTATATCTTCAGATGAAGACGGATTGTTTCCGTCGAAATATCAAGTAAATAGGTGTGAGTGTTCTTTTTTTCCTATATTGTGTGTTACTGTGTATTGTACTATATATATATATATATTCAAACTCGAAATCCCACCATATGACGAACAAATATTCATTCATATGGAAATAGATAATACGGAAAAGAGATAGGCACACATACAAAGAGTGAACACAAAAGAGGTGGAGGAGGCGGAATCGAGCAGATCACGAGCGCAAAGATATGTCCCTGACCGAGACTGCAGTTCCAGGAGGGGAGTCCCGGTCTAGGAAATATTTTTGCACTTGTGATCTGCACGATTCCGCCTTTCCCACCTCTCCTGTGTTCGCTTAAGAATATATTTAAAGAATTCCGCGAAGTAAAAATAGTCTAGATAAATATTTATGTATAGAGAAAATTACAATTGGAAATATTGGAGATAGAATGCTGTACAAATCGGAGATAGTAAGGGAAATAAAATCTCAAAATAAATAATGAATAAATTAAAGAAGGTAGATACAAAATCAGGAGACATATAACTCTTGAGAAAGAGTGTTAAAATAAAACTTCTATATAAACAAAGATAAGGAAAGCTGATAAAATGGACTGAAAGACAAGCAACTGGTGAATTAAAGATGGCCAAGGAAAGGTAGTTCGAAATTACTTCCAGCGAAATACGGAGAAAACTGAGGAGCATACTTTCTAGTGAAGGGTCGCACCGTATAGAGAAACAAGAAATGCAATATTATCACAAATTCGAATGGTAATCGGTGGAAAAAAGAATCAAAATACTTTAAAAAGGACCAAAACCTTGATAGTCATATATTAATGCTGATTGTAGATTTTTTCACAATTCATGGTAATGGTTAAGATAATTGATTTCCAAAGAATCTATCCGTGGATTCAAAGATAGCTTACGGCAAATGTGTTCTTAAGATAAAATAAATAAGAGCTAAGAAGTTACCCGTCAATGTAATTTCCATGCCCTTTAAGAGTTTATGAAAGTCCTTAGGGCAGTGTGTGGTGTATTCAGAGTCGATTGTTTTCCTTTCATAGTTTAATTTAATAAAACTGAAACAGAAGTAAACTTTACTCTTTGCCAAAGTTACCTGACGTAATTTTTAGGGAAAGAACGAATGACGTAGAAGATGAAATATTTTTAAAATATTTTAATATAAAAAGAATATAGGTCCCAAATGGATTCAATTAATGAATTTAAATAAAGTAAGTGTGGATAAATACGTTGGACAATCTAAATTGTTTCCAAAATGTAGTGTTTTTTATTTATTAACATACAGTATTTTAATCGTTTTGGAAACACTCGGTAACCAAACTATTAACGGGTTTCATTATTGAATATAACCTTTAACTAATTTATTAAATTAAACTTTTTTAAATTTTTTTAAAATATTTAATGCAGTTGTTGTTTTTAGGAATTTTAAAAAAATTTATTCTTCCCAAAATCTACCTATAATAAAGTTTAACAGAGGTAATTTGCAAAAAAAGTACCACTTTATTTGGCATTACGATCTATCAAAAGATAACTTCGGGAAATAATAAGAATATACGATAAGTATTGAAAAATATTTGAAAAAATGATGAAGTGCTGGAAAAAATGATAATTGCTGGTAGGCAACCAGATTAAATTCAGGAGACATAATGCAAAGTGCCGAGAATATAACGGTGATACGTTAAAGTAGTAAATGAGTTCATAGTAAAGAGTTAGTGTGATAAAGAATTTCAAAAAATAAAAAATCTGTATCCAAAATAGTAGCTATATGAAACGACGCTGGTACATATAGGAAAGAACATGATGATTTGAGTGTACAGGGTTCGTCCGGAAAATAAGTGTACTGATTTTTTCCCGCCGCTCCAGGCGCGCCCAGCACCGCTCTGACGGGCTGCGATTGGAGGGGGGTATGTTGGCAAGCGACGCTGAAAAAAGCAGTCGGCTCTGAGCTGTGGTGTAGTGAGGAGCTCTGTTAACGCGAACCTCCACGCTCGACCCACGTCACGGAACGTGATGCCGAAGTTTTTGGAACAGCGTTATTCCATCAAATTTGCAGTAAAGCTTGGGAAATCGTCTACCAAAACTGTCGGTATGATGAACCAGGCTTACGGGGAGTCAGCCATGTCCAGAAACATGATCTTTCGGTGGCACAAGATGTTCGTGGAGGGCAGAGAAGAGGTCGACGACGAACCACGGCCTGTACGCCCATCAACGACACTCACCGACGAAAATGTGCGAAAAGTTCGCGATGTACTGAACTCTGATCGTCGTCTTAGTGTTCGGATGATAGCAGAGCAGTGTAATGTGCCAAAAACAATAGTGCACGAGATTATTAGGGAGCAATTACATCTGGCGGCTGCATCACGACAATGCGCCGTCTCACACCGCGCTTGTCGTGTCGGATTTCTTGGCCAAGCACGGCGTGGCAACGCTGCCGCACCCGCCCTACATTCCGGACTTGGCACCACCGGACTTCTTTCTGTTCCCGAAGATAAAGAGGAGTTTGAAAGGAACGCGATACGGGACTTTGGACGCCGTCAAAGAGGCCGTGTCGACGTGTCTTCGAGAGGTTCCCGATGACACCTTCGCGGGAGCGTTCCAGGAATGGGAACGCCGCTGGAACAAGTGTATCGACTCACAAGGGTCCTATTTTGAGGAATATTAGCTTAAGATATGTAAAAGTGAAATAATTTTTTTTCCTGAGCTCAGTACACTTATTTTCCGGACGAACCCTGTATAATTCAATGATTCAGCTAAAAGTCTATTGAGGAGATCTTGTTTATAAGCTCTTTGGAAATATGAAAACAAGATTTTTAACGAGCGTTTCTAATTAACTTTTAGCTTGTGTTCAACAGGATATACGTAGAGGGTTTAATTTTCAGAAAACTATATTCATCGAAATTTCACAAAAGTAGAAATCTAATTAATATTTTTGGATGAGTCGGTATAAAAGATATCTGACTGTGTTCATAAACAGAATAAATGCGACAAAAAGCATAGAAATCCTCAGACAAATAACAGGTACAAAGACGAAGGCTTTGTGATTACCAAGACAGAGGGAAAACTAACTTATTCCTGCAGTTTGTTATAGGGAATTCAAAAGGAAAATGTCAAAGCACATTTATTTTACCTGTTTATTTGAGATCAAATATTCCTCTCCGGGGCCACTCATAGCAAATAAAGCAGAATGCTAGCTATTGAGAGGCAAGAATTAGTCCCATTATGACGGTATGTCAGTCAGATCCTGTATAAAGATGGCTGGAATTAGATCCGGAAACAGCGATGAAGGGTGTAAAAGAACGCTGGATATAACAGTATTTTGAATATTGCTGATGACTAAGAGAAAAAAATAAATTAAGAAGGGAAGGATTAAAGAGGATGCTTCCCTACTTGATGAAGGAGATGAAAAGTGCCAGAATATAGACAATAACAAAACCACGACTGTTCTTAGTTGTCTAAGGGTTTTAGGACGAATTGGGTAAGGATTTTAAGACAAAACTGTCCGGTACGATACGTCAAAACGTGTTTTGTCGAATTATTGTACCGTTAATTGCCAAAAACCAAGTATTAATGGTGAAATTTTGGAGTAAAAGAAGCAGTTGTGAACTATTTTGATCACATCAAGAATTTTTGTTATTACATAACTATTTCAAATACTCCACCCCTCGAATTGAGCGATTTTTTTATTGTAAGCGTTTCGTTTTACTCAACAAATATGATTTAAGGTGTACACAATATTTTAAATTTTCATTTTTTACCATCCGGCTTCGCATGGTCTTCCACAGACTAAGAGTGTCCCATGGATTAAGGGGGTCAGTAAATGTACTCGTATTTTGTTTCTGGCAGATTTTGGGAAACTTTATTAAATATCAATTTAATTATTTAAAACTAAACAATTGTTACCAGTAACATGAACAGCTTTTATTTAATTGAAAATATCAATTACGTGAATAATCGTACATAATCAATCAATGGTTGCTGCTAAAAGTCGTTCCTTTTGAAATGTGAGGTTCAATCCCAATTTTCTCAAAATTGTTACAGAAGGAAGAAATGTTTGCGAAATTGTATTTATTAATTTTTTTTCTACAAATATAAAATCTGAGTTCACTTTTTAATGGCACCGTATTATTGGTAATCGCTATGAGGGGAAATTGCTGTATTCCTGCAACTTTTTGATGCCCAGGTATTCTCATAATTACATTTGTACGTTAGCCACTCGAGGTTATGCAAATGTGATGATGTTAACTATGTTTTATTCTCAAAATCTCCATTTACGATGTTAGAATTTTGTCAACAGATACACTTTTTTTATAAATATATACATTTTTTGGGAGAGAAGCGTGGTTTACTTTTGGGGACAAAATCTGAAAGAAAATATAATGCACGATGATTAAAACTCCCAACCCGTGTTTCAGATTTTCTTTCAGATATTATTAGCCACTCCTTCTTTCCTACGTTTTTTACTTCTTCCTTTTCCCATTCATTTTTTGGGTTCACATTTCTTAAGAGAACCAAAGGTACACCGTTTTCTACGACAGTTAAAGTCTATAAACCATTAGGTAGCATTGTATTTATTCCAATGTAGTAGTTAATATGGAGATTTGTTTCTACGTCCCACGCATCCTTAGTCAAAAAAACTCAATTTTTATTTTTAAAAGGAACCAGATTGTACACGAATTAAAATATACTCCCACCAGTTCTTTCAGCCCGATTGATATTTATTCCGCGCAATATCAAATTTTCAACTCCGCTCAGACCGTCATCAACTTAATTTCATTACCTTTCAATATTAAAAACCTCACGCCTGGAGCACTTCCTGTAAAAGTTAAATAAATCCAAAATTTATTTTTACTCCCTTTATACCAACAAATTTCATCAATGCCCTAAAATTGGTAACAAGATTTAATATTAATCAGTTTTTAACTATCAACTTCAGCTAATCTTCCCTTTAATCTTAACCTTTCCATTTCCAAGAAAATGAATACCATACCCAGCCTTGGGTTTTGAATGAACGACGATCCCAGGCAGTATAGTAAACTATTTACAAAGTTTTTTATCATTTAAAATCTTATAGTTCTGAAGGCGTTAATGGAATAGACCAATATACTAAGGTCGGCACAACCAAAATATAAATACATTCATAATTACTAATGCTAGCAAAAGAAATCTCTTTTTACTAGATTCTTTAAAGTAAGACGAACATATCAATAAAATTCTTCATTGAGTTTGAAGAACGAAATTATTTAGAAAAATATCAACAAAGTCACAAATTCAGAAACAATATTTCATTATACAAAACTCGAACATATATCACTAAACAATAAATGGCATTATAAGTACGAGGTCTGTTCAAAAAGTATCACGGCTTTTGTGTTTTTTCAAATATTATTTATTTATTCATGGATATCTATTTTGTCCCCCTCAGAGTAATCACCATTAGATATTATACATTTCTGCCAATGTTTTTTACAATCCTCGAAGCACTTCAAAAAATCATTTTTTGTAATCTTGTTAAGCTCCTCCTTCGATATAGTCTTTATCTCGTCAATCGCAGCGTGGCGTCGTCCTTTCATGGGCCTCTTCAGCTTCGGGGACAAGAAAAAGTCACTGGGGACCAGATCTGGGGAATAAAGTGGCAGCGGCATCATTAGTGTGTTGTTTTTTGCGCACAAACGATACGTGAGCAGGAGCGTTGTCAGGGTTCAAGAGCTAATTTTTGTTCCTCCATAAATCCGGGCTTTTGGCAGATTGCTTAGCGCAAATTGCGCATAACTTGCAGGTAATATTCCTTTGTTACCGTTCTACCCTGTGGCAAGAACTCATGATACACCACGCTCCTGCAATCGAAGAAAACTGTAAGCAAAACTTTCGCATCTGACCGAACTTGACGCACCTTTTTCGGTCTTGGCTCGTGCTGCAGCTTCCAATGAGATGATTGAGCTTTAGTTTCCACGTCATAACCATTTACTCATGATTCGTCACCAGTTATGACCCTCTGGAGCAAATTTAGGTAATCACAGACACAGTCATTAGCAATGTTAATGCGTTGCTGTTTTTGGTCAAAAGTGAGCAATTTTGGTACAAATTCCGCGGCGACCCTTCACTAATGGTAATTCGACGATTGGCCAGTACTATTTTCTTCACTTCATTTAAGTTTCCGTCTTTTGTTGACGTGTTCGAGCGTCCGGCACGCTCTTCGTCGTTTACATCTTCTCGACCCTCTGAGAACATTTTGTACCACCGATAAATGTTGTTTCGGTCCAAGGTAGCTTCTCCATATGCCACAGTCAACATTTGGAATGTGTCCGCGGTTTTAATTTCGTTTTTCACACAAAATTTAATACAGATTCTTTGATCCATTTTTTGGAACAGGCAAAAAACGAAGACAAGCAAAAAATTTCAAATAAAGTCATTTAAAATAAGCGAACTATTCGGCATTAGTGAGAGACATAAGTACCTGCGTAACGCCACAAAAATATCGAAAATCAAATAAACGTAACCCGCGAAAATTCCAAATTCGCGATACTTTTTGAACAGACCTCTTATTCAATAAGAGTTTTACTTTTTTGAGTAATATACGTTACATGTAATTGATTTTTCAAGTGTTACTCTAAGCGAAACTTTTCTTAATTTATTGTATGTGTATATTGATTTTATATTTTGATACATTATTTCTATAAAAAATATCGTGAAAAATTTTGGAAAAAAATTTATTTCAGATATTGCCACAATGCCTCAAAATTCTTCTAAGTATATCCTTTGAGCGTTGACACCCTTTTTTACGACTCGAAGGCTCCCTAGTAGGCGGATTCCGGAAGTGGGCGTGCAAGGTTCTTTGACGGCACTTGAGGGTCCCGTGTTGGTGTCCTTTGAGGGAAAAGTTCACTTTTGGGAATAGGAAATAATCTGCTGTTACCAAGTTGGGCCTGTAAGGCTGTTGGGGAATCGTCGTGGTGGTGTTTCAGAAGGTGCTTTTGGTCGTCAGTCAAGACTTTCGAGACGATTTTAGCGCAGATCTTTTGCATCGCCACATTTTCAGTGATAATTGTGTGCACTGTAATCTCATGATTGACAATATGATCTGCAATAATAAGTACACTTAATCGATGGTCGGAATTCAGCACTTCACGCACACGTCAGGAAAAATTGTTACTGATACGTTTTATACAATTCTTGTACGTCAATCACCGTAACACCGAAATTTGTTATTTCCTTTTTTCATTATATTTTATACATTTACAGATTATGAAAATGCCTATCATGTACGCTTTTTATAGGAAAATAATTCACCCCCAATACACTTAATTTAATCACAAAGCTGTCTCTCTCCGGTGAAGTAGGCATTGGGCTACGCAAATCAGAATTCACAGTTTCCTGCGTTTTTATTCATCACAATTTTCCTTTTTTCTCAGTTAATAGGTCTATAATTGCTCGGTTCTTCCCTGTCTCCGTTTTTAAATATTGGTTTTATGTTTGTCGTTTTCAAATCTATGGAGGCCTCGTGGTCTGCTAGCGACCATTTAAATATGATTTGTAGACACGGTGCAATTTTCGACTCTTGACGCTGAAATACAAGCGATTGTTTGTTCGGGTCCGGAGAATTTATTAGGCTTAATATTTTTCAGCAAGCGTTGTATTCTATTATGTGATATGACGATTATGGTCATAGATTGGCGGGAGCGATTTGGTAAGCTTTCGAGACATTCGTAAAGACGCTTCGAAAGAAGAAATTTAATAAGTTAGACTCCTCTAAACTGCTGGTTACTCTTTCTTCTTTATCATTTTTGAGTGAATTAACAGTTGACTTATTTCCCTGAACCTCTCCGGCATACAACCAAAATGCTTCCGGACCCGCTTTCAAATTTTCCGATAACCTTTTCCTTTTGAATTTCCTTAATGATTTCCGAAATTCATTCTTAAAATTTTCCTAAGGTATCTTATAATCGTCGGTGATTTTATTCCTTTTGTCGCCATAGATATCATCCCCAATATTTTTTATCTTTACGTAGCATAGCCTTTGATGTCGAAATGCTTTTCTAACATCCACGTCGTACCATCTAGGTTTCATGTTATCTTTTATAAATTTACAGGAAATGAACTTGTTGACCGTTGAACGCGTGATCTAAAGGAAGTGATTTCACGTATCCTCCGTCTTTTGGGGGTTACTATCTTTCTTAAAATCTGCAAATTTACTCCGTAGCACGCTTTTAGGCCATTATAGTCACCTTTTTTAATCAAGTAAAACTTTATTTTAGGCTTCTTATACATAACCTCAAGTAGCGAAAACTTAGCATCTACTTTCATGTTGTCACTAATTCCTTTTATAGTGCCTATAGTTGAGACTTTTTCGAATATGTTCTTTGGTAAAATATCAAGAATATAATCGCCCCTAGTTGGTGAAGTGACAAGTTGAAACAAGGAGTTCAGCTTAAAAGATTTATTGTAAAATGCACATACATAAATTCCCTGCTAATGCAAGAGTTTTAACTGCAATAAAGAAACCACCTCCGATTCTGTTTTCTCCGTCATTTCTGTAAACTGAAATGGATTTTGGGAAAATTTAACCTTCAGCAATATCAATGGATAACCACTTTTCTGTCCCAATAATAATATCTGCTCCTTTGCTTTGAATAAGCTGATGACTTCTGTGACTTAGTTTTATAAACTTCGGCAATTAACCACCAATACATGTTTTCTTGACATCAAGGTTTTTTTTTAATTTTAAACGAGGATCGTTTTCTTATTTACATTGAATCCCTTAAAAAAATTTATGTCCGATGCTATCTGATTCGTGTTAAATGAACTATTGCTAGCACTGACCCTCACTTCATTTAAAGCTAAATAATTTGGCAAAGAAACCTTTAGAGACCAGCTATTTGACCTATACGCTGATCTACACTTTAATACAAAAAAGCTGCAGTGCTCGAATATCCTACCCGCTACCCACCTGGCGGCTTCAGACGTGTAGTAAACACCAGAACGGTTCGGGGGATTTATTAAAATAAAAGTTAATAAAAACTTAATGAAAAAATTGAGAAATCCCCTATATATCTTCATACAAGCCAAACCTGACGTTATAAAAAATGTTTTTATTTTATATAGGAGCTCGTTCGTACCATATATGTCGTAAAAGGCTTTATACAGAATCCTTGAAAATAATAATGATAATGCACAATATTGGCTTTCCAATAAGTGAAGACTGAGGTCTATTATAACTGTGTATAAATATTATGCCATCTATTAAAATTATATTTAAAAAATTTCGTATTAAATTTGGTTGAAATCTCGAACCATTCTGTTAATTAATAAAATTTTCCCTACCGTGTGTAATACATAGCCGAAAATTATTGAATGGTGGCCTTAATCCTAGTGGGTATCGTAAATTTTTAATTATAACAAAAAAATAATAGAGATAACAGTTTAATTTTTATTTGTCATTCTGATTCTGTCTGTAACTTATTTGGCTTCTCTAAGTTGTACGATCAAGAGTTATGCATTCCTCCAAGCTTTTCTTGACCTTTAGAAGATCAAGACATTTTTACATTGTAGAACTCAGTCAATTGCGTCAAAAATCATTGTTCAACCTCTTATATGATGTCATTTTTTGATAAATATTCATTACCGCAATGGTTTCTTGAGTTTTGGGAATAAGAAAAGTCAATTAGGAGATCGGGAGAATTCCTTTTCCTCTGATTAATAGTCGACTCATTTTCTTTTTTTCGTCGTGCTCCGCAGGACGTCTTACACGTCGGTCCTGACCATCGTGGCTTTCTCCATGGAGCGCTACCTGGCAATCTGCCACCCGCTGCACTCGTATGCCATGTCCGGACTCAAGAGGGCCGTGCGCATCATCGCCGTCCTCTGGTTGCTCTCCCTGCTGGCCGCCCTTCCCTTCGCCGTCTTCACCACCGTCAACTACGTGGCGTACCCGCCCGACTCGGGCCACATCGTCCTCGAGTCCGCCTTCTGCGCCATGCTCGACGAGAACATCCCTCCGCACTGGCCCATCTACGAGGCCTCCTCCCTAGTCTTCTTCATCATTCCCATGGTGGTCATTGCTGTTCTCTACGCCCGCATGGGCATCCGCATCCGGAGGGCAAGCTGTATCCTGGGCGGGAAGAGGACGGAGGGTGGCGGGGGTGTGCCACAGCCGGGGGCGGCGGTGCCATCGGCGACGGGGATCAAGATCACTTCCCCCGGGGGCGTCGTGAGGAATAACACTGTGTGCCGGAGCAGCAGCGCGGTGCACGGGGAAAGCAAGCAGACCAACTCCCGGAAGGCCGTGGTCCGGATGCTGGGTGGGTGGTCCATGTGATCGGACCCTCCCGACCGGGAGGGGCCGCCGCCTTTCATTTCAATAGGCGCTTCAATCGGTTCATTTCAGTACTTCAGGAATTGCAATAATATACCCTTTGAAAAAATATTCCTGAACCAGGTGTTGATCTAAACTTTTAATTTTAGGAGTCATTTGGGTAATTATTGGGAGCATTGGGTTTTCTCATACAGGAGTGTTACCCTAAACAGAACTAATAAATCAATCAATCCCGTAACGTTATAAGAAACAGTCACAGAATTATTGGTAAGACGCGTTTCACTGTGATACGGTATCATCAGGTAATTGTTTCCTCCTATGCTATGGATGTGTTTGCATCTGATGATACCTTATCACGGGGAAATGTATCGTACCAATAAAATTTTTGCGGAAAATTACGCCGTGCTTTCCTGTCACGGAGCTTCAACGAAGTTGGACTTGAAGACATAAAATTTGAATCGAACAAGTCTGAGGGAATAGATAATATTCCTACCTAGCTACACAAGAACTAATGGAGACAAGGAAGGAAACGTTCTAATGAGCTTATTCGTAGTATTTATGAGAAAAAAGATTGCCAGAAGGCTTTGTTAGATCAGTATTAGTCCCCAACCCAAACGGAGCATCCACTATTTCGGAGTGTAGGAGGATACCTCGGTAGCTAAGCTGGCTAAAGCACTCCACCGGATTTCGAGGTTCCATTCCCGGTCAAGGCGAGAGATATTTATACTTTGAACTTATTGCGCTGTAATGTGCATTGGTGGATGACCCCGCTAAAAGATACTGACGCGTCATTTCTGGCAGTTTGTTGAATTTCTCAAGGAGGTGGGGGATCGTGATGGTGCAAGGGCTAACGTATTGGCTTCCCACCCAGGGGGCCCGAATTTGAATCCCGGCAGACAGATATTTTTCAGTGGTGTGCCGATCCCTACGAGAAATGCTTTGCGGAGGGCACTTTAAGTTACTACGCCGTCCTTCGCATGGGACGCTAAGCTGCGGACCCCTTGGCGCCTTTTTTTAAGAGTGGGCTGATGCCGGACCAGGTTTCTTTCCACCCTTCATTCTTCCCTATCCAGCCCCTACGGCGTAAATGACCTCAGCTATCGGTCGCTTCCCTTAAAAATTACTATTACTACTCAAGGAGGTGATTGAAATAGCAAATTATTATGGTTAGGTCACGTACTGCTCTCATATTAGTCTAAATAGGTTACAACACATCGCATTTCAACCCATCAGGAGACTACACCATTAAAAAATATCTTCGAATTTTCCGAACTTTTATTTGTACAAGTGGCAGAACGCGTTTCACTACACTCTGGTATATACATTCATGCGTGAAATATAAGAGGTGGAAATTACCGATTATATAACTTTTGGTAGAGAGGGTGAGGATGCATAATGAAGGAGGGAAGGCGAGTGAAGGTGTTGGGGGGGAGGGGGTAGGTTGGGTTCACTCGTAGCAACAAAAGTACCTGGAAATGATAGACGTTGGGAGGGGAGAGGGAGGGTGGCCACAGGGAGTGCTCTAGGTGGGGACTGACGAGGAGGCAAATTATGTTTGCATTGTTCCTATCCTTTATGACATTGTACAATTGATATCCCTACAATACTTTCCTCTTGTGTCCTAGTCTATTTCTCATATGGTGAATGGAATAGCTCCCCGACGACGCCATGCTGTGGTCAAAGAATCGGGCCAATCAGTTTCATAAACGCCCCGCAGATTTCAGTGTAATTCACATTTCCCAGATAGCTCAAAACCCTAAAGCATGGACCCAGCAAGTGAAAGATCCGTGGTTCGAGTCAAGGAAACTTAATACGCTTATTATCTACTCGATTCTACCTTCCCCACCATTACTGTGCGTGTTTGTGCGTATATTTAATCTATATATGTGTATATATATATATGTGTATATATATATATATGTGTATATATATATATATATATATATATATATATATATATATATATATATATATATATGGTAATGTCAAACTGTTCGAGGGCATCCATTTCTCCACCTTTCATCACATTGTGCAGCACCTCTGTTGTAAAGTGACACCCATTCCTTTTAACTCTACCCACGTACTCGCTCGGCTTCAATTGCGAAAACAACAGCTGTCGGTCTCCTTCCCTGGTAATTATTGCCTATTAATGGTGATAATTAAATGATCAAACAAATTGTTACCAGTTTCCCCTGTAGTTAAACAATTTTCTATAAATACGAGCATTAATAATTTAGGAAGCTGAATGAGTATAAAAGGGCTTGTGGCATGCCCCTCAACAATTTTTAACACTGACCTAGGGTCCAGTATATGAAAAAAAAGTTGAAAGGGATCAACATTGATTCTGGGTATCCCGAAAGTACTTGTTTACTCATTCACCACTTGGCTCCTAAGGGCTTTAATTAGCTCTCGATTTAGGAACTTTTGTTATGTTCAAACTGTTTCATGAACTCATAAATTGTCATGCAGATTTAAGGCCCCTTGGCGTAGAAATTCTGCCACATTCCAGTATTAAGTGAACACACATGTTTCTTTTTTCTTCCAGCTGCTGTCGTGATTGCATTCTTTCTGTGCTGGGCCCCGTTTCACGCCCAGAGACTCCTCTACGTATATGCAAAGGATTCTCCCAATTACGCCAAAATCAACGAGTGGATGTACTACATCACGGGGTGCTTCTATTACTTCTCATCCACGGTCAACCCGGTGCTCTACAACGTCATGTCGGCCAAGTACAAGATGGCCTTCCGGGAGACTCTCTGTTGCATCCTCCCGCTTCACCACCGCCACCGGCACCATCACCGTCACCACCACTTCCTGCTGAAGAGGCATCGCTCCACCTTCGGCAGCGGAGGATTCAACTCCTCCCGTGAACCATCCACCTCGAGTCAGTGGATGAGGACCAAGTCGACTGCGGATCGGAACTGCGGGGACGGGGACGTTGTTCTAGGCGGCGGCGGGCTCAACGGCCGGGGCAAAATGGTCGAACGGGACGAAAGACTTCACGATTGCGGTCACGGAAGTCCCATGTGCCCGAACCAGGCGCTCCTTTGCGCATCCAGGGTCCATGGCAACGGCGGAAAGAGCAGAACCTCCGCATCCTATCGTAAGAAACCGTGGCACCACGAGCCCTACGAGTTGTCCCCGTCCAAGGCGACAGATGCGACGGACATCGTCGACCTGGACATCTCCGCGTTGGACAAGCCGTTGATGAGGGACATCCACGGTTCGTCATACCCGGAGAGAGCCACCGCAGTCTCCGCCAGGCACCTGGCGCCGGACTGGAGGAAGCAGCATGATCCCCACCCCGGGGCTATCTCGAGGAGTCTCCCGGACGCCGTTCTACCGGCCGCGCTGAACGGGAAGCCCAGGTCCGCGGTGCTGATGGGTCCGTCCCCGGTGGATGGTGAGGGTGGGAAGATCACCGTGTACACCCGTGGGGCCGGCAGGACGATGTTGGGCGATGGACTCGAGGAAGTGACGTCGGAAGCGGGAGTGCTGTCGAAGCCTCCCCCCGTCCCGCACGTGGAGACGTGTGTTTAGTGTTCCGTCGAAGACATTCGGGAAAGTACGACCGCGGGGCATTGGCCGGCGTCCACCACACCATTTCCGCGCGCGGAATGGGAACGATCAAGTACCTATAACCGGTTGCGATTTGAAATGTCGCCAATCGGCAATGCCACAATCCAAGCGTGGTACGTACAAATGGTGTGAGATGCGGGAGCCACGGAGTTAAGTGACCACTAAGTGGTCCGTCAGGTGCAGTTGTTCTTACGAAACATTTGTGTGTGCGTGTGTCAAGCGAGTGATTGTGAAGGATGAATGCGAAAGCAAGCGTTTTGTGCTTAGCAATATGTAGTTTGTCAATGTGAACTCGATTTTTTCATACTTTTCAGCTCTATTTGCCTCTTAAAATCTATCAAAAATTGCTACTCTGACCAAAAAACTTTTAGGAGGCTCTTTAAGATTTACAGATGTAATAAACAAATTTTTTAAGCCTAAAAAGTATGCATTCCTACTTAAACGAGGCACATTTTGTTGTTGTCCTCAGGCATCTTTGTAAAATAATATTTCAAGCTGAAGTCAGTTATTGATGTAAAAATGTGTAATAATTAATATATACATATATATATAACGTTGGATGGAATATGAATATTGTTATGAGTGTTGAACAACTAATGAGTAATTTTTTTTCGTTTTGAAAACTATATTTTCCTGAATAAAGTTTTAAGTTACCATCATAATTTATTTTGTAATTTTTCGGGAAAAGGTAAAGAAATTAAATACACCCCACATACTGATGCCTTCGTGAAAACAATCGGTCATGTTCGGTCGGTTTGGGACGTGCATAATGATAGTTATTTTGCAGAGGATATGATTACAATATTTAAAATAATACAAAGATGAAAATAATACAAATATTTCGAATAGCGGCGAAGAATTGTCTCTTGGCGGAAGATTTTTCGTATTAAAAAAGGAACGGTGAGTCATAAATTATGTTCAAATTAAATTTTCATTCGGAGTGTTTTCTGTAGGATTATGCACTCAACAAGGGTTAGCTAGTTAATTATGTTTCATTTTCAGTGTTTTAGTACCCTGCAAGCCTCATAGGATGTAGAGCAGGAGGTCACCACACGCCTGATTCATTTTGGCCCGAAATACTTTTCCCCCCTTGGCGCGGTCGGAAAAATGGTATTTTATTATGATCCCTTAGCGTTCGTGGGAAAAATTACTTGTTAAATCTATCTTGTCTACACTTAATTTCTCTAATTTTCAAATTAATTTACAATGTTAGGCGGTGAATTGCGAATAAACAGGACTGTGACGGAGTGTGTCGAATTCATAGCACACGTCTAAGGTTCCTGTTCCTTTTTACGGTTGGTGACCTAACACTCGCCGCCACACGCCCTTGCGGCGGCTTGCGGGGTATTATGTAGATGTAAGGTTTTCACTTAACTTCGTATTACCCACGTCTGCAAGCACAAGTAATAGCAGTTTTTATGGGAGGAGACTGACTAAGGTCATTTAAAACGCACCATCAAACCTATCAGCACGAAGGTTGACATTTATTAGAACTCGCTTTGTACTGTCTCCGAAGGCGTTCATGCCAGTTCAGTAACGTCCACGGTGCGGGGGCCAGTTTTTTAAGGCCCTTGGACGAAATCAGCTTCTCGATGTCAAGAGAATCAGACCGCTTGATTTATATGCGAGTTTAAGGATTTACCATCTGAAGTAGAACATGGTACCCTCCCATTTGAACCAAAAACTCTTCTATTGGAATATTATCCTATCCTATGAGCAATTCTTTTGAATTGTATCTAGAAAACTTTTGCCACTGATGAAATTAAGTCAATCTAACAATATTGGGAGAAAGAAAGAGATTTAGTTAGGTTTCTGCTTTGAGAAAACTCATGGAAGGGGTGCATCATCATTGGCTAAAAGGATCTAAACTTGTATTTAATAAATATAAATAAACATCCAGCTGAATATCATTATTATTAAACGTGATTAATAAACGTGTGTTCCTTGTTTTATGCTCACATGATAATAAAATTTTGTTTCGAATGTTCTCGCCCAAAAGGCAAAAAAAATATAAAACTGGTAATTCATCTTTGCCTCGACATATTCCCTCAATTTTTCTCTTATGAGTCTTACATTTTTTTATCCACAAGATTTCACTTATTATCACACTCTTTGAAAAAAAGAAATCAAAATATATCTTACCCTATCAAGAGATCAAAGTAAATTAGTAAATTCTTGTAAATTCTTCAATATTCTTGCAAATTCTTACGTGAAAGCTGGCCTAAGGACTGGAGTGAGGTATAAGAGGCAATTGTTATAATTCACTAAAATAACCATGTTTTTCGTTTGATTGGAATTAATTCCTTGAAAGTTGTCAATTATTGGCACCAGGTTAAATAGTATTCAAAAGTTATAAATGATAATTTAAAAGAAGATATTCTGCATATATATTTTTGTTTCTAAAGCTTCCAATGAATATGCACAAATCTACCCCTTGCGACTGAGAGAAACCGATTCAGAAGTATGATTCGAAATTTTGTTGAGGCATTGTCTTTCAACTCTTTCGCGAGGTGTCAAAATTCAATTCAAAGATTATTACTAAATTTAAAAAAGACATAAATTAAAGGATAACATCGTTAGGTTTCTAATTAATAATTGTGTGTTTTGGGATAAGTCCCCATTTTCCCCTCAAGCGCGTCAGAGCTGGTTTATTGCCGTTCCGATTCTCGCGTCAACGCACGCCAAAGTGACGCGGCCCTGAAACAAGTAAGAGCTCCAGCTCCGAAGGCCGAAGCGGAAGATGCGCACACGTAACGTTTGTAGCTTCGAAGCGACGATGCAGAAACGGAGTGGCAATCCTATGAGCTGGCACTTCAAAACACTTAAAACGAGATTCGAAACGCATCCTTGTATTTTATGTTAAGAAAAGACGAGTATATTGTTCCTCCTCACGCCCTGTCTTCATCCTCCAATTCTTCCAATTAATGTAAGAGATTCAATCCAAAATATAACCTTCGCTCTGTGAGTGATTTTCACACTTAGTTTCTCTAATAATCAGATACGCTAAATAGTTTATTATAAAAACGCTTTGCAAATCTAGCTCCTCTACGCAGCATGTGATCTAATTCGACAATCAATTCAACCTCATGAGGATCCCACGTAGTAGCAGCATATTTTGAATGAAACCTAACTAGCGATAGATAATCTTGCTCTTTAACCTTCTCGTCACCTTTCTCCATGCGCGTGATAAATCCTATTTTTCGTTCTCTTGTACACATTCTACGTATACGTTTCACCAAAAGAGATCGTAAAGGTAACGCATTCAATTATATTCAAGTGTTCAATTATATCCAATTGAATCTTCTCTTTCTGTTTCGGTATTTCTAATGCTGTAGCTGTCGTGAGAGATTTATTCTCGCTAGACGTTCTTTTAAGTTTGATTGTAATTGCCAAATGTTACCCTAGCATTGTATTTCATTAAGGTAAGTACGAAAGCCACTCAGGGAAACGGTATATCTGTAAGCCACTGTGTCATCGTAGAATAAGTGTATACTGCTATAGGGTAATGTCTTGAACGTAAAGAAGGAATAAACGCGGTCTAATAACACTTTCCTGAGGAGCACCTGAAGTGACTTCTGCTGCATTAGAGATAATGCCATAAATGACGAAATTTTGCACGCGACCATTTAAAAAGTCGTTAATTTAGCCTAGGATGTTTTACCTATAGCTATAGGTCATAGGTTTCTGGCTTTGTGAGTCGTTTGCTAAGACATATTTTGTCAAAGACTTTTACAAAGTCAAGAAAAACCACGTCCACTAGAATAGAATTTCCTCCCAAATTATCGTGACAAAAACCACAAGTTGTGTCTAGCTAACATTTCGGAAAGCATGCCTCTTCAATATCTCTTGACTATCGAGATGTCACATTATCGACTAGCAACGGTATCAACACTTAAAGTCCATGAATTTACGTTCCATGGCCTCGCATGATTGCTCAGTCCCTATCAGTCTCCGTTTTTAAATATAGGTATTACATTAGCCGTTTTCCAATCACTGGGAATCTTGTAATCTACTAGTGATGTCTTAGATATGATTTTTATGTATATGAGACCTAGTTTCCAACGCTAGTTCCTTAAATATAGGAGCGGGTATTTGATTGGACCTGGAGGATTTATTAAGCTTAATATTTTCCAGCAAACGTTCTATTCCGTTATATGAGATTTTAATTCTGGGCATCGGCTGCCGGGAATGATTTGGTAAGCTATTTGAAACATTCGGTGAGGCATGGGTGAAAATTCTTTGAAATAAGGAATTTAATAAGTTAGCATCTTCTAAACTTCTGGGTACCATTTCGTCTTTATCGTTTTTCAGTAAATTAACTGTAGACTTATTTCCCTGAACCTCTCTGACATACGACCAAAAGGCTTTACGATTCTCGTTTTGATTTTCAGCTAATTTATTTCTATTTATTTCGCAATTTAATTTCCTGTTTAGTATATTTCTCTAAATTTATATAAACCTTCGTTATGAAGTATATTTTTAAATTTTCCCTCATTGTTTTTGCACAACACTCCATATTATTTTAACAGCGTGTTACACTCTGCAAATAACATAAAAAATATAATCGTAAAATGTGTATCGATAGTAAATTTTACCGCCCTACAACCCACAGGCTCAGCCCTCATTTATCGAGCAAAGCCTCGCAGCTGCTGATTTTATTATTTACTTGTAACTTTGTGCTTCTGTTCATATACATCTTCAGCAATAGCAGTGATGAATATAATGAAGCATTTTATGTGTTCGCAGTTTTGCTGCACTAATAAGAATATATGTTTTTGGTATTCTAATCGTGCGTGCACTAACTGAACATCGCTAATTTTCTTAGTTTCGCCTAGCAAGACACCCTGACCCCCCAAGATCACATTGAACTGTTCTTCAATTCCGAATACTTCCTCCTTTTATTCCATTAAATACGCCTGATCTTTTCCTCTCCCTAACTCGGCTGCCTAGCGTTCTCACCTCTATCAGTCTTCAATGCTCAAACCCAACTTCGTATAATACTCTGCATCCACCTTTCCTGCTTTCTTTGAATTTTCCCAAACAATCCTCACTCCTCCCGCATCATGCCCAGTACTTATTTGTTGGTTTTTATTCCCATCTATTCCATAGTAAGGCTATATAAATCAATTAAAATTCTTTATTAGTAAAACAAAACCGAAGAGTAAGTGGTTTGATTTACATAGAATAGAAATTTCACCGTGGCCATGGCCAATACTATGATTCATGCATATTTCTAAGATGTTTGGAAGTACTTTCTTGAATTGGATATTTAGGGGAGTGAGGTATCTCCTCATCATGTGCCAACATACATGATGAGGAGGAACCGCTCTACGTTCGGCAGTGGAGCTGTAATTCCCCTCGGAAATGCTGGAGCTGAGCTTTAAGGCTGCCGGAAGAGACGAGATTTTCAACGAAAATGACCGGCGAGATGATTAAGACAGCTGAAGTTTGCGGTTGAATATGCATTCATCAGATAGCCAAGAAAATACAGTTGCTGTAAAGCGAAATTTGAGCTATTGAAGATTGCAAATGAGTGTGAGATGAAGATCAATCACAAGAACAGGAAACTAATGAAATTCTCAAAAAGTAGGGAAATACGTGTATTATTCTACCTGTTAAGCTAGATTTTAGATGGACACATGCTATTAAACTAGGTGGTTATAAGTTAAAGATTAAAATAGAAAGAAAAAATCATAGAAAAGGTTCGTAAATTTAGGCATCATTTTGGAGGAGAATGGACGTAGAAGTGGATGTATCTAAATAGGACAATGGACAAAGGAGGATTGCTTTGACGAAATATAAATATTTGGGTGAAGGATAATTACGTTCATCGGAAATAGGAGCACAAACTATAGCAGATTTAAAATTGCTCTTTCCTCTTCCTTCCTATCATTCTCAGAGGACGCACGCCCACATCTCTGTGCGTGTGAGGGAGATACGACTAATTTTCCCATCCTAGAGTGTTTTCATCCCCTTTAATTCAAATATTTTTATGAATAATTGAATCAACCAATTTTCTAAATTTTATGGGCATAATTTTTTGAAAAACAATGGAGTTCGATTAAAAGAATTCCTGACAGACTTCAACTTCTCGCAATAGACATAATATTTATGGTAGAGCGTACTGTCATATTTCACACAATTTAAAGGCTAGAACATGATCGATTTTGGACTCCAACGAATTGTCATTAATCGTAATATTGCATTTGCATCGAAGCCTGCCAGTATCTTCCTGTTAAATGGTGTTATACATACATTATAAAGTTTTCTTCATTTCCGCTTCAATTTTCTCGTGCAATCCGTTGTCTCATACATTATTTTATTTGATCACTCAAATGAAATCAACGCATTTTAGCGTGAATGTTATTATATTAATTAATGGGCACATGCTGCGTGCATGGATGTTACCCAGGTGCAAATGAAACCAAAAAAATAATGCATAGGATAACTTTAATTCCGCCAGCAAAAAGATTATCTCTATTTTAAAGGTACCATTAATCAAAATGTAAAACAAAATAATTTTTGGACGAGGACTTGTCACTGCTTTGAATATGATTTCACATGAAGCGAATTATACTCCACCAGACATTCGGCAAGAAGACAAACATATCCCTCGGGTAATATTCCTACTGTTAATTGATCCAACAAACAGTTTAACCTCAATTTGCATCTTAGCAATTCATATTTTGTTTTTTTTACTCTTGTTTATCCGTCTACAGTCCGGTATGAACCGCGTCAAGAGGGTTCAATGTCACTAAAGAGGGGAAATTCGTGATCTGTGAGAGAAAATTTCCTATCTCCTTGAGTAAGTTTACGAGAGCGAAGAAATAGAATTGGGGGCTTTAAGGCGTTGGTGTTTAGAAAAAAGGTGAAAATAAAATTGGCGGAAGAAAAAGGAAGAAGTGCTAGTCATGGAGAGGAAAGAAAGAGAAAATTGGAAGACATTCGAAAAATGTGGAAGAGTGAATAGGGGAAGATGTTGAGAGGCAATGGGATGTTGAAAGTAGATTGACGGGAGAATGTTAGAACGAGAAGAAGAAGGCACGCATTCATAGTCATTCCTCAGTTCTGGGAAATTCTAAAGGGTCTCGTAAGTCAAAAGTCCCATGATTTCATTTCAGGAGGTTCCCAAGGCCAAACTCCCTGTGATGGGATATCACATGGGAAATTTCGTCGTAAGAGATCCCTTAGTGACTCCCAGATAGTGTTTTACACTATTCACCATCTAAATAAAGGTCCGATATACGGCAAATAATTTCTATCGAACACTGTTTTAACAGTTTTAAGTTCCATGTAAACAAAATATCTCACCTGGGCTAATGTTGCCAATATAAAATTTGTATAAAAAATTATCGCATGGCAATGTTTTCTTGATTTGTGCGTGCAGTTCTGGATTCAGTTAAGAGTGCTCATGATCTCAGTTTGCATTGGCATTGATGAGATGACAGTACGCACCATTAGCACCTAAAATTTGGCGATGCGAAAAATCTGCACTGAACTCGTCCCAAAGGTCTCGACGAACGACCATGAGTACAGTCGAGTGTCTGCTTGCGAAGGCCTGCAACGTCATCTCGACGATTCCCCAACTCCCGTACAGTCCCGACTTAGCACCAGCATACTATTTCATATTCCCAAAAGTGAAATTCTCCCTCAAAAGACACCACCATAGGACCCCAAGTGCCGTCAAAGAAGCTTGCACGCGTACCCTTAAGTACCATCCGGAATCCGCCTACCAGGAAGCCTTCGAGTCGCGGAAAAGCCGCTGGGAAAAGTGTGTCGACGCTCAAAGGATATACTTAGAAGAATTTTGAGGCATTGTAGCAATATCTGAAGTAAATCTTTTAAATGAATTTTTTCGAAACTTTTCCTGCTACATTTTATAAATAATCATGTTTTTACGGTCTCAAAAGGCACGAATAATAAGTCAATTACTGATGTATAAGGATTGAAAAGGTGCAATTAGTAAGTTTCGGTGCGTCCATTTGGCTATAGTCAGTCAGAAATCTATGAATGGTGACTAATTAGTTTTTTAGACTGCTTAGTTTCAAGCAGCTCTTTGTGGTCCCTGCTAATAATGAGAAACGCCATATTACATATTATAGACAACTTGCTCAATGTAAAACCAACTCGAGTTTCAGCTTAAGTTATTATGTTAGGTTTAGGTCTCGGTAAGGATGAAAGGGGTGAAAACAGAGTTGTGGGGGAACGTAAGAGTTTTGGAGGGAAACGAGGCGGAGAGGGTGTTCTGTGGCTATCGGAGTGGAAATTATTTGTGGAGGGGTGGATGGGTAATAAGGAAAGCGAGAAGTATAAGGTCAGAGTTTTGGCACTCCTGGATGGAGTAAAGGTGAGATGGGACGAGAGCGGCCGAGGAAAATGTGATCATTAATTAGGTTGACATTGCTGTTTTAGGACTGTTTTTACAACTTCGTTTTGCTCCAACAAGTCCAAACTCACGGCCCCTGAGCTGTAGATGGACCGCTTCTGAAACGAAACAGCTTACCATTTTTGAACAAGTAACGTTTTGGAAAAATATAAGACGCAAAGGGATATCCTTAACACTTGTTGTATTCTTATAATAGTATAGTCATTCACTCAACACTTTATCCAATATATTGAAATTTCCACATAAGTTAATAAAGAAATATACCCCTCTTCGGCCCTCGGGTGATTTATTTATTTCTGTGGAATACTAATAATAGAAAACTACTACTGGTTATTTTTTTTCGGGAGAATATAAGTAAAACATTTCACTCCTTTGGCATCCGAATAAATTTTCATGCGAATCTATTTCAGGAACGTTGTGCGAACCCTCCAAAGTGGTACACTGTTGGCGTCATGTAGATGCCATTCCGTGATAGTTCGCTCAGTATGTAGTTAATTCGTTTCGAGGAATATGTGCAGTACGCATCGCAAAAATTGCCGGTGGGGCAACCGATGGCATGTTCCTCTTTGTATGTAAATTGGTTATTTTTGTTTACATGACAGTGGTACCTACACACTGCGGAACTTGTAGATTTTTTCTCTGATCAAGTGGGAGAATGGCGTACAATTTATGTGCTAATGTTTGGACGCATGGCTCTTGTTTCACGCAATTATAAAAGTTTCACAGCTTCATGAATATCAAGGTCAAGGTGAATGATTTTAAAACTGTAAAATTCAAATTTAATCTGGATAGAAACGGCTTAAGTGATAAAAAAAATGGCGTGCCAAATATCTATCAGCAGGCGATATTATTTCCAAAAATGATGACACAAACTGAAACCGCTTGAGGAACCAATATATAATTTTTAAACTAGCTCAGCACACTCATCTCTGAAATGACTGCTTATCAAGTTAATTACACTTGCAGACATTCGGTTAGACTGCGCTGTGCTTTTGTATGTTTTAAAATAAAAATAACAATTTAAATACTGTTACTGAAGATATAAATATAAAAAGAGAAAGAAAAAATTAATAATTATTGTTAAAATGATGCCCTGGCTAATGGTTCGTCCTCCTCAATTGTCATTTCTAGCCCTCTCATCTTACTACGTATAAACTGTTGCGGAGTTACGGAATGAAAAATTCTAACTCAAGGACCTCAAAGCAGTGGTGGACAATGTAATAACTGAACAATCTAATTTACTCTTAGGTAAGTATCTTGTACAATTTCATTAGCACGCACTAACATACAACTACGGGTTTTCAGTGTTTAGTAAAATGATGAGTAATTACTGCGTGCGACGCCGTTAGAAACTTCAAATGATTATTATGACCGCTACCGTCTACTTTAATGCGGACCAGTGGACGATTTTTATCGAGATCAGATAGATGTGTCGGGTGAGTTGGATGAATAATTAAGCGTAAGTCAGAACATTCATCATCAACATTGTATTTAGTGTGAATTCTAAAGCAATAAAATGGAAAAATCAATTTTTTTAACTAGTAGTAATTTAATTTTAATTTTTGCGTCCTCGACGGCTGCGGTATTTTAGACCTAGGAATATCATAGTTATTATATTTATGCACACCTAATTTTTTATTCAAAATAGAGTTTACAATTTCCGTGAGCCTAATTTTCGTGATAACCGTGCTCCCGCTAGATCAATGTCAAAATTGGCAATTAAAAGTGACCACGATGAAATAATAACATGATACTAAAAGATAAATAACCCTGTAGACAATTTTCGTACCTGCAAACAGCTGCTTTAATATCATATTCGAATCCGAAAATCCTGAAAGGGTGTGTACGTGTAGTTTGAGTGTTGAAGAACATCGTAATCACCAAATCCTCATTTATTTAAATAGATATTTTTCACATCTTCAAAATTTAACGCCATAATTCAGGAGTTCGTGGAATAACACGATCATACTATAACTGTGTTTCTAATTCCACTTAAATCCCATACATTAAAAAAATGGATTCCGTATTATTCACAGACAGATATAATTTTGAAGCCAAATGCGCCTTTTGGTAAAATGTAAGAGCCATTGTTATAAGCCGACCTCGATTGTTTAAAATCTTTTCCCTTAATTATCCAGGAAGAATGTAACAAAATTTCACTGATAAGAATATCAAAATATTCTATGAATGCGTGAAAATATGCCATAATATGCAAACACACTAAATGATTCTTTTAATTTTTCAATTGCTGAGAAGAATTAAATTAATATATGATAAATAATTGCATCTCTGAGACATTTGTTCGCAACGAAGAGGCAACGGAATTTTGGCCAAACGCGTCTTTGTTCTAATCAATTCATAATAAAGCTTTCGTATTTAATCTTACATTTATTGCTACTTAAATTTGTAGGCATAATTCGTTAAACTTCTTTTACCGATCATCATATGGGGGTAGAAATCATTGAACGACCAACCTGCTTAGATTACGATCATGTAGACCGTCCTGCACCTACCTTTAATATGTAGATAACTTTAAATGAAACACATATAAACGTTTACAAGACGAAATTGAATTTCATGCGATCGCATGGCTAACTCCCAATACATTTAACCATATTTATCAACCCGATTGTGAGTTTGAGGGGTGAATGTAGAGCAATACTTACCCCAACGGCGTGTGAAATTTACACATCGGGGAAAGGGGCCAGTTTCTTTCCCCATATCACCTGTAGTTTCCGAGAAAGATCTAGCAGTCATTAAATATCACACAGCTTGAGTTAAGCTGAGGGTGTCCAAAGACGTCCCCGGGAATGGAGCCCCCCTCCGGTCAGTAACCTATACCGCTACGCATTGGTCTACTACGCACCTCAATATTTTTAAAACAAAAATATCAGTGCGCACTTTTGTGAACGTAAAAAGTGAGAATTCAAAAGATAAGTACAGTCATTTTGGGGAAGCCTTAAAATGAACAGGTAGTACTTCCACGGATAATCTGGTTTCATTTTATGGTACGGTTTGAATCAAGCGCTTCAATTCCGAGACGGGGTTGCCGCGGTGTTGGTTGACACTTCAGCCATCTTTTGGCCAATATATCTATTATTTCCGCGCTCTTGCTGTTACGAGCAAAGGCCACGAGCACAGAGAGCACTATTTCTACGCCACCTTGGGAGGACTATCGCGAATTAAATATGGCCATGAGCCGGTTCTGGCTAAGAACTGGTTTTACCACTAACATCATTAAATAAACTATATTATTCATTTCGGCAAAAAATTTTATGTCATGAGGACTTCCCCAAAAATATGCAATATCATCGAATGCATCGATGCTCGAAAGAGGGGAGCGATACAAGGGCAGCGAATTTCGCCTGTTGCTTGTCCTTGACCAAATGAAAGTAACTGCGAAAATGAAATGAAATGTGATTCCCAGTATCGTTAGTGGGACCGAAATCCTTTATTTCTCAGGAAGTTAAGACAATGCTGTCGTGTAAGATTGAGATTTTGTATTTCACTTGCTGCTGAGTTGCATATGTGATAAAACGCCGTTTGATGGCTCAACATTTTCTTGATTACAGCTTAAGGATATAACCTCAAGAGAAAGGCTCTAGTTGAAGATGAAGAGCCTAATATCATGTTGGCAGCCAAGTAATATATTTTCTAGGTATAAATTAATTATAATCAAACGCCGTTTTAGTGTCAGCGGATGCTTAAGAACTTATCTTAAGAGCTCTTATCCAAAAAGTAGTGTAGAAATCATCGGCCATAGGTTTTATAGTACAATTTTGAGAGCTGCCTCATTTTACAATGGCCATAATTGCAAGGGTATTTTAAAGTACAGTGATGTGTCACTCAACACAAAAGTGGAGTTTAAAACTGCAGCCGGTGAACCCAAATTTAGAGGATTTGCTGAGCATGTTGTGAATAGCTCTCCCCCCAAACTGCAGCCTTACATGAAACTGATGAGGCTGGATAGGCCCATAGGTATATGACGTTTTTATTTTATTTAATCCGTAGATGTTCATAAACTTTTGAATTAACTACTTTATTATTAAATGGCTATTTAAAGGTACCTGGCTGCTGTTTTGGCCATGTGGGTGGAGTATTGCCATGAGCGCATTTCCAGGATCTCTTCCTGACATTACTATGCTTGCCTTGTTCGGCGCGGGTGCTATTGTAATGAGAGGCGCCGGATGTACCATAAACGATATGTGGGATAAGGATATAGACAAGCAGGTATAATGGTTGTGATTCTTAATAGTTGTGTGTAGTAAACATAGTAAAATCCTTATAAGGTCGTGTTCGGGCTAAGTATGGACTATTATATTGAACTATTATGTCAGAGTAATAATGTTTCTTGAATAACTGAAGAGGAGATAAAAACATTGGTATTTTTCTGCAACTGGTGTATTTATTTCAACGAAAATCATGATGCAATCTGCAGACTCGATTAAATACTTAAAGAGCTACCCTTACTCAACACATACGGGGAGTATTTGGACCAGTTAACTACAAATTACGATTTAATAGAAGAGTACTGGGTAAATGTGATGAAAGAAAGATGCGGTCAAAGAGAAATATTTGTCGAGATTATGAAAATATAATTGGAGGGATTAAGTGTAGAACAGAGAGTGGACATTTTTCCACGAATTATAAGGGATCAGAATAAAATTGTACAACCGTAGTATAGTTAACAATATTTGGGTCAAAATTAATCTGGTGCGTAGTCACCCCCTGCCACATGCCCTAGCGGTGCCTTGCAGGATGTATAAAAATACCAAAAATAAAGGTTTGAAGGAAGAGGTATTAAGAGTAATTGGAACCAATTGAGGTCATAAGACCCCATTTTGGTGTCTAGTTAATGAAAGTCCCCAATGGCAAAGGTATAAATTTATATACATTGTCACTTCATCTGTCAAATGGTGTCTTTTTTTGTGTCAGACAGTTTTCCTAATTGTGTTATTGATATTTTCAGGTTGCCCGAAGTAAGAATAGACCTCTAGTCATTGGTGCTCTCTCACAGTCAGATGCACTTGTTTTCCTTGCTGGTCAGCTTGGTTTGGGACTGTTAATACTTCTGCAACTCAACTGGTATAGTGTCATCCTTGGTGCTAGCTCATTGGGTAAAAATAATGGCCTAAGCCCAAAAAAAGAAATTACACCTTGATAAAAGCCCACCCACCCTTTAGGTCCTTCAAATTTTGCAAAATTGCTGTATAACCTTATTCACTGTATATATATATATTGCCAAAAATACTATGCTGTGCTTGATTTTAACGCTGAAGATTTAAAAAATTATTTAAAGCTTTTGTGAATTCAACAATTTTAATTGTCATAATTGAAAATGTGAAGAATATTTATGTTTCCAAGCTTAAAATGAGTAAGCTGCAGTCACAGGTATCACAGTGAGGGGAACTGGTTATCTTGAGAATTCACCTTATTGTACTAGTGACTAAGTTCTCCAAATTTTACTAAATTATGGTTTTCTATGTGTTTATAATTTGTCTCACAATGATCCTTTCTAACACACACAGTTTCCTTTAATTGGTGGTTTCCGGCGTAACTTTATGGAATCGATTCATATTGGAAATGAAATATAGTAACTTTGTGATTCCACTTTTTCAGTGGAATCACAAAGTTACTATTTTTCATTTCCACAGTTTCCTTCATTGTTTATACATTCTTTTGGGGTCCTGCTGCTGTAATATGAAGTGCATTAGTTGGAAAGTAAATTGCAGTGCACCTTTACAAAGCCATCATGAGTCACTGATGCAAACTTTTCTTACGTGGATGTATCTACTCTTAGTTGTCAACATACGACTGAGTTTTGTTCTTACTGACAGTTTATAAGACAATCAGGACATATGCTAGCAATAAATTTATTAATATTATCTTTTGACAATTCTCCTTTTTTTATCATGTTGACAATTTTCTTAAAAAAAATTAAATTTTATTATCTTTTATTTTTCAATTTACATAGGGTGAAGTTATCTTTTACTTCGCAGTACTGTACATTCCTTCTTGTCTCCACCTAAATGATCTCTCTCTGTATGAGATTAGATTCAAGCATTTTCCTTATTTAATTGGTGAGCTGTCTATAGTGTTAATAAATAT
Source organism: Hetaerina americana (assembly GCF_022747635.1). Classification (NCBI taxonomy): domain Eukaryota; kingdom Metazoa; phylum Arthropoda; class Insecta; order Odonata; family Calopterygidae; genus Hetaerina; species Hetaerina americana. The sequence goes on along the minus strand of NW_027287427.1, from coordinate 29,269,641 downwards.
ACAAAACTAAAATCCATATTTTTATTCTACACAATCTGAAATTCAAAATTGTTGCAACTCAACGTTAAAAAAATAATACTTAAAACGTTATTGTAAAAATAAATACAAATGAAATTTACAATATCTAGTTTCCACCTTTGCTTATGCTGGACTGTCTTATCATCAGAACCGTGTTCTTGGTTCTTCATAAATGTTTACTTGATTTAATTATTAAATATCATTATAATTTAAGATTATTTCAAAAATAACCATTTATTCTATAATCTTTTTCAGATTATCTCCTTTATCTTATCTTTCAAATATACCATTACATAGCATTTTAGACATTTTTTTCCGAATTCCGGGTGTGAAATTCTTTGTTATACATTCCCGTGTGGTCTAAATATTCATGATTCAGTGAAAAATATTGTGCTCTTTCCAAAAGTCTCGTGAAGATGAAATAAGCATCTGAATCTATTGCTTTGATGGTGTGTGCAAATGTAGTTCAGAAGTAGTGAAGCTTGAATGCTGAACTAGCACTTTTGTCCATGGATTGAATAAGAGTAGTTCTGTTTGATGGTATGAAAACCACTTTTACATCATGATTAAGATTGGCCATGGCAATTGTTCATAATGAATAAAATTTTTATGGGGGATACCCCTCTCTACACAATATTCATGATTATGGGGAATTAAGTAATCTATGAACCAGTCTTCAAGCAGTACTCAATTCATCCGTGCAAAGCGGTTGAATGTTAGTAAACGGGTGGGTTTGTTGGTGTGCAATAATTTACTTGGGTGTTCTGAGTAATAAATGAGAAAAAGTTAAAACCTTTGGATTTTCAGCAACTAAGCTAACCTCATCCTTATTGCTCCTTGGTGTCAAATGTGGCATCAATTTCCATTGCAAACCATTTTCATCTATTAGTAATATTTTTCCTGGTTGCCTTCTTCTTTGATTGAAGAGTTAAAAGCATCAACATATTTTTGGGCACATCTGCATTTTCACTTCCTGCTGCTTCTCCTTCGACTGGCACATTATGCAAGCGGATCTTTTTTTGAAATGCAAAAATTGCTCAGTACTAAATTTGTAACTTAATGGCAATTATGCAACATATTGAAATGAAATAAGTAATTTTGTTATTCTACTGAAATACTTTATTTAGAACACGGCCTAGGTTTCAATGTTGAACATCATCCAATGATCTCCAATGTCAAAACCTAGGTCATGTTATCAATAAAGTGTGTGTGGAATTACAAATTTACTTATTTCATTTCAATCCTAAGTACTTGTTTGAAAATCTGTGTAATCAACATGATGAAGTCAAAATCAGAGGAATACTCCTAGCCTTTGATTTTAATGTGTGAAGGTTTATGGATTTGTTTTTTTATTTTATGTATTATATCTATCAGCCGTCTAAACAGCAATTTCTGTAATCCACGGATAGATCCCTAACATGATTTGGTTAAATTGTAGACTTACTAGACGCAGAACCATGCAAAACTTCCCATAGTCTTTCTTTGTGCCCAAGTATTGTGGAATATGATACCTTCGAGTCAGATGCTATCATATTCACTTTTTCTCTACCTTCATGCTGCTGGATAACTTGCATTTCTATGTTGATCCCAATCAATTTCGTGGGTATTTTTGTAGAAATTTAATTAATACACCACACAGAACAGATGCTCAAAAGTAACGAGTATTTGTGAGCAGGAAAGAGAGGATGCCTGCAGTTGATGATAATTTTTTCCCCATTCATTATGCATCATCAAAAACTTTTGATGGGCTGTAGAGTGTTAGCCACTTGGCTGAAGGGAAGAATCCTTGTGGTAGATGCCAAACCCAGTGTAAAACTCTTTTCATCTCATTGTCAGTATAGTGCATGGCTTCTGTGTCTTTAAAAAGTAAGTGCAGTTATGGTCTAAGCTAATAAAAAATTATGAATGGTTCTCCAAGGAATGAATGTACAGTTTTGTGGTTGTAAGTGTGGCCAGTCATAGGTCATGTAGGTTGCAGGTCAACGACCAAATGTATAGGAAGCAAAACAGGGAGGAGGATTCAATGGGCCAACAGGGGATGATTGGGAATAGAGGCAGAGGAAGGAATGGATAAGCCTGAGGAATTATAGGAGGTTGCATGAAGTGTATATATCCTTGCCAAAGTTGAAAGTTTGTACTAGCTGCTGATGATGGCTTCTTAAGTTTAAAACATTTATAGTATTGAATTGTTAATTTCCTAAGTTGGAGAGGGCTTTACTTTCCAGCTGTCGCTTACTTCCACAAGGTATATTGCCTGAGACAGTACATGGAATCATAATTCAGCAATAATCCTGAAATTTTAATATCCTAATGAGAGATAAATGCCAAATTTCACTGATTTTTTCTTATTTAGCACGGATCGAAAAAGTTGTTTTCAGGCCTCTTACCGCAGGATTATCAACTTAAAATAACATGAAAAATCACAAATACCCAATTTATTATTGTAGGTTACTCATGAACACCCTATTCACAAATTATTAAATGTATAGAAATATTTTTTGTTCCCTAAAAGGTGTAATTGGCCAAAGCTCTTTTAACATAATCTCTTCTATGTGCCTTTTCTCACAACATTATTTACCTCCTCACTTCCACTTAATGTTTGTCCCTGTTCAAAACTTCCAAAACATCCAGCCTCTTCCTACCTCCTGCCACCATTCTATTATATCCCTTACCCACGAATCATTTTCTTCTGCCATAGCTGACAGTATTTTTCATCATCTTTGTTGTTAAGATCAATTTATTCTGTCCCATTTGATATCAAATCTTTAATACTACCAATTAATTTTTTCCCCTTTTTCTCAGTCACCAGATTTACATTCATGCAAAACTATCAGCAATCACGTAAGTCATCCGCTCAACCTGCGCTATTTGTTTTCTTTTCCGCATCTCCACTCACTCTCTCTTTATTGGCACTAGTCATTGGACTAGAATTTCCCAACCTACTTGAAAACAAGTAAAGCAAGCTTGCAGCTTCAGGAAATAAATTCCATGTATAATTGCATTAATTCACGTGGAATTATGTAGTAAAAATTTTTTTTCCTTTCAGGTCTAGTTGTAATTTATCCTCTGATGAAGAGGGTTACACATTGGCCTCAGCTGATTTTGGGGATGACTTTCAACTGGGGAGCATTGTTGGGATGGTCTGCTGTTCAGGGATCCTGCGATTGGTCTGTGTGTCTCCCACTATATATCTCAGGAGTTTGCTGGACCATTGTGTATGATACTATTTATGCTCATCAGGTGGGTTTGACATTCATAATAAACTAGCTTGCATCATACTTAAATGATACATATTTTTTTGGTGGAAGAGCTTTTGTGACTCTTGATATGGAATTTTCAAAATGTTTCTAAATCAATAGTCTGTATTTCCCCCATGTTTAAAGCTACATTTGCATTAAAAATCGAAGCTATTATTTATTATTTCAGTGTTGAGTTACCCACTTTTAACCTTGCTACTAATAAAGCTTACTAACCATAGAGAAATTTTAAAGTAATAAGTATGGAAATTCCCCAATTTCTCTAGTTTTATGGAATATCCTAAGAATTGTGGAATCATTCTTCATGAATTATTTAACAAGTTATTACTATCATTAGCATTTCCTCTGTTAATGCTTTGGCATTTAAATTTCGCTTCATGTGCTGTGTCAGCTATATAATGTTATTTTGAATATTTCAAATACTTCAAATTTTTTTCAGGGTCTATTTCAATCAAGGGCTGTAAAATAATTCATCCGGATATTGCGGATAAAGGTTAAAATAGATTTCACTGTCGACAGCGTTAATGTATATGTTCTGGTTTTCAACATCAAATTATCATCTTGGTATGTGGTCGATAACGTTGCTATTAATCAGGACATATATGTGCTCATATTCTTTCGTGAGAAGTGGTTGGGCAATTTTAGTCAAACATTATGGGGGTTGGATTGGATTCTGTTTTTCTCAATAATGTCAGGTCAGGAATGAATGTGATAAGGAAGAGTAATCAATGGTAAGGCATTTGAACAGTGAGGCATTTTCTATGGAAGAAAAAGTGTGTCTTTTAAAATATTAAAATTTTGAATAATACTCTCCGATTGTATTCCTCATTACTTAAGAATCGTAGGGCACCTCACCTGCCTTTCAATCTGTTGATTCCTTAGGATTTCTGCATTGAGAATCTTCCCTTGTATAATTAAATAATTTATTTTTATTTGCTAACATCCATGTTGGCCTGTGTGATCCTTCAATATCACTTGGTCACTCATCTGGTGGGACCAAATCATTCCATTTCCACAGCACCCCTACACATTGCAGGACCTAGTGTTAGGAATTTGGTATGTTACCCAACAAGTTAACCCTGCTGGTAATAACTTGTTGTGATGATATCTTTTGACTTTGCATAATATGATGCTCATTAAGTCATTGTTTTGATCCTGCCCTTAGCATTTGGAGTACCAGGTGTTAATTTATGGCTTTCAGTTCTCTCTGAGCAATAGGCCAACTGTAATAGATCAGTTTTTCATAGATATTTGAAAGACTTTTAATTTAAAATATAATGTTTTCTTTCTTTATTTAGTTTTAGTTATCTCTTCATTTACTTTTGGCTGTACACTTCATGAAACAACATTCCCCGAGGCCTACAGCCTTAACATTTAGATGGTCAAGGTGCTGATATAGATCCGCTTTTAATATTTGCCTGAAAGGGCTCAAGGTCTAAGCTATTTTAAAACTAGATCCCATAGGCTCTAGTTTTAAAATAGCTTAGAAAGTTGTTATTTAATGCAAATTAAGTATTCGCTGTTGAACTGATTACAATAAGTTAGTTTGTTTATTCTTTCAAAATGGGAGTTTATCTTATAAATTATGTATTTTACATGAACTAAAGTAATTTTAAGTAGCTTTTTCCATCCATCAGACACAGCTAATTGGCCATGGATCAAAATCCCAAAATACTTTTTCTCTTCTCGTCTGTTGGTTTCATTATATAGATTACACTACCTCTTTCATTCTTCTTCCGTCGTTTTGTATGAACTGCCTGCTGTGCACTTCTGTCACAATGTTATCATTTCTAGTCTGAGACGTTTTGTGAGATTGAATGCTAGCCAAAATTTTCCATTCTTTTTTTTTTTGTAAAATAACAGAACAATAGAGCAGCCAAAACAAAAATATAAAAACCTTAACGCAAATATTTACGTTACAAGAAACATTATGAAGCGGGGTCAAATTCTGGATGTTGTGCAATTCTGTGTTATTTCCTTCTTCACATGCGTAGGAGCCAAGTGTAAAACAGACTGAGCTGAGATACTAGATTGTGGATTGGGATATACTGTGATAATGAAACTTTTGCCAAGAGGAAATCATTTTCGGAAGGGTTATAATGTGTTTGTTGACAATTTCTTTATGTATATTCCACTTGTTTGAGAACTTTACTCTTGGTACCTATATAACTGGTACAGTGAGAAAAAATAAGAAATTTTAAAAAGAAATATTTGGTAGGGCAGAAGTTATACTGTCGGTCGGGACCTGTTCTTGCCTAAGGTTTCCAGGGAAAAGGATTTGAAAAAGAGCCTGTTCTTCTTCTATTAAGTTGAGAAACTTCAAACAGATGAGGAAATAAAGTCTTACATATGTGAGAATGATAAAAATGATGCAGAAATAAGTTGTCATTATAATAAATTAATTGGGGGGATTGACACTTCTGATATGATGCGATATACTTACATGGATGAAAGAAAGCATGTAAAATATTGAAAGAAAGTTGCTTTCAATATAATATCTAGGATAATTTCGAATAGTTTTATTCTGTATAACAAAAATTACAAAGGACCTGAGAAATTTCATTCAAGGCTAGCATTTGTAATCAGAATCATTGAGCATTTGGGTGAAGAGTGGCTTTCAATTAGACAGTTTATCAAAAGTAGGAGTACAAAAACTGGATGCACACAATAAGTTAATGGTTGTGTATGCAGCTCTAAAAATGAAGGAAAAGATCCAGAAATTTTTATATGTATTACATGTAATAAAGGCTTGCATGGGAAGTGTTTGGTCAAACACAAATGCTGATGGTTTGAAAAGTACTTTTTCGTGTTATTCATTAAATCTCATGAAAAACTAGGAATATTCCTGTCAAATTTGATTATAACAGAGTTAAATGTATAACATATTATAATATATGCTCCATTATTAGATAAATATACAGGTTGTTATTTTATGTTATTTGTTACAAAAATTTGGTGTTTCATTAAAAATATTTTTTTAACTTAAAATTTTTTTAATATGGCACATCCAAAAAATTTTCAAATAGAAACTTAAATATGTTTTCCAGTTTCAGTTGTAAAATTTCAATATCCTTGATCAAAAACAGACTAACAAAAATTATTTCAAATTGAAATTTGCAGAAATAAGGTGTGAGCTTTCTGGGCTTGATAACTAAAAATGGCATGAGAGCCAAAGGGTTAACATGGTGGAAGAGTTTGTGCATTATGATGATCCCTAGATCTGTGTTGGTGGGAGCATTTATAATTGCTCGTGGTAGGGTCACCTATGTCACATAGTGCAAAGGGTAGGAGCTAGATGAAAGGTAGGTCACGCAGCATCTGATCCTCGGTAACATGATTGCAAAGGTATCCAATCTCTGTCGGGTGGGTTTGAGTTGTGGTGCCATATTAAAACCACTTTTGAGAAAGGCAATGGGAAACTGTCTGAATTATTTATCCCACGACTTGATGTTTGATTCAACTAATAAAAGAGTTCTGATATGAAATCGAATGAAATCCTTGCATAGCGGAATTTACAGCAGCAACATAGAAGAGGACCTAAACAGAATGGGGACTTGGTATGTTGGGATGATGTTGATGACAGGAAAATTAAAAGGTATTAATCAGGAGATGTAGAGCAGAAATACAGATATTTTATGAGTGTGCGAGATGAGATGGAAAGATAGTGGGGATTACAGAAGCAATAGCTATATATAAAGTGGAAGGGAAGAGAGGGTGGCAATAGTGTTGAACAATTTGGCTAAAAAGGCATAGAAAACAGAACAGGTGAGTGATAGAATATTTTTAGTATAGGTAGAGGCTGAACGATTGAGGTTAGTCAGGTTTTCTTTACAACAAGTAGCCATAAGGAGGGAAAAATGGTGTACATGATCAATTAGATGAAACAATTTCAGCTGTCCATGGAGGGAAACATTTGATAGGAATGCAAGATTGGAGTAGTATGAATGAAGTACATGAAAACATGAAAAGAATTTCCATGTTGGAACATTCTGCATTTGAAACTGCTTCGTCACTCTTATTCATCAGAAAAAATCATTTCATTTTCCATAAATGAATTTTCGTTGGTTATTGTATAGTGAAAACATATAACTTTGATATGCCATAGAATTTTATTTAGGATGACTTGGGTTTTGATGTTCAATTTCATCATCGGGGTCAGGACCTGATGATGACATGGAACCTCAGAGCCTGGGTTATGCTTAATAAAATTCTGTGGAACGTTATAGTTTTTCATTAAAAAATGAATCAATTCCTCAAAGCCATGCCTCCAACAACCGAGTGGGTCATTATGAATACTCAAGGAGTCCTAATTTTTGTGTTTCCTCAATTTGGTATGTAATCCCTATGGCAAATGTTCATCTCACAACCATAGATTAGGCACTGCCTGGAACCCAACATTACATAGTGATGGTGCACGGCAGGGCCTCAAGAGACCTTATTCCAGTTTTAAATACAAACCGCCCCCTACCTGAACATTTGGTTGCTGGTGGCAGAGATTTTTCCCTAATATCTTGTGTTATTGATTGTCAAATTCATTCCTGAAGACCCAAATGAATGGCGTTTGGTTTGCAAGAGTTATTATCCAAAAGCTCTCATTTCATTCAATATTTCATATTATTGTATGGGTTCTTTGGCTATAATATGAGATCTAATGAGGTGATGATTCTAATAGAAGATAATCAAAAAAATGCTGTAAATAATTATAAATTAATAACTATGATAATGTATGTTGACCAAAGTAATTGTCTTTCTAAATAGTTTCTATGGCATGATTAATGAAAGGCAAAATTTATATTCATCTTGTTATTAAGAAAATGAGAAATTCCTTCTCTCATCGGTGACAGTATCCTGTAGTTAGCTAGCTAATCCCAATACTCCTGGTGTTTAACGAGTATTATAGTATCCCAGTTTTATATTGAATATTTTCTTTAATTCTATTTTTGTCACTTTGTTTTTCAGGATAAAACTGATGATATAATGTTGGGAATAAAATCAACTGCCATCAAGTTTGGAGACAACACAAAGTATTGGTTAAGTGGTTTTGGATCAACCATGGTAATGGGCCTTATTGCTGCTGGACTTCAGAGTAATCAAACATTACCATATTATGTTGCCATTTCTTTAGTTGGTGGCCATTTAGCAAAACAGGTAATCATGTGCTGATTTCTCTCATATCATATACCTATGGTGGGTCACGGTAGTCCAGGGGGTAGAGCGTTGGACTCTTGACTGGAAGGTCTGGGTTTGATTCCCGGGCTAGCATCTCTGGGCTCCTGCAGCTCCACCCAAGCTATGTGATTTTTTGGGTACCAGGTCTCATGGGAAACCATAACCGGCACAGGGGAAGGAACTGGACCCCCTACCCTGATACATAAATTTCATACACTGTCGGGCTTAGTCCTGGGTGATCTCTACTATCACCAACGGAACCGACCTTCGGGTTGATTACTGTGTTTATGGTTTTTATATACTAATAGTAGGGTTATGGTGACTCGAAATTCATTTTCATATACTTTGTTCACCTCTTGCCTTCCAAAAATGTCTCCACCCCTTTCTTAGCTCTGATCAATGAAATATTTATAGTTTATTTATTGTAAGTCATTATGCATATTTGACTTAGGGTTAAGGTTGAAGAATTGTTACTCATATCACCCAAGGCAAAATTTGAGTAGTATAGAGGTATACTTCATAACAAAAAAGAAACCACATCAGAAGAAAATATTTTCATCCCACGTCCAAATCATCAATGAAACTAATATGTTTTGCCTTAAAGCACATAAAAATACATCTTATGGTGCAGGGACTGTGGCCAAAGTTTTGCATTTCAGTACACTATCTTACATTATCTAATACTTTGGTGCCTCTTTCATCTTCAGTCTTTTCAATCCAAAGGCATAAAGTAATAGTTATTGCCACTGGATTGTTGATTTCATTATAATGTCCCCATCATTACTACTAACATGATGTGAAAATGAGACAACAATCAGTAGAACTCCACAGTAATTTCTATGAACATTTTCCAAAAGACTGGTTTCGGTATTTTCCAATCATTCTCTGAATGCAGAATTTACAGGTGAACACGTACTATAACAGATGGAAACACATGAGCATTAGGTTGCAGTGAGGATGGAATTGATCTGCACTTAAGGGTAGATTTCTTTTAGATATAATATGGAACATTTTTTGTGATACCATAATCATAAAATTAGATAAATCAAAAAGCCTTTCTGCAGATAGGACAGACAAATGTGCAATAGCTCAGTAGTTTTTGAATGTGAAAGCATGCTCATAAATTTTAAAGTTAGGCATCACCATGTTACAAATTTGAGCAGTTAAAATTCCTCTGCCAGAGAATTCAATTTTATCTACCTCACATTTCGATTTAGTGTTGCCATGTTCTTACTTGACAACCAAGTGACCTCGGACCTAATATTGCTACCGTATGCCTAAATGATGCTAATTATGGGACATTTTATTATATACTATCATGATAAATAGTAATACACCATGAGTAATGAAAATATTTTTTTTGCAGTTACTGACATTGGACATCAACAGTCCGGAGGATTGTTCAAAAAAATTTATATCCAATCAACGAGTGGGTTTAATACTTTTTCTTGGGATAGTCTTAGGCACACTTCTGAAAGAAGAGACCAAAGAAACCTCAAATAGCAAGTCACAAATGAAGGTCCAAGATCAACTGAGGTGACACTTTTCAATATCCAATTTGTTATTTTCTTAGATGAAATTAGAATATCCAGTTTTAAGAAAAAGGGTCAAACATAATGCCTTGGATGTTATAAAAAAGATGATTTCTTCTATGAAGATATTTATGTTGAGTGATAATAAAATGCAAATATGACTACAAAAAACTTTATTTATTTTCACATTTCGATCTACTAATTAGGCACTCTTCATACTTTTCAGGAGTTAAAAGCTCTTCTTTTTGTTGCTGACTCTGATGTAACTTGGGTATAATGATAGCAATGTAGCCATCAGATGAAGGTTTATTTACTAAAAGAGATGGCCTCTCTTTAAGATGTTCATTAATCTCCACTAATTTTCCTTGAATACAGCTGTAAAGTGTGTACTTAGAATCATCTGAACACTTAACAAAACACAAAGCAGAATTTGGTACCAGATTCTGAGCACCCTTCTTGCCTTTTCCAGAAACTTTATTCTGTAACCTATCAACCTTGGTAGATACTTGGAAATTAATATCCACAATTTCCTTTTTAAACTTCAGTATGGGATGTGATGGAGCAAGAGTTACCACACATATCTTGTTAGAATGGAACAGGACACAAAAGTCGTCTTCTTTCTCAACAATGCTGACAGCAAAACGAGGTGTATAATACCTCTCAGTGACTGTAGAGTAATCCTTCTGCTTCTCACTGCTTTCTTCGATTGGAGGGGCAACAAAAGCCGACTGCATTATACCTAGTTTCGTTGGCTTGGGGATATATAATGCACAACTATTCCGATTGATCTTTTCGAAGTTTTTCTTTTATAATTCGTTGCCTTTCCCTGGATTTTTCCAAGTTAGCCTTCCTATTGTTTTGTCTCTGGAAAAAAGCGATATTCATTCAAATAAAGATCAACTAGAAAATATGAATGAACGAAAATTTATAAGAATCTCAAATACCTCTATACGTAGACAGTTGATGACCTTCTTATCGATGTCATTACAAGCACCGAAGTATTTCTTATATTTATTCTGGAAGATAAGAGAGGCAGCATTTAATATAAAAGATGAAATTTAATCTTTAGATCAACATGCAATGCAAATTATGTTTTCTGACGAATTTAACACAGGATAATGACGCGACTAGAAGCTTAGTATCACGGTTCATACGGTAGAGACATCAACAAGCTTTATGAAAATGTGCGCAAAGTTAGACGGGTGTGACAGTGAAAATGATGATCAGAATATTTAGTGTTTTACATTACTAAAATTAATACCGTGATACAATAACATATCGACACACAAATGCTTGATGGCATTAAGTTTAAGTCAGAACTACTCGAAGTCTTCCAAACGGTGTACAAAAGCATAGAGTACATACCATCATTCATCAGCTTATACGTTAACATACGGGGTTACTCAAAACTTTGGCACAATAATACTTAAGTGGAACAGTAAGTTCATCTCATGAAAAGGTTTCGAGTTTTCATTTTGAAGAGAATAATTTAGAGTGAAATTTTAACGTAAATAAAACATCACCTCTTCGTGGCAAGCCTTCAGCTGATTGATTAACAAATTGCACTCTTCAGTATGTAAATGAGGCGATAAATCTGGATGCATACTTTAAATGGTAACCACGAAGATGCGAATTTGTTGGCAATTACTGAAATATAACGAATGCATTCTTCTATGTGAATGAATATTTGTAAAATTATGTATCTAATTAAGACAACACTAATAAGTGGGTTGAAACTGGCCGCAAATTTGGTTAGTTCTTTTAAAAAATTATTCTTTGCTTTGATTATGTACGTATTAATGAGTAGTTTTAAGGCTAATACCTATTACCTTGGTTATAGACGTTCTTACTAAGTAATTTCACCACCAGGACAAATATAAACGGAATGTAAGCTGCCGCTCGCCCTTAAACTTATCACTAGACGTAACACGATGGAGTTGTGACCAAGGATAGCCCACTCGCATGTAAATTAACCTTTGTTTTCTTTAGTACACCTTATCGCGGAGGGAGTTGATTTACAATGAAACTAAGCAGTAGTTATACTCGTGGCTGATAGATAGCGCTAACGTCACATTACTGCGGCTGAGCGCATTATTCGTCTTGTATATAACCTTCATATATTCCATACTGGAGTTATTATTTCAATTATTATTTTATAACCAACACGAAGTCCCGATATCAAGAAATTTGGGTGATTTTTGCTGGAAAGAAAAACAGCTGCATTTGCCTTCATGTATTTGTTGAGCGGAGAAACGCATTTAAGTTCGGTTCAAAAACCACGCATTATTAATTAAAAAATGGATCTCACCTTTAAATGCATATTTTTAAACAAATCTTTACATAATTAGAAAGAAAGAATTAGAAACAAATATTGAATGTATTTCCGGGGCTATTGAAGACAAGCGATGTAAAAATAATTGATTAATTCATTTTATTCATCTCTATACAAAACTGGGACCAGCATAGACGACCGAACATACAGGTTTGTAGTTTCCGGAATGCAGATAAAATTGAACACAAGGGTGGTTTGGGTAAAATGAACGTGTCCAGTCAAATATCATGACGACCTCTCTTAGGTCCTCAAAAGTTCAACCAGTAATATGATTAAGCTGTTATAAACGGGCATGTCGAACTTTTCCACTGAAAACGAATGTACGAAAAACCTCCAAAGAGAGTGGACAGGTCCAAAATTCAGAATTTAAAATATTTGGCGGACAGAACTTTCGAATTAAACCAAAACATTTAATCTGTAATGTATCCTTCTCACTTCGCATATCATAGTACTCCAGTAGCTCTGGGAATTAGAAAAAAAGGTAATGGATACCAACATGCACTCCCATGGTTACAAAGCTAATTAATTACTGTTACTGGAGGTACTTTTTACAACATAATAACAGGTGGAAAGTGTTTAAATTGTGTGGGTAAGTCGTAGGTCTTTTAAAAGAGGATGTGTGAGGTTTACATTCAGCAGCTCTTCTCCATTTAAAAGGATTGAGGCGTGGCATCTTTCTAATAAATGATTAAAATTATTCCTCAAGTGAATCGAGGCCAATGGAACCGTCACAATTTTCTGTCGCCGGAAAAAGATAATTCAAAGGTCCGATATTAGGTCAAACGGCCTCTGTCATCCCTACTTCATCTATTCGCTGTCTGGCTTATTCAATATTAATCGGTACTTTTCGTTTGGTATGTAACCCGCAGTGATCCTTGGTGACTCAAAGGAATCAATCAAGTGAACGAGTCAGTGAGATGAGGCGAACCAATTTACTGGAGTCAGTAAATTGGGTCATTCCTGCAGTACGTGTAAACAGAAACAAAGGAAGCCCGCTTAGCGACAGTGATAAGCCTTGCAAGTACAACTTTCAAGCATTAATAGGGAAGGACGCCGCTTTCGACCTGATTTCTTGGAAAGGCAATAATATACTGCAACAGTCTGTCTCAAAACTTTGAAGCCCCCCATGAAGAACTACTGAGGCAAAAATTTACGTGAGCACATCTCACTGTTTTTTAAGCACCCTGCAAGCCACTGTCCGGGTGCATGGCAGGGGGTGAATAAATGCCAGGCAAATTTTCTCCCGAATATTTTTGCCCCTACCGCGGTTGGAAGATGCCACTCTGATCCCTTATCATCAGTGGAAAAAATGACATCTTTAATCTATGTGTTCTAAAACTCAATTTATCTAACTTTATTGGCACGGTCTCTTCCGCCGTAGTACGATGGGGGTAGGAATTTATTGTTAGCATCGTCCCGAGTCAGTCAAATGAATCGTTCGGCCCACCTCTAACACGCGATACCTCATAGCGGATTTGGGTTGTCTATTTTCAAATTTGAATATATTGGTAGTCATTTGTTTTTATTTTGCACGTAATGACCGATGGATGGCTCTTCAATGCAAATTGCGGCGTGAATCTGGTACATGTGATAGTGGAAATTCGAATCGAGAAAGTTCTTGGTTCTTAGGTGTGTCTTGCGGTTCATAAACGTTAGTACCGTAAACATTTCACTATTAGTAAGCTTATTTAGTATTTTAATAAAATTGTGTCTGAATTGATAAGATAACTGTACTCTGTGTTACCACTGTTAAGCAGATTAGTTGAAACTCCTCGTGATTGTTTTATTATTTCCCCGTATCATTGGTATGCACTACAATTACTTTGAAAATATTCAGCTTTGGGCCAAAAGAATAATATTTGTATCTTTCAGGCTAATTCATTTTTTGCTTATAAAAACAGAAAAGACTTTATTATATGGTCTTATAGAGTTTTGACTCGTGTGTTCACTGGTGCTTTTCATTTCAGTAGTAGGCATGGCGGATTTACCTTTTACTCCGGACCAACTTATACAGCTTAAAGCTTTTACATCTTGGTGTAAAACGCAGCCACAGATACTTCACCACTCAGAATTGGCCTTTTTTAAAGAATTCGTCGAATTCTTCGGAGGGAAGATTCCGCCGAAGACTGAACAAAAGGCCGAACCAAAGCCTGAGAAACCTAAAGAGCAGCCAAAAGAAGGAACAAATCCGGAACCAGAAGAGAAAATTCTTTCGGAGGGGTCCGACAGTGAAGAAAGTGTTGTTGAATTAGACAATGAAGGCGTTATAGGTAAGCTTCATAACAATGGCCTGCTCTTAAAACCCCTCTACTCATTGTTGTGAGTTTCCAAATGTTGTATCCAGCAAGGGTATTGAAATGGTGCAATGCACGCAGTAGTTATAATTTAGGTTAATGCTTAGTCGATAAACAGGTGCACATGACGTTATCATTAATTTATTGTATGTATCATAGTCATTAGAATATTTCTGGAATCCTTATAAAATATTTTAATATTCTAACGGTTTAATACAACGTAGTGGTATTTCAAATGTTACCAATGACCTCATTTCCTTGCCAGATGTTAGTGTCATTTTGAATGTCAACTATCATGGTTCATTATCTCAATATATGTGTACCGTAATATATAAGGTATCTTGATCATTTATTACTTTTTTGGTTGAGTTAGTTGTTAAACGCATCCATAATTCACGTTTTCCTAAATTGTAGCACTTTTCAACTATTGTGTACTGTAGGGAGTGGGCAATTCAATATTTTTAGCATTAAAGTTCTAAAATTTTATTATGTCGCAGTATGGATAATTAACATATATAATGGCCAGCCACAACTATTCTACGCTTGAACCCTGCATGATAATAATTTTTTTAAATGAACTCCAGCTTTTGTATACTTTTTTTATATTGTCAAAGTTGGCTCTTCTCTTCCTCCACTGTTCCCCTCCTCTTCCATGCTGTATAATATTTCAGTATGTGCTAATCTTCTTGGGCCCATTTTTTCGGCATGCCCCTTAAATTTAATTGTTCTCATATACATTTTATCTGTGGTTTTAGGGATTTGTTGGTAAAGTTAACCATTCAGCTTTGGGTCACATACTTCACTGTTGGTTTTAAGCCCTAGACTATTTTGCATGTTATTACATTCCATTACTTCTGATAGCTCTTTTAGTGTTTTTTATTGGAAATTTTCTCTTATGTTTATAGTGTATCTGAGTTGATTACCCTGTATTGTAGTTTGCAATTTCAGGGGAAGTATTTTTTAGTTTTAAATGCTTTTAGCTAACAGAAAAGCAGTTTCCATTTCCTGATATCTTGATTGTATTAATTTCTTTTCAATGCAATTTTGTGTGATCCATTCACCTAGGTATCTAAATTCACAATGCCTAAAGATTTTATTGTCGCCAATTTTGAGTTCATATGGTGCTGTTTTAATGTATTTTGCGAGTTTTGTTTCTTCAGATAAAATTTGATGTATGGGTTTTGCTGAATGTTTTTACTTCTATGTCTTAGTCAATTGATGCTCTATCATCTGCAAAGGCTCAACAGTTTAGTTCTACCGCTTTGAAATTTTTTTCTTATCAGTGTATTATTGTATCGGTTTTTTCCATTCTCGCACAATTTTTTCGGGTGGGCTAAAAAATTAATGGGTATAGTCCATGCCCTTGTCCTACTCTCAAATCTATTTTAAATTCTTTGATCAGTTCTCTTAATTTTATTTTTAATTATGTGTTTGTGTGTCCTGTATATTTCTTGCCCATTGATCTCTTCCAATATGTACAAGTATTTCAAAAATTGATTGTTTTGACTTAGCGTTATTTTACAATTGACTAGTGTGATGATATAACTTAAGGTTAATGTCCTGCAAAAATACTTCATTGAATTTTCAAGTTAATACTCAGTTCTGTACAAGATTGTCATATCGTAAATCTACTTTGATATTCACCAATTTAAGAATCCAATTTTGGTTTGGCATGGTGGGGAAGAAGAGCTTTTGGGAGAATTTCGTGACTGAAAGTAGCAAACTTCCACAATAGTTCAGTCTGTCTAGTTTCCATTTTAATGTTGTGGGTGTGTAATTTTTATATTACAATTTTTGTTTTTGGTGTGCCAGGTTTCATCTATAAAATTTCTTTAAGTTCTATGTTCAGACTATCTCCTACATTTTCCTACGGCCGTTTTTATCGTCCTCCGCTTATGCTTTTCTAATTTTCAGTTCGTTGATTAATATTTATGCTCAGTGGTTTTGAATCTGGGTTTCATTGAGTGGGATTAAATTGGAAATTGTCTTGGTTTTTAGTCATGGTGAGGGTGGCCTGAAGTTCTTGGCCTCGCAAATAGGTGTCATCAGTACTCACCTTTTTTTCTCTCTCATTTTAACACAACTGAGCGTAGACACTTTGTGAAATAGCAAGTCATTCCACCTAGATGTTCACTCTATGCAGTCGTTTGAATCAGTTGCAGTGCGTGTGCGAGTATGTATTGTTAGAAATGGAAACAATCTAGTATCGTGCAGTGATAGCATTCTCAATATAAGGGTTAATGTTGACCAAAATTAATGCGAGAATTGTCTGTGGATGTCTATGGGGATTCTTCTCCTTCAATTTCCATTGTGAAGAAATGGCCGACTAAGTTTAAACTTCCAAGTTGATCCACATAAAGGGCATCTGAAAAGTGCTGATGTTGGAAAATCAGCATATGAAGGTGTGTTAAAGTTCTTACACTGAAGGAGTATCAAAAAAATGTATTGGTTACATTTTGCATGAGGAATTGCACACGGCAAAGCTCTGAGCAAGATGGGTGCTGCACCTGCTCATTTTGGATCAAAAACACATTTGGATGACACTTTCAAAACAGTGTTTGGCGTGCTCTATGAAAAATAAGTGAGATTTTCTGCATTGATATGACAGTGGATATAATCTGGATTTGCCATTACACTCCAGAAACGATCAACAATGCATGCAGTGCATAGAGGCCAATTCTTAAACTCCAAAGAAGGCCAAGACAGCAGGAATGGTCACATACAGGTTGTTTGGGTTTAGGAAGGAATTCAGTTGATTGACTATCTTGGAAAAGGTAAAAGAATTACTGGGAAGTGCTATTCTAACCTTCTAATGAATCTGGGTGAAAAAATTCATGAAAGCAGCCCCAGCTTGCAGAGAAAAAGCTTTTCCTATCAGGACAATGCACTTGCCCCCAAAAATATCTTGGCGATGGGAAAATTGAGGGATTTGTCCTATAAAGTGCTGGAACATTTACCCTATTTCTCAGATTTGGCTCTTTTGGTAGTCTACCTCTTCTGAAAACTCAATAGTTTTCATGCTGGTCAACATTTTAAATCCAAACAAGGAGTTATTGTGGCTGTTGACGAGTAATTAGCAGCACTGGCAGAAGAACAGTACGTAGATAGGATAGGTACAGGAACACCGCTGGATGAAATAGATTAATATTAAAGGTGATTATGTTGAAAAGAAAAGTTTTTTTAAGAAAATAAATTGTCATTTTCATCATGAAGCTGAGAATGTGATATTAGAGGTGCACAAATGATTCATAAATCAACTATCTATTCCCGTGGAAGGGATGATAGTTGCGGTAGTCCAAGGGTAGAGCATTGAACTTCTGATTCGAGGACCCAGTTTTGCTTCCTGGACCCATCACTCTGTGAACTCGCAGCTCCATCCAAGCTGTGAGGTTTATAGGTGACAGGTCTTCCTGGGAAACCATAACCGGCCAAGGAAAAGCTGTCGTGTGAATTTTAGCCTAGCACTGGGTGAAATTTACCGCCCTTTAGGTTGATTTCTGTGTTTATCGTTTATGGGAGGAACATTAAGTAGAATAAAACAGTAATTCATCGTGGCACAGCAATGTAAACTCTAGCTATGCATACCTTAAGTTACTTAAGTGTGTGGAGATTTTTTTGGTGGGTTCAGTATGTTGTCCAGGTGCTTTTAAGGATACATTTGGAAATATTGATGCTATTTTCAGGCATATAAAATCATTTTGAATGATAAATGCCATAATTGATAATGTCAAAGTCCAAGGAAAGGAAATGAAAGTGCTTTCAAGTCCTTTTGGCTTTGGGGTTGTTGCCAATTTTTAGGATTTAATTTGGCTGACACTTTCATGAATATTTCTTCAGTTTTCATGTCTTATATATCATATTTGCATTTTTCAGCTTTGTTTGAATTTTCTCTTTTATGGAATGGTGTTTAGGGAGTGTTTTGTGGGGTAATGATCGGAAACTAGGTCTAATCCTTTAAGGGCTTTCATGATTTCTGCTGTATTTAGTCAAGAGATGATCACATGCTCAAATTACTTTTACTTCATAGTGGGTTTGGTGGCACAAGTTGGCTGTGGAGGATTATTTCTTTGTTTTGTTTTGAAAAATAGGTCATAGTTTTGGCAGAGTTCAAGTCCAATTCTATTTGAATTGGTCTCTTTGTATAATGACCATTTACATACCTAGTATATACGCTTCTTTTCTTTGTGCATTGCAGTTGATCTGAAGAATTTTTATTCATTAAAATGTGAATTATAATTTATTCATAGAGTATTCATGCGTCCTATTTTCTGTGATTGCCAGGTGTCTTAGATGCACAAAACTACACATCATATAAATTTGACTAATTATTTCTTTTCTTCTTCATCTTAGGTTTTAAAACCAAAAAAATTAAAAGGTGTAAGGTTTTCAACTTTTTCTTGGATATTTCTCTATTTCTCTCTGTAATGATTAAGTTCATTACAGAGATGAATTTAATCCAGAAATAGCCTTTAGATGCTGAGGAATATTCTCCCCAAATGTCCAGCTACTACTTTCCCAGTGCTGACCGTTATAATGCTGTAAAAATTTGATTTTCAGATTATTCATATTTTATTCCAGCATTATTTGGTTCAATCTTTAATAGGTAGATTCAAACCGACCACCCTAAGTCTTCTACCATGCTGAATTGTACAGTTCAGTACTGCAGACTGGTAATGTCTAGAATTGCACCTAAAGTGTAATAGTTTGAGTCTTATTTTGGAGGGATCCTTGAATAAAATAGTACCTTTAAAAATAGTATTAGCATTTATACCCTTGATGATGATATTCAAAATTGAAACACTTGTTCTGCAAGTAAACAGTGCAAAATTTAACTTTAATAATATATTTCCATTCTTATGATGGAATGTCACCCCAAGTCCAGGTTCCACAGTAAACTTTGTGAAGAAACCTTCCGCATAGAAAATTTTTTCTGTGATACTGCTTTAATTTTTGTTGCCCCTTAGCCTGAGTATTATATTTCTTTTTCAAGCTCCTTTATGGTACACTTACTTTCATCCCTTTTGTGTGCAGAACCTGATACTGATGAACCTCAGCCTATGGGTGGTGATTTTGAGAAGGAGGTGTCAGAGGATGATCAGACAAAATCTGATGAAAAAAAGAGGGAAGCAATCTCGCAGTTTTCCGAGGGTAATGTTGAAGAAGCTGTTAAACTTTACACAGAAGCCATTATGCTGAATCCAGGTTCGATGACAATTCATTGTGTTTTTGTGATTAATTCTGATATTTGAGTAAAATGTAATGGGATTTCATGCATATTTTAGCCTCAGCCATATTGTATGCAAAGAGAGGCCAGTGCTATATTAGACTGAAAAAGGCAAATGCTTGCATAAGGGATTGCACCAGAGCGATTGAGATAAATCCTGACAGTGCTCCTGCCTACAAATTCAGAGGAAGGGCACACAGGTGAGTGCATCTATTAACTAGTGGATGAAATAACAATCCTTATGTCTATTTAATTCACTACTGCCCTTTTTCCATGTTATACTGCTACTGAAATTAAATTAAAATTAATTATAAACAGACCTCATACTATTCATCATTATGAGAACAAGTAGTTATCTGCTTACTTGTCATTAGGGTTAAACTTAAGCGTTTCTTTTGACTTCTCGTCAAAAATTTCATTTTATTTTAGTAAAGAAAATACAAGGATGTCATCACTCTTTATTACTCTTATAGTATGTTCTTGATGCACATATTAGTTGTTGAGTAGGATAATTTGCTCTAGACTTCAAATTCATATTGATGTTTCCTATTAAATACTTTTTCTTATTCCTCTAAATCCTGTAAATTTTTCATGGCATAATCTTTAATGGATGGATCTTATGGTGTTATGTGTAATTTGTCACTAATTAATTTACATAACTCTAGTAACCCCTCCCCTCTTCGTCTTTTGTTTTCCTAATTTATGTCTTACTATTATTTTTCCTGTGTGGTGTAGCTTCATCATAAGATTAGTTAATATAGTAGGCATTTAAATGTGTGGATTGTCTGTTTTTGCTCTAAACTCACTAGCGAATTTTCACATTCTATTAACTGAAGAGGTATCTCTCATTTTGGTACTTTCCGCAATAATTTCTATTACCATGTCCCAAAATACTGTTCATTTGTGAATTTTTCAGTATCTGTGGCCCCTAAGGTTACCTTCTACCTGTCAGTTTATTTGACTGCTAACTTTTGATATCTAAACTTATTCTAAGAATCATCACTTCAGTCATTTTATTTTTACTTTTATTCCTATTTTAACTAGAGTATGTTTTTATAACAGTTTGAAGTCCCTCAATAATGGTTTCAGTTAGTAAAAACCAAAATAATCACTATGTAATCACCCTGAAGGTTGATTTGATAGGTAAGTAGAGAGCACACCTAATGCTAAGTCCAACGGCATGTGAAATTCACACATCATGGTAGGGGGGCCAATTTATTTCCCTGCGCCAACTGTGGCTTCTCAGAAAGTTATGGTGCTCAAAAAATTTCAAATCTTGGGTGAAGCTGAGGGTGCTCAGAGATATATACTGGAATTGAACATAGGTGCTCAGGTCAGCCCATCACTCTACCCGCTGGGCTACCAAGTTCTTCTGTGTGTAGTAAAGGGTCCGTAAATAGAATAATATCTCTCAATTGAAAAATTCAAAAATGCTGGCACTGCACCTTTAAACACCATTACCCATATTAGACTGCATTTAATATGCACAGGCATTGAAGATGCCCACCCGTTTTAGTTGGGCTTATTTGGTTAAAGATTTTTGGATAATAAGAACCCATTTTTAAAAAAAACTTAATTTCAGGGGGGAAAATGGTATTGGCTGTGCACTTTGTTTACAGAAATTTTAGCCCTGAATTTCCTAGCAAATGCAATGTATAATTGTAAGCATTAAGGGTTATTAATCTGTGAAAGGCCTCACCTTCATATATTAGGCTGAGGAGTGATTTTTTTAGTCATTATTTTGTAAGTAGTATAAGCCTTTAAATGTGCTAATTGAAAATTATTTTGGAAATATTCCTATTTTTAATGACTTGGTGTCAGGGCTGAAATTCTCTAAACTTTCCCATGGTCTAAGTAAAGTGACATTGTAAAATGTAGTCCCGATTCTTAACTTCATTTCTTAAGTCTCAAGTGATCTTTGTCCATAGATTGAAGTAATTTTACTCTGGAATTTTAAATTATCCAACATGATATGATCTCTTTGTTGGTTAAAAACAATGTATTAAAAAGTTGTTGCCTGTTTGGCATTGTATTGTTATATATGTATGTGTCATTTTAAAATAATTATATGTGATAGTAATAACTTAGTGAGTATATGAGTATAGCAAGAGAACACCACTGCAGTTGAGTGAAAATGATGGACCTATAGTGTTTTAATTCATGTTTCATCATATTAGAAAATTAAAGCAGACATTTGGTACAATTTCACATAGATTAGTGTAAGGGATTTAATTAATTTATTTGTTTTTAATTGGGATGCCTTAGTGAAATATTATTGTTCCAACATGTGTTAGTCATTGGGAAAGTTAATTCTGTAGACTCCACCCCTCTACCGAAGGGTCCCGGTTAGTCTGCTAAATAAATTCCTTTTGAGCCTTAAACCATTGTCTGGATCTCCATAATAGCTGACATTTCAGTGACTGAGTTGGTGGTGATAGTCTAACCCAGTGGGCAACCCAAGAGAAATTTTTCCCGCAGGTATGCTTGGAAAGAATCATATCTTTCAGGCTGGTCTGGTTCCAAAGTTATTAGCTTTCATGCTGAAAACCCATGGAAAGGTAATCATTTCTCAGTGACTTCCTTCTACCTTTGAGTGTCAAACATATAAATATCAATGAGCAAAGAAAAACTGAATAAAGAAAATAGATGTAATATGAGCACAGAACTGAATGAACAAAGAAAACGTGAGCTTGAGAGCTAATTGATATCCATAGTTTTTTATTTGGGTATTTGGACCAAATTTTTAAATGATTCTCAGTTCTATACTTCTGATTCTGATTTCCTACTTCAGGTTGAGGTGGATTACAAAATGGCTACTGGAAAGGGCAAATTTTCAACAAGAACAAACAGTATAATGAATTTGTTGATGAATTCAATCCCAGATTCAATAGGTTTTCATTTATTTCATGGTTCCTTCTTCACCCCCCTGTATCACTCTCATCTGAAATTTCCATTCCTCTCGCCCTTGTGTGCCTATCCTTCAAATTTCACCGTTCTCTAGTTCAATTTTCCTCTTTTCCATGCCCAAGTCATTTCCTCTACATTTAGTTTAATTTAACTTATCCTCGAGAAATTTGTCTTGATATCGGATTCATAACAGTGCACTAAAACAAAGTTAAATGTACATGAACGGAAGCCAAATTTAATTCTATAAACATCAGATTCAGTTCATGCCCATGTTATATGTTCTGGTTCTGCAGATGATTTCTCTGCTGGTACACAACAGTATATGTATCCAAATTCAGAATCTGATTCATTATGCGAAGATCTGTTACTTTTGCCACTGTGAATAACACATGGTTTGTTGTGAATGATTGTTCTGGATGAATAATTCACTTAGATTGATACCTGCTAGTGGAAAACTTGTCAAAAACTCTCTCTCCATTTGTTTATTCTCTAGAATGCCTTCTATTCATAATGATTGGCATTAATTCAGTAATTAAGCACTTCCTGCAGCATATTATTAAGATTGAGATTTAGCATAGTTGTAAAATATGAGTTTGTTCTTGTGTTTCAAGTTCTGTAATATGGGTGTCAACTTTGACGTACATTTAGAAGTTATACTTTTCTTCTTTTTCTCGTGTATATGTGAGATGAAAAAACTGTTACAGTGGCAGATCTGTATAAAATGGAATGCAATCAGAAAGGCATGCTTCCAGACTAATGTATTTTTGCAACTCTCTCCTAAAAATTGTGTGCATAGGTATATAAATGTTTGAATTTTTTCCATTGTAATTGCACAACGTGCATCCTCATTTTTTTGATCATCTGAACATTTTTGTATTGATAATGCACACGTTATCGATGGGAAAATATGTTTCTTAACTTTGAGTTGATCCTCAGACTTTGCCCCATAGTGGAATATCACTGCAAATTGATTGAAATTAGTTGAAAAAAAATTATTTCGTCATAACCAGAATATTCCTAATTCTATTCCTAGTTTGTTATACTAAGAGAAAGAAGTACTCATGCGTTGGTTTTTCTGTTAATTGTTGTACTGTGCTGAATTTCATAATGTATTCAAACCACTTAATAATATTCACCCTTTTGTTTTGTACTTACATATATGTAGCAATTCATGGATTTTCCCAATCAGATATTCAGTTATATTCTCCTTATGAATAGAATTTTTTATAGATAAAATAATAAACTATTTATTTTTTATTGTGGTCCCTAGTCAAAGTCAAGGGGAAGTGTTTATGTTTGAAATTAAGTCAGCTATGTGTAGTGGTAAATATGGCCCATTACCTATTAAGTGATAGCCTTTGTATGAATTTTGGTTTCATTGTTGCTGTTCATAGTTTTCCTTTGATTTCTAAAAATTTTCTTTATTACATCAACAGAGTTGAATTAATTTTTACATGTTGATTTTTTTGCTATCATAAAAAATAGGCTCCTGGGACAGTGGGTTGAGGCAGCCAAGGATTTGAGGAAGGCATGCATGCTGGATTTTGATGAGCAAGCTGATGAATGGCTTAAAGATGTTACTCCTAATGTAAGTATTAATTACATTGACTTTGTTAGCTTTTTACCAAAGAGGATAATGCTTAAGGTTTCACGTTTTATTGCCATTCCAAGTACAAAATTATTCATTTGCCCAGTTTGTATGGAAAAGTGTTCTTTGGAAAATTTTGCTTTTTTTCCCTAAGCATTAAAAATTTTGTGTCACAAAATGGTAGTAGGAAGAAGGTGAGTGGTTGGTGTATTTTTTTAACCATGCAAATGCTTACATACAGACCTAATATTTCTTATCTAGAGAGGCATTTCAAATATGATATTCATCTTAAATCATAGAACACAACACAAAAAGGACACAAAAATTCATATGTACATCTCAGGTCTTTCACTGATGGATATTAAGATGGTAATGTACATTTTTTTCTAAGTTTTTGCCATGGATATCATACCCATTTGTTTTGGTGGCTCATTTGTCAGGCTATAGACTGCATTTTCATGTCCTGCTGCATTTGCATGCAGTGGAGTATCCCCATATATATCACACTTTCTTTCACACTTGAGTTATTTTATTATTGCACTCATTATGCTGTTGATGTTGTCATTGGTCACATTTTTTCACAACTAAGCCAATGCCTAATACCTAGATGTTATCCCAGACTTGCTCACACAAGTACACTTTGACTGATTTCACTTCCTTCATTAGTGAACAGTTTTACTGATGCTCTCAAGTTGTGAGTAATCAACTTTCCTTTGCTGCCTTTGCTTGTAAGACTGCGTCAACTGCCCTTTTATATTTCCCAACGAGCTCTGGCAAGTCATAAGCTATGGAAATGTCTAATTTGTTGATGGGGCAGCCTTTGAAATAAGTGCATGTTGATGACAGTAATTGGAAGTCATACAAGGCATTGAGCTTAAAGAAGTCCCTATAGACTTCTGGGTCGGGCAAATCATACCGTGAGATATTTGTTAATGTGCTGAGACCTTCGTAAATATGGTAGTTTTGTGGATGCTCAATTATGTCATCGCTCACTTTCTTCTTATTTCCAAAGATTGACTTGTGGTTGTAGTATGTGGTCAAGTAGCAGTCTACCATCTTGGCATGATTTCTCACTCTTACCTGTGAAAAGAATTAAATCTGTCACTTTCATATCATTAACTTATATTTGAATTATTTTATATCATTCTACGTTTGTCTGTGAATATAGCTCTCAGAACTGAAAACCCCTTCTGGTCCTTTGTAGGGTGGGAAATGTGGTGTATGAAAGAAATTTGACCAAACCAACCAGCCAAATATGTGACATTTTTATCAATTTATGATGAAGTTCTTTAATTGCAAATTTTCACGTAGAACTCTAATATGAATCTGTATACTTGAGTGATTGCTTATAATAGGACCAGTTTTTATCTTAAATATGTTACCATTAAATCTGAACAGGCAGTTACTCATATGGTAGCCTGGGCAGTAATCTAATTATAACTTGGTTTCAGGGAAAACCCTATAAATTGACGTTCTTCTGCTAATCTTATCATTTTTACATCTCACCACAGTATCCCAGTAGATAAAAATAATAGTTCCTATGCATTTACTGTCCATTCCTTATTTTAGTTAAGTTAATTGATTTTTAAAGTATGTTTTCAGGGTTGTCAATAATAGTTTTCTATTATATTTCTATGTATGTCAAATTTTTTCCAAGTAATGCTGAGAGACTTAGCTATTTCACATCAATGAACTTTTGGTTTATTGTTATTTCCATTGCTTTTAAACACATTGATTGCTAAATTATCTTTCAATTTGATATAAAATATACTCAATCGCTTTTCAATTCATAAATGGCCGTCATTTATCGAACACCAATTTATAGTTACTGACAGTAGTTACTATTGTCTTCTCACAGTTTTGTTACTGCCTTAATCCAAAAAAATTAATTTTAAAAAATGTAAAATCTTTAATACATCAATGACAACAGTATGTTGTTAAACTGTGTAAAATTAAAATAGATGATTGAATATAAGCTAGTATGGTGGGAAACTTTTCATGAAATTATATTAAATTTCAAAACTATTCAATGGAAGATATGGAAATGGTGACTCAGTGAGCTTGGTATTAATGATTATCTGCTCTAATAATTAGCATCAAATACTTACTGCAAAGCGTCGTGCACTTGCTATCTTGTTTTCTACCCGTTTGTCAATGGCTGTCCTGATGTCTTTTAGGAATGCGAGTTCCTGAGCATAAAGGAGTCTTGTAGGTGCTCCTACTTCATAGGGCAAAGACCAAAGACTTGTGGAATACATGACAGGTGGCTCACTGCTTGACATGAGCGGGCTGATGTTCCAAATGAGAGTGCCTTGTACTCGCATAAGCTCTTCTGGCTTCACTTGGTCAGCCTTGTTCAGGATCATTCGAACCTTTATTTTAAAGGAGAGAATGCATAAATATATGATTATGTTAACATATGTACGTAAAATATTATTGAAATGCTCTGTCAAATATGTATGCAATCATACAGAATTTTTCTTTTTTTGGTCGTCTCTCCAAATAACTACCACTAGGAACTTGAGGTTTATATCCTGGTTGTTGTGAAAGCCTTGAAATTTGGAAATTAATTCAGCTTAGAAAAATTATTAATTCCCTCTTAAATGTGGTAGATATTTAGAAAAACTAGGCGTGAGGTAAAAGCCATTAGTTTTGTTACTGGGTATGAATTTTAGACATTGCATCAATTGAATGAAATTTGAAGTGAAATATGAAACCAGAGTCAGGGTTACAAAAGAGTGAATATTTTTCTGTTGTACAACTAAACATGCCTTGTATTGAATCTGAGGCCCAATGTAAATTCTAAGTGTTGTGGGAATAGGACCACCTTAGTTCTTCTCGTATATTTTAGTTTCAAGTCTTTCATTCATTAATGAAAAGGGACCTTTTTGTATTCATCAGTTGGGTCACTAAGAGTACTTGTTGATTTGGTTAAAATTGTTATGACCTTATTTCCTATGATCCTTAAATCCACTTAACGGCATAATTTGTATAATTATGTAATTGTTTATTTGTTGTGTGAGGGGGTGGTGCAAGGTTATAAATTTGCATTAAAAATTGCTGGGAGTAACTTGAAAACACCTAATCACACTAAAACGAACAGAATTTCACTTAGTTGTACCCATAAATAAATTAAGATTTTGACTTGTTTTTTCACTGATAAAAAATCAGCACATTAATTTCTCACCTCAAAAGTAAATATGTGGAGTTAATGCTTGACAAATTGATATCATTCCTTCTAAAGAGGTGGAAATCCTGAATTACTCTGAAGAAAATGAAATAACCATCATAAGGAAATAATATTTGCTTAAACATAACCATTATATAGAGCCAGTATTCATTGAAGTAGTTTCCTGCCATTAGAGTAGGAAAATATGCATTGAATCAGTGACTAATTTCCCCTTGTAACTCTTGAAATTGTATCATGAAATTTTTCGAGCTAATTTTACTGACACTGTGTACAGATTTTATTACTCTTCTAACAATGAAGGGCATTTACCTGATATTCCCTGCCCTTAAGTTGGTCCAGTATGGCCTCTGTTTCTGGTCCTACATCTAATTTGGCTGGATCGTAGACAAGGAATATTACATCTGCTCTATCAATGAACCACTGGCATGCATCATTAAATGGGAAGTGCCTTTCCACTTGCTTTCTTATTTCCAAGATTCCTGGGATTTCAACAATGTTAACCTGAAATGGGAGTTACAGAGAT
The DNA here is from genome assembly GCF_022747635.1 of Hetaerina americana. Lineage (NCBI taxonomy): Eukaryota > Metazoa > Arthropoda > Insecta > Odonata > Calopterygidae > Hetaerina > Hetaerina americana. The sequence continues at coordinate 29,241,607 of NW_027287427.1, read as the reverse complement.
ATAATTTACAATTCTATTCAAAAACTAGTTGCCATCACCATCACAGATATCTGAACATTCAGAGCTTTCAATATTTGCCATTATGTAAGTTAGCTTTATTGCATAAGATTTTGCTCTTTAAGGGACGACTGGCATATTCATCATATTATCCTTTAAAAGCGTGGTAGTTACACATATGATGTGAAGTTAAAATTAATTTCAGATGCTCTCACTTTAACTTCACAAATTTAATTCGAACTTCTCATTGGAGCATAATTTATGTGTAATTGTAACTTTTCCAAAGAAGGCATCAACCTAAAGTTTGGGATTTTTATAGTTTTTTACTGATACATTGGTTAGATTTGCTATTACTTTCATCTTTCTTATCGCATGAATGTTGTTTATTGATACAATAAAAGGGTTTATCCAGATGTTCCAAGAGAAGGAAAGAAGTCTTAGTTTAGCTTTGTCTGGTATAATGTCGCTATGATTGAATTGTCTTACACTGTCCAAGCATGCACAGGATATATGATTGGATGGAGGGAGTTTTATGTACCTTTTCCAGTAGCTTATTTGGTATGCGTAGGCCACGTAACCTGTCAAGTAGCCCCTGCCCAAATTTCTGCAGGCCAGAGAAAGTCCAGTCAGCTGCAAGTTGAGTTCCATCTAGGATCTCCTCTTGCTCACCCCACATGAGGATGTTAAAGTAGGCAGGTGATGGCTCAGCACCTAGAGTAAAATTCTTGGATAATTCACTTCTTTTCGTGGCTGTCCCAAATCTAAATACATTGCTTTAAGCATAGAGTTAATTATATCTTAAGGTTTACTTATGAAAAACTTTTGGTTGATGATATTTTAGTTTGTTGAAAATATATCAATAAAAGAAGTTGATTCTTCTATTTCTTAGTTTTTCTTAATTGCATTAATTTCTCAACTGCTATTGTTGTATGTCTTGGCTGGGAAGGGAAGAACTTTTTAGAATTTAAAATTTTGAAAGTAATTCGATTATTCATTTTATATAGATAAGTTATTGTTGAAAATGAAGACATTATGTCAGATATCAACTATTTCAGTTCCATCAAAATCAATTAATTCGTAGTTAAATTGTTTTATAATATAATCACTGAAGTAACGCTAAGTTTGCGTAGGAAATAGGGGTTTGTAATTTAGTTAACAAATCTGTTCTGCAGAAAATCTTAAGATGTGTTAGTTTTTGATATCCAGTTTATTTTTTTATAGTTTTCATGTATTCATCTGCTTATTTGAAGCTTATTTAAGCTAAGTTGGCTTCATTCAGAATTTTTCTTGAACCAGTAGTAAAAAATATCTTAATGAGTACATCAAATGCAATAGTATTTCATCATTCAATAGCCCTGTTAACAGCATAAAAATATTGTGAAAGTTATTTTTATATAAAAGAGCCATGATTATTTTGTACCAAACAGGTATTTGTAATGATTTTTTGAGCATGAAGTGCATAAGTATTCAGTAGTTAATTCATCATTGTTTAAAAAATTAATTTTCTGTTATTTTACTAGTCTTCATTAATAGTGATTACATTTAAAATGCATTACTCGATAAAAAAATTGAGATACACAAGGATAAGGATTAATAAAAGAGAGTAAATATGGGAACAACTTTGGTTTTATGCACACTGAAGTAGTGTGCTATCAGAAAATCAAATCATTGAATAAGTGGTAGTTATGGTGAATTAAATATTTAGTATTTTGTTTGCATAAATCATTCGTGTTCAACAACTACTACCATTCAATTAAAGTATTTTCATTGGGCAAACGTAGCTGAATTTATTCTTCATTTAATATTTTTATCTATTCTATTTTAATAGTTTAAATATCAATTACATTTCTGTTGTAAACTCACCTGTCCTAAGTGCTGTGTCAGTGAATTCAATGTCCATTAAATAGTTAATTATGGAAGATTTTCCACCACTCCAGGGTCCCATAAATAGTATAAGGGGTTTGGAAAATATTTCTGGGTCTGTAAAATAATGGATTTATATTGACCAAGAAGAAGTCTGGATGTTTAGCATTCATGTATCAGCATATTTGAGGCAAATTGTCCTGATCTGTTTACCTCCAAAATGCCTATTGCTGAGATCACGGTACTTATAAAGAATTTCCAGTGGTTTAATAGCATTATCATAAACGCGCTTGAGGTCTTTCAAAGTGGAATCTTGTATCTTTGACAGTACCAAGTCAGTTCTTGCAGTATCTTCATTTAGTTTAAGAACCTGGTGAATGTGATCTTTGTTTCTCCTTTCTGTTGGAATAAAAACATCCTGGAAGAAAATAAGACTATGTACGTTTAACATCTATGAAGTAAATCTGTTGCTGCCTGGCAAAAATGTAGAAATCACCCAAAGCACATGAAATCTTTGCTTTTAGTGCAGTTAATGCCAGAACCAGAAATGGTTTTATACTTGTAAGCTTTAAGTACTGGACTTTAGTAATGAATAGCTATTTTAAATAAGAAAGGATTTGTAATGAATTGTTGGCGAAAGTTTCCATTAGGTTACCGCTGATAGCTCCTCTTCTGGTGGCCGTGGTTCTTCCTCCTTTGGTTCTTCAGTAGATTCACTTTCTGTGAAAATAAAAGTAATATCTATATTCTACAAATATTTCAATAATGTTTAATAATTTTCCATTAGTCCTGGAGAATTTTAAGTAGTCTCGTTTCGGAACACTTTTTGAATCACAATTTAGTTGCTTTTGTGGCATTTTGAACTAAATTTTTCCTTTTTTTCAGTGGATATACGTTTGGTTCATATTTGACGCTGCACACTTTGCTTTATATTTTTGTCTTTAGTTAAATAATATTATCAAATTAAAACCACAGCCTTATTTATATATTGAATACAAGAACAATGCATTTCCTAATCCTTAGTGGTGTGTTTGATTTTGGAATAGAATTTTCTTTAAAAGAAATATTACTTATTGAATTGGAGTTTATCAAAGGCAGTTACTGTTATAATGCCACCTTTAGTGCACTGTCGGTATTCCATTGGATGCTGTGTTTAGGTCTTACCAGCAGATTCCTCCGCTGAAGCTGCTTCCTCTTTCACGATCTCCTCCTCGGAGACTGCCTCTCCACTGGTTCCTTCTGCAGAGGCTGCTACAGCCTCACCCGATGTTTCTTCTTCTCCATTTCCTGCAACCTCCCCCCCAGCAGAAACCTGTGCACTGGTGGCTTCCTCGGCACTTCCCATCTTATCTTCTACTTCTCTGCTCGATCCCTCATCCTCTGCACTCACTCCCTTCTCCTCTACACTGACAGCATCTTCTGCACTGGCTGTTTCTTCCTCGCTGCCCTTCTCCTCCGTGCTGGTGGTCACTTCAGCACTACCCTGCTCCTCTACACTGGACCCCCCTTCAGCACTGCCAACTTCTTCACTGGTTGCCCCTTCCTCCTTCACGACCTCACCACTTTCCACACCCTCCTCACCACTAGCCTCAGCACTGGCTTCTGGTACCACCTCACCAACCACTTCCAAACTCTCAGCAGAGACTTCTTCTGCTGTTGTTGCCTCACCAGAAGCAGCATCAGCCTCCTTAGCCTCTCCGCTGGCTGCTCCTCCCTCGGCAGATGTGTCTTCCCCACTGTCCCCTGCCTCCCCAGAAATGGCCTGGTCTCCCATAATCTCGCCGCTGGCTGCTCCCTCCCCACCCACTTCAGTGCTGGCCTCCTCCCCACTCCCCACTTCAGTGCTCCCCTGCTCTCCCGATGCAGTATCTTCGGAGCTGGTCGGTACTTCGGCTGAGCCTTCGTCTCCCTGGATTGCTTCGGCTGAGGTTTCTGCCACCTGTTCGGCACTTGCCTCCTCTAGGCTGGCCGGTGCCTCTGCCGATGAAGAATCCTCGGTGGCTTCTTTTGAAGCTTCAGTCGAGTCAGCATCTGCTTCTGTCGATTCCATGCCAGGTTCTGTCGATTCCATGCTGGGTTCTGTTGGTTGAGTGGCAGCCTCAGTCGATTCCCCGCTGCCCTCTCCAGGGGTTGGTTGCTCTGCAGATTCTGTGTCGGCAAGGCTAACCCCTTCCTGTAAAGTGTTAGGTTTTTGTGAAATAAATTTAATGGGGTGAAAAAGTCTCTGCCACTGAAAACTCTCTGGAATTACGTGTGGAAAAAATTTGGCTTTTTTTATCTGTAAATGGTACAGTGTCAACTATTGGATATGTCTTGTTGGAGGCAGTGGCCTGTAAGACTTAATAGAAATAGCATTTGATATATTCCAAAGATATTTCCATTTCTTGGATAAAACTAGGAAAATTGTATGCTCATCAAATATCACAAAGTTTCTTTTGACATTGTTAATGACTGCATTGCAGTATATTGCATAAAGATATGTTGCAAGATTGGTGTTGATATATTATGAAGGATATTTCAAATTTGCTGGATGCATTTCAATCAAAATGTAAGCTTTTCTTTCCCATTTCCAGTCATATGCTCTGATACTGAGGAATGCATATTTCGCATTCCTAAAGGATGCATTTAGTCATAATCTTTGATCACTAATAAGGCAGATATGACTTACAGAAGATTCAGCTGAGGTTCCTTCAGCAGATGCTGTGTCCTGTGGCATGGCAACCTCCTCACTTGCTGTTATCTGTTCTCCTGATGCCACTTCATCGCTTATCCCCCCACCTTCTGCTGATGTTGCTTCAGTTGACCCGGCTGAAAATTAGACATTTTCCTTTGCATCATACATCTATTTCATTTTTTGTAACTTTACGGACATACCTACTATTATGTGGTATTATAGATTGTTATATTGATGAAATAATAATCATTTAGTTACAGGATAAGTGTTTATCAGGGATTATGTTGAACAAGTTGAGAAAATAATATTTTTTCATATTCAAGTATATTTTAAAAGCAGGCAAAGAAATGCATTATATTTGCATCATGTGTATGTTGAAGGAATCTCCAGTAACATTTGGTCCTCTAGGCAGTATACTCTTCTATAAAGTTTTGAGAATCTTTATGAATGTTTTTCAAGTTTTTTGTATATTGCTGTTATAACAAATCTTCCCTGAGACAGCTTAAAACTTTAAATTTGTGAGTATATTTGATTGAAAAATTCATTATAATGTCAATTGAAGTGATAATGTGAAATGGTATCCCCTGAAGTAAGTCCCAGAAACCCTTGATGAGCATCTATATTGAGATCATGAATTTTTATGTCAAATTATTTAATGTTGCCTTTTTCAAAAAATGATATTTTCAATACATTCTACAAACAGCAAATAAGAATAGGGCTAGAATTGGCATTTTTAATATAACTTTTGGGAATTATCAATTAGCTTCATGTGTTATCTCTCCGAAATGATTTTCAAACATCCAAGAGTGTTGTCTAATCGGAGTTAGAATATTAGGTTTTCATGGATTTTATACACATATGTAGATTTTAATAATTGATTAATCACTTCCTCATGTGATTATCTGGTATATTAGCACTTAAAAGTCTCAATGGTATCACCTGTTGGTTCATCGCCTTCTTGACCCAACTTCTTCAAGGCTGCTTCAATGTGTGCTCGACATTCTGTAAAGGACGGCTGGGGCTGATCCACCCCCGGAAATCCAGTGTGTGTTTCTTGAGCTACTGAAACTGAAAAGTTATATTTTTATAAATTTGCTCTTCATCATTATGATTCAACTCTCTTAAACTCGTTGATATTTATGAGATTGATTTGCTGTAATGATCAGCATGGGTCAAACTTAAATGTACAAAAAACTTCCATTTCTCTATCACAAAAATAGGGTAATGTACAAGTACATATATACTAAGCCTTTTCTTAGGCAGAGTGATAGCCATTTTCTTTTCCGGCATGGTCCACCAAAAGTAGAAGATAATGGCTGCATGGCATTTTAAGGTTTCCCATAGTTATTTAATCAAGTTTTGTTTTGCTATTCTCTGGTGAATCCATTAGAATCTGCAGTCCGCAATCTTTTACCGCGGCAATGTTTGGGTCGGTACCATGAATTACGTGTGAGATCAAGCTACTGCATCTAATCACTGTAGTTCAAGGAGTTATGGTTTTCATTCATTTTTACAATTTTTGCGGTGGGTGAAATGTCCGTAGTGTCAAGAAAATTTGTCGCGAACATATCGCTTCCGCGGCACCCGTGGTCATGCACGTGTTTTAAGCGCTGTTGTAAGGCAGAGAAGGGCACAGTGACGCCAGACGATGAGAAATGAAATGTTTTAAAATTAATGTAATCCAAATTTCACTGTAGTGACTTCCACTTTCCAGATTTATGCGTACATAAAGTCAGGATTAGAACGATACAGAGGCGAGCTTAACACACCAGAAAAGTGTAACACTTGAAACTGTTAAAGCTACGGACTTGAATTTTCCGAAGTTTGTTTTTAGTGGGAAATGACGAATACCGATAATCAAAATTATAAATTGCTTCATTTCATCGCGATGGCCTTGCCGGAAACCCCTTCAATTCGATTCTAAAACTACTTTCAGATACCGGATTGTCACTGCAAGACGGGAATTCGCGTGTTTATAACTGTCCCTGTAAGTTTTTCTCGTCGGTGTGTAGATAGACTTGAGTTTCGCTGCCCGTGCGAGTGTTTTATGACTACATTTTTTCCGCTTTGCAGGCGTATCTTTAAGGCCATAATGTTTCAAACTGCATCGCGGGTAAGTAGAAAACGTCTGATTGATGGAATAAACAGAACTATAAACGCCAATTTAGTCATTTCGGACAGTGTTAGAATAGTTTCAAATTCTAGTTGGTCTCGAATTGGGACCTGAACGATAATGTCGTCATCATATTATCATCAAATTGTGAATATTCATACTGTGAACCATAAAAATAGTACTCAACCAGAAAGTTGGTTTGGTAGGTTATGGTAGAGTTCGCCCTGTACTATGGCCGACAGCGTGTGAAATTCACACATCAGGGTAGAGAGCCAGTGCCTTTCCCTGTGCCGGTTATGGTTTCTGAGAAAGATCCGATGCCCGAAAAATTTTACCGCTTGGGTGGAGCTGAGGGTGCCCAGAAATGCTTGCCCGGGAAACGATTCCTCTGGTTAGTCCAACGCCCCACCCCTGGACTACCGCATACCCCATTCATACTAAATATATATAAGATATTGCGAAGAATTGACCAGATATATCTAAAAGAGGTTGAGAAATCCTTGAAAACCGTCATCTTAAATTAATTGGTCCAGTGGCCGCCCTAATTAAAACTGTGCTGATTTTTCTTCACGTTCTGGTTAGTTTACGTATTATTAACACTAATATATTGTGTTGAGACTTATTTGCATTGAACATGTGAAATGTATTTGTGCAAAATTCAATTGTTCCGTTTTGTACGCAGATAAATTTGTATCCTGGCAGTATCATTTTTCTGCCATCACTTCAGATCTCTAAATTGCCCTGGTATGTCTTTGATGTAATCATTCGAGTATTACTTCAATATTGTCAGTGAATAGTCGCGAATGCTGACTATTCCTTAATCATGGTTCATTTTAGAATATCTTTGTCCTATCTAGACCAATTCGTCGCTTCTCCCCAAGCCTATTCAAACAGTGAGGTATTCCTATAAATTTTATAAAGTACCTAATCCTGTTGATATGACATTGCTTAATTATGGCAATAAATATCGACAGTACAAAAGCCTCTCAGAAAACATATTATGCGACCGGTGTATTTTTTTGACAATGCTTTCAAGTTTGGGTTCGACTTTCAGCTCAAGGAATCGATGATTTCAAATTTTTTTGTACTTAAACCATTGACATATGTGAACGTAGGTTGTGCAGCTGCGCGACTGCCGTATGTTTCCATTTAATCCCCATGTCTGTGATGGAGGGAAGAACACTAATTTCAAAGCGGCCGCTTCGACGAGAGTGCCCACGTTTGCTCCTTTTTTTCTCCCTTTCGTCGTGAAACGGCCGCCGTACTTCTGCATCAAAGGCATGTGGAGGCAGTGCTCCGCTATAAGGAGGAGTCTATTATATATCTGGTCTTGTGATGTGGGACCGTTCGCGTATCTGTGCGTGCTGGCCAAGAAACACAACTCCTTCCTCTCCCACCGCCCGCCTCCCTCCGCCTTAGATCAGCGATGACGTCCTCCCTAGAATCTTTTCCTCTGAATTTTTCCTGCCTCATCTTCTTACGTTTCATTCCCCGGCGGTCACTTACAGTTTGTTCTTCAAATGTTCGACTAATGTTCTTCTGACTGTCCATGGTCACTTTGCCTACCTGTCCATTCCCTTCAATGCAGTGCTCGGAGTCCTCATGTCGCCGTTAATATTTCCTCCAGTCTTTTATCTTGAATTACTTATCTTTTTTATAATAAATGGTGATCGCGGGCTCGGACCCATCTCCGGTCATGGGGTTGGTATTAACTGATAGCGTGAAAAGAATAGCGAGAAAACCAGACCGAAAACAATGCATTCCGCTGTGTGTTTGACGCTTATTCTCTGCGTATCGTATTACATTAATGGAACAGGCACAATGGTGTATTCTTAGGTCTTCTGTTGGATATAACTGCTGGTTCTGTAATTATTTTTTTGTTTTATAAACGAATTAGAAATGAAATACTGCTACCAAGATTTTGATTCAAATTCACGAAAACATAGTTTTATTATTAAAGTTCGTCAATGTGTATTTATAGGTATGTCGTCGTATTTTGAGGTTGCTAGTCATCTTATGGTTATTATTTATAGTTTGGTTGTTTTGATTTTTAAGCCCTTTCAAGAGAGAAACGAAATAATTGAATACTGCTTTATTTCCCCTTGGTTCGTTTCATTCCCGAGGGAAGTGAGGCCTTCAATCTTCCTATGCTCCCACATTTAATGTTTTGGAGCGGAGACCCCTGGAAGTATTTGGACATCCACAAGGAGGTCACGGCGGAACTTCAAATGAGAGATGAATTGCCACGGTCGCGTTGATAAAGTTTCAATGACTTCTAGGCTTGCTGTCGCAAGCGATAATTCCTCGGTGGAGCAAACAATTGAGGCGTCAGAAATAGACTAACTTTGATTCCAATCGAATGTGTCAGCTGGGAATGCGTGGCATACCGGTTTTCCCCCTTATGTTCCGGCAGTCGGCCGTACAGGCACGCCGCAATGATTGCATTTCTCATTCGGGAAGGGGCAGACTGACAGTGGTCCAGGTGGCGGATTAGAGATAGAAGCTTTGTGTTATATTTCTAGGCCGTAGAAAAGGTTAGTTATGAAATTTTAGGACAGGCGATAGAGGATTTATAGACGTTAACGCGTGTGTGTGTGGGTTTCTGAAGTCATTTAATATGGAACGTTATCTAAATATACCGCAGAGCGACTCTCCTGTCACTAGATTCATGAGCTCTGGGAATGCAATCCAAGTTAGCACCGAAGTGGGCAGATCGCTGTTCCTTGTGCTTCGTATCGCATCTACGTTAGTGAAATTCTTGATCATTTTAGTGTAGGGGGAGTTAATTCAAGTTCGGAACATGCTGATGGAACTTAAGGAGAGATTTTGTTCACAAGTAGTAATGAAATAATTTTAGTTGTCTATAACCTATGTAAGCATTCTAAGTAGTCTGATTTAGTGATTACACCAAGAGGGCAATGTGGGGAAAATCAATACATGTGGTAAGTAATCGTTTTACACACCAAATTAACAACAAAAAATATTTGTTTGAGATATTTACCCTGGGAGAGAAATGCAGAATTATTGCTAGTAGATGCCCTTTTTGTGATTGCAAAATTGATTTTTATCATAGATCAAATTTTATTTTGGATGTGATTGGTCGGTTGCTCTTTGAAAACGGACCGCCTGATACGATCGCAAGTGAGGGGTCACAGTGCTGTAGGAGTAACATATAGTATATTTGTGGTGTCCTTACGTTTAAGCCAAAAAAACCTCGCTGAGGGCCCAGCGAGTGGGTCTAGGGAGGGAGCCATATTTCTCGGTAAGAGATGACGTGTCACGAGACCGCACGACTACCCTATTAACAAATCTTTTGGTCCACGTATGCCGGAGCTTAAAATACTCGGTGAATGACGGTTCCACGGCCAGGTCTCCGCCTCGTCGTTTTCTACACCCTTGCCCCGCGCTGAGGTCGTAATGTTAAATGCATTCGTGTTCTCTGCATCCATAATCCTGATGGGAGGCTCTTCATTCATGGTTGCTCCCCTCCTCCGGTGTTTAAAAAGTCCTCGTTTTGCAAGGCCTACCGCGAAGGGCACGCGAGCACTCCTCTCTTGACGAATAATTTAGTTCTTCATAGCTATTTCACATCATGAAATGCCGCAGCTTCACGCTGCGTCGCTCTTTGGTGGCTGCGTTCGTCTCATGTTTGGTAATTAGCCTGGGAAAACATGCGTCACAAGATTTTGAGTCGAAGGATCCATCGTAACAACGTGGTAGGTGGAGTGCAGTGCTTATTTCGTACGTGTCTACGGCTGTGGGTAAACATATTATGGAATTTTTGGAAGAGTTACCTCTCTTCGAAGGTGCAAGGTTGTTTGTTGTTGGGTGTTATAATGTTTGCGCGTTTAAGGTGTGTAATGGAGTACGATATTTTATTTTCTTTGGAAAATCTCGTAAGAAAAATCATGGTAATGTATAAATTCCTGCTTTATTCTCTTAGAACGGAGAAAAAGGGTTGGGCGTTCGTGGCAGTGTAGGTCCTAAATTATTTTATTGGTGTTTGTTTATAACTGATATGTCTTATCTGCTCAATCATTGCCTCTTATTAATCTCTGTGTAATTAACAAATGTTCAAGCTGAATCCATTGGAATATAAGTTGACTGGACATGTTTTATTGTGGATTGTAACGTTTACCAGTTGATGAAGTCATTTTGGCTGAAATTATGATTCGACCAGTTTTTAGCCGTTGCGGGTCTAGGAAAGAACTCATGTCGATGGAATAAAATTATATGGACAGTATAGGTTCTTCATTGAATACTGTCTTTCACTTGTGGGATCAAAATATTGAGTTGTGTTGTAATGTTATTATGTAATGGCCTACATATGATGCAATTGTATATACTACAAAGAGAAAGAATATGACCGACCGTTTGCTTTCTCGGGTTCGTTGAGACTTGATAGCGTGGAAAGAACATTGCACTCGCTTCGGGGTAGTGTGCTGTATAAATAGGTCCGCAGCGTGTGGCAGTCTTTGTAACAGGTGATTGTGTTGAATTTATTTGCAATGGCAAAGATAAGAGTGCGTCATTACGGGGCTGCATTTATTTTTGGGTTCTTGTCGCTGCTTACAGGATTCCTGCTCTCTCAGCTGGGGGATATTTATTCCGCGATCGAAGAGTTAGATGGCTATGAGAATGAATGCTTAAATTTGTCTGATTTTTGGCGTAATGGTAATCAATTTCACGGTCTGAACACAAATTGAAAGAGTTTTCTTGGACTTTATGTAATACTTCGTATAATTACTGATTTCAGTTTTTAGTGATATTTACATTTGAATTGCAAATTCGTACCACCAACTATGAATGTTTTTTCAATGATTTTTGGATGTTTAACTTGAAGTGTTTTAACATAATGGTTACATTGTCAATTCTCCGCATTTTAAAATTTTAATATCCCAAGTGTGGTGATGTTTTGTATTGCTTTCAGTCTATTTTTCTGTAGATTAACAGTGATTAAAAATTAACTTATCGTGAAGAAAACCTTTATCGGTTGTACTGTAGGTGTGCGCAATACTTTAAATCAGATATCGGCATATTTGGAGGAAGTTCTTTAAATTATTAATGAAAAATCATAATTAGTGTGTGAATAACTGATGAGAATCGAAGAAAATTAAGAAAAATACCATAGAAAGCTTGATATATTCTATAAATTATGAATCGTAATATTTAGCAATCGCTCTGTACAAAAGGCCCCGAGTTGGTGCAAGTTTTAATTGGAGTGGTAACTTATATTCTTAATCTGCATTCACTTCAGTGGGATTATAAAATGAGATCACTATTTTGAAATATTTAAAATCAAATAATGGGTACATAACTATAAATTCCCTCCCCGGACTACAACCTTGACGTGGTGGAAGGGCTTGTGCGTTCCGATGACCCCTAGAGCTGTGCTGGCGGGAGTAATAATTATTGCTCCTGGTAGGGTCACCCATGCCAGATAGGTCGAAGGTTAGGAGCCAGACGAAAGGTAGTCCACGCAGCGTCTGTTCCTCAGTGAGGCGGCTGCAATGGCGTCTGACCCCAGTGGGGCGGCCAGTAAGTGATGGTGTCACGTTAAAAACACTATTGAGGAAGGCAACGGGAAACCACCTCAATTATCATTCCCTAGAAAAATATGATGGAACTATAAATTATTTTGTCAGTGGTTAATTCGTATTTTGAAACAATTTTTTGGGCAATATTTCGCGTCTGATTGCTTGTAATACGAGTTTCAGTTTAATTAAGCGGGAATTACTGTGGTAATTAACGTTTATTTGTAATTTCAGTTGTGCATTATAATATATTTTCACTTAGTAGTAGTAATGATATTTCTTCTCTCAGCACCCTAACATCTCGTGAGAAATATTGAGATTCAAACCACACCTGAAAATTCGATCATTGGATCGGATCGTCTTTCGCTACGAGGCGTGAATTTTCTTGACTATCGAAAATCTTCATTCATATCCTGCACAAAATGACGTACAAAGACCATGGTCTATCCCTCGGTTACTTAAAAAAATTTAGGAATCAAATTTTAGTACAGTTCAAATGCTTGTATTTAGGAGTACAATTGGCCTGAACCTTTATTATTAATCCCCTAACTTTCTCAGTTAGTTTGGAGAATATGGTATGCGGTTGTCGATTCTCTTTGGTGCGCTGTCTGTCGATTCTCTTTGGTGCGCTGTCGTTATTTCATACAATCAAAATGCGATTTTCCTCCCTAGAACAGTTAGAGGTCAGAGCTAGAGGTCATGTGGGATTTCGAGTTTCTAAATTTGAAGAAAGGTGATAAAGTATTCGAAATCTGTAGTTTAAATAACAGTAACGATATTTGACGTGCGTTGAAAAACCACGTTAGCGTCCATGGTTTCTCGGCTCGATGCGTCGGACCTTAACGCGTGCACAGACGGTGGCATCGGAAACCGTGAGAATTGGGTTCGAACGCTTCAATGACCTGATGACAAGCGGCCTGTGAATCAATGGCCCGGTCACAATGGCACATGCCGTCCGTCCCTGGTTCTCCCCGGTTGATTTGCAAGCAGCAGCGTCCTCTCTCCCTCCCTCCCGCCCCTCTTCCCCACCCTCCTATTTCTGGGTCCGCGGGCAGGAGTCAGGTGCGCTCGGCGGCGAGGAAGCGGCCGCCGCCGCCGTTCTTTTAAATATAGGCCGCCCGACACAGGCGCCCCCACCCCCTACGAGAGACTCTCCCGCCCCGGTGCCCCCAAAGACCTCCTTTAATCTCCGCACCCTCCCTTGTAGCGGGGAGTTTGGGCACCTCGCATTGTGCAGCACCCAAAGTTTCGGGTGATCGAGGAAAATCGCCAAGGTGTCGTGTTTAAAGGTCAGGATGGAAATCGTTTTTCTTTTGTCTCCCCACATTTTTCCCCAATGTGTGCTGCCCTCTCCCCAACCCCTCGTCCATTTGGCTTGAGGCATCATGTAGAGATGCGCGCGTGCAGGACTTTTAGGTGTCAGCGCTCGCGTAAATTTTTTTCGACTCTCTTTTTCTCCTCCCTTCTTTCGATTTAAACTTCGGGAGGCCGAATGAATTTTGGCACAATGCCCGCATATGCGGCAGGGCGCTTCTTATTCTTTTATTGGCGCGCGGAGGGCGGCCATGCCAAAGAGAAGACGATCGGGATTAAGGGAGGCCGAGCGCTCGGCGGAAAGCGTTGTCTGGGCGACGCGGATGCTGTGCTAGTCATCTGGAGCATCGGCGAGGTAGAGCGAGGTCACGAATGCTCGTCGTCGGGGAAAGGTTTGGTTCCGAGGAATGCATAGTAGGCACGTGCTTTTGCGTCGTTTCCTTAAAAATCACTTCTAATGCCCGCCCCCTCCAATCAAAATGGCAATGTATCTCATTAATAACCACGTATCTGCAAGATATTATGATGTAGAACTAATCGGTTGGAGTGTAATGGATTCAAATAAGTAGCCTGAAAAAATTCTAATGGAAAATTAGAGGTTTTGATATTTTTCAAACCTATTTTAAGTATCTTTGGGAGTCGGGATGGTGCGGTGGCTAGATATTATCTTTACACTCCGAGGATCCGGGTTCGAATCCCAGTGGTGGCCCGATCCTTACTTTTGGTGCTGTGTGGAGAGCACTTTGAGTGAGTATGCCGTCGATCGGGGGACGTTAAACTTTGGACCCCTTGGCGTCTTTCGTTAAGAGTAGGCTAATACCGGCGCCTGGTTTCTCTTCATCCTCCTTCCACCCCTACTGAATTACCAACTTATCTCTGGCGCAAATGACCTCTGCTGTCGTTCGCATCACTTAAAAACTATTACTAAGTATTTTTATGTAATCATCCGGTAAAGTTGTTTTGAATTCTATGAGGACCACATTACGATATTTTCGTTTACATTCCCTCTTATCTGGTTCCGCTTTTACCGGCCATGGGAATCCCCAGGGGGTGAACAAATAACATAACGTTTCATATGAAAAGTAAGGAAGCCCAAGGATTTGATACTTTTCAGTAAATAATAGACAATCAATTTGTTTTCATATCATAATAATAATAATAATAGAGATTATGAAACGTTAAGTATTTCTAATTTTTGTATGATCCTGTAATGGCATTTTGAATGCGTATGCTGATTAACCGGCCATTCGTTTATCCGTCCAGGGGTATGGGCCCGCAGTGGCCGGGTAAAAGTGAGTCTACTGTATGTGAAATTGATCTTAGGCCAACGTTGAAAGTTTTGCTCGGCAATCGGTGGTAATTCAGCTCGTTTTAGTCTACGGAAAGTTGGGTGATTCAGTTATAAGTTACGTTTTAAATTTGAAAACTACATCTCGTAGATTTTGGAAGAATATAATTATTCGATCATTAATATTTCTCTCAGCTGTAATCCCCAAAATTTGATTCAAGTTTCACTTTTTTCACGGAGTGTAACGTTGTAAATTTTGTAAATTACGTTTGACTCTATCTTCGTTCAGGTTTAATTCAGTATAACGGCAGAAAACTACACTGGTCCATATTCGATCCGCCTTATGCTCGGGTTTTTGCGCTCTCTACTATCTCATACATTTTTAGCTACTTCTTCATGCATATATACGATGCAACCGATGCTGTGGGAGTAAGCTCGTTTTCACGTTCGGGGCAAGCAGTCTCTCTGTGCGCATCGATCTTGGGAACCTTGTGTATTTTGATCGATTTGTGTACTTTATGCCTTGAAAGATTAATCGTTGCGGTCATGCTTTGGGTGGAAGTGGGGGAAACGTATACAAAGTAGGCGGGGTTCATTCGGTCGCTCAAGTGACGCGGCCGAAGTTGGTAAAGGTTTACCTGTCACCGCATGAAGAAAAAACTGTGGCTAAGATTATTCCAGTTTTTGATTTACAATTAGAAGGAAGTCTCAAGCGCTTGTAGGGTTGATTTTCGCACCGCCAAAGTATCCATAGTAATGTGTCGACGATGCTAATGTAAGATGCATTTCTAGAAATATCGTACTTATTTTTAGTTAGTAATCGTTGATGTGCAAGGGAAGTGTACAAATATATGCTTCCCCTATCCCACTGTTTATGAATGCAGTAATTTAAAAGGAAAACGACCAGATATATATCAATTGTAAAGCTGTTGGAAGTCCTATAGGGCGACGGATGAAGTCGGCTAACTCTTTTCCCCATTAATTCTCTCATGAAGTTTTGTTGTTATGGCAATAATACCATACTTAGATACTTATAAGTTAAAATACAGCTTCTTAACTGATTACTACAACCAATGATATGATTTACTGGTAGTTTTCACTGAATTCTCTAATTGTACGAGACGATCAGGTATCAGAGACACCATTTTCCGATTCAGAACTCCCAATGATAGTCAGATGAAGAAAAATAGCCCTTTATGTGGCTCGCACATGATAAAGAATTTGCTATTTGGGTTTTTTCTGCTTTTTAAAAATTGTTATCTTCGTAGTTTCCTGGCTGTTCCAGTTGGCCTCTGTGAAGAAATTTACATCTAATGAAAGCTCAAAGAATAAACTTCATCTGCAACGCTCCATAGATTCCTTCCTGAAGAATGTTCCTTTACTCGTTCAAAAGCTATTTTGTTCAAATGAACTGTTTATGATCCCAAATTTGTGTTCTGAAACCAAAGTAGACTTTTCTACGGCAATCGTTCATCTAGACCGCGCAGAAAAAGAAAGCCATGTCCTCATTCGAACGTGATGCGGTGCTTGACGTGATTGAGGGACTTCAATGAAATATGGGTTACTGTTTGGACCTTCTGTTGTCAGATATATGACCTGGCGCGGTGTGATCACGGACTCCGACCACCCATAAATCGAATGCGGGGGCATGTACAACGCAACAGTAGTCGCTCGAACAAATGCGATTCGTGCTGAGTGTTTTAGACTAGTGATTCTGACAGACATGTGCCGTCAGCGTCCAACAGAGCAACAGTAAATATATGACTGAAAATTTGGGTTTCCTAGTTTGAGTTTCCGTTTCACAAATACACTGTAGTTCAGCAGTGAAAAATAGATCGTAGGGTAAGACAGAGAAGGCAGTTTTTTGCGAAACGTGGTTCCCTCTGTTCTATGAATAGCGTTGAAGATTTTATATTTAGATGAGACTTTTTCTATCTGCTGTGTTTAAATTTCAATGCGAGATCAATTCCATAGAAACCGCTGTGTCAACAAAATTTATTTGGTGGTGACCTACCGTTCTGTAACAGAAAAGACTACTCGCTTTAAGGGAGAAGCAATCTGGACTCCATAATGTTTGGTATTTATTTGATGCGGGCTGTATTATTCTAATAATTGTTTTATTATTCTTTTGAATTCTTTAATTCTAGCACATTTGCATATCTTCAGCCGTTTAAAACGTGATCTTGGAATGTACGTATTTCTATTGATTCATAGCAGTGTTCCAGCGCGCACTGTTTTTTCATCAAGCGAGCATAACTAATAATTGCAGAATCTGGAGAGTATAGCGTTTAGTTGATTTTAAGGAATTAGTTGACAATCTTCCGACTTAATATGAAGGCCAATGAAATAATACTCAATTGCTTATGCCTTGTCAAAATAACTTTGATAAACGTTTTATCTAATTGCCTTAATATTGTTTGCATTTTCAATAGATAAGAGGCTTAGTGGCAACAACTCGGCGACTTTGTTCAATCTATCCACCGAGCGTTCGAATCCGAGAAATGATCACTTAAATGAATATATGGATGTATAATTGATTGAATCTGGATCATTACGTAATTACCCGAGTCTGAGATGATTTGTAGGTAAAATTCCCAAACCTTCCCCGCTTTAGCAAGTGAAGCCTTTGACTTTTTCATGAAGAAGAAACATCAACCTATCTCCACCGCTATCGGCATTCCGTTCGCCTGGAAGAGGACCAAAATCCCCTTGCAAATAGTCTCCGTAGACTACACCAACCGCACGCGTCGAAAAGTTCGATTTGTTTGAAAACTTGCCTTTTAGTCCTCCCACTCCCACTCCCTAATGATCCGCGATGCTGTATCACTCTCCACGTCTATTTCTTATTGCACGTTGGCTGACTCTCCTCGCAGCCGGGTCCGAACTCAAGGCTGTTTTTTTTCCTTAGGGCCTTCTCAAACGAGCTATTTAAGGGTTTTTGGCCTAATGGCACAATAGGGCAGTCCGTGAATTACGCACACACCTTTTCAACTTTTATTATTAAAGGAATCATCTAATGAGAACTTAATTCGTCAACTTGCGGTTTCCATGTCCGACCATTATTACTGAATCCAGAGGGATCATTGCATCAATTTGATTCCAGAGGTCATTTTATTTCAACTTAAGGTTACTTAAGATTGATGCAGTGCGCTGTGAATTCACGGGGGGGTGGGGCACATGCTATTGTCTTATTCTGCGTCCGTGACTCTTATTCTAATGTTCATTTAGCTTTAGCCATTTTGGACTACCCGAGTGAGTTCCTTACATAATTGGGAGTGTCGCCAACTTGTAGTCCTACGTTCTTGCTGTTTCGATATGCTTTTTTATTGACGGAGCTTAGCTGAATGTACCAAGGCTACGTAAATTGGAACATATTCTCCTATTCTTACTGTGATTCATTGGAGCTTGCGTCGATGACTTCATTGGATGAAAAGGCCTTGCTCATCATCAGTGGCCAATTCCATATCTTTTTGAATAGGCCCCATCACCTCTTAGTTTTTAATCCCGCTGAAATCCGTAGTGCCTATTTCTTGTTAGGTTCTCCCTTTTATAACAGCCATAAACGCGCCCCTGCTTCTCAGCAACATTTACCCACATTTTAACGAGTGACTAAGGAACTAAGAAGATATTATTCATTAGACTTACGAATAATTGTAATAATTTCGCGGGGTCCGCTATGAATTGGGAAGTTAGCCTTTTGGATATTCAACTTTTATTTAGCGAATTTTACACACTCGGGTTTTAAAATTGTGTAATTTCCTGACGACCGGGAACGGTGAATTTCTTAGCCATACACTGGAATTTATTGTATTTTAGTATCAATTTAAGGACTTAAATGGGACTCAGTTCCCTGTTTATTAATATGTATTCTGCTGGGATATTTTATCCGTTACTAACCTTACCGTCATATTTAGCTCCTAATTTTGATCATAAGACTTTCAAGAAAACGGGAGCAATTAGGTTTTAGAAAACGGTGTGTGTTTAATATGCGTGCGGCTTCAGTGGGATGGATAATGTCGGCGGTTTCCGCAACCCCTGGTGGGATTTCGTGAATGTGAGTTGCTCCCGCTTCGTAGTGACCTCCCAGTCTGTTGAGGGACACTGGTCATTCGTCGTCGAAATGCGAGCGCTCGGACTTTGCGTGGGTCTAATGGCATTGTCCATCTATCCAGTCGACCGACGAGCCATTGTGCTGCCTGAGACTGATTCTTAGCCACGATAATGAGGCGGCATAGTTGTCAAAACGAGGATATCTCCTCGAGATGTGTAATTTAAGCCGAGATTTTCCTCTTTCTTGGCCCAATCGCGGTCAGATTTGCCAAGTGTTGCATAAGGTGACCCGTTTATATATATCCCTTTGCGTCGGCAATTTTTATGGTTACCGTTTTGCGTAACGAACTAGGAAATTGTTCCACGGGCGTAATATTATGTTATACTATAGTCCTAAATGTGCAGTCTATGTTTTCGACGTGAAATAAAGTGCCCTCGTTCTTTTGGTAACAGGGATTGGTTGTTACCATTAAAGTAATGACTTATATTACAACCAAAGGAAAGGTATAGAAGTTCGATAATTCGTAAAATGGGAGAAATGTTCGCTTTCGTTCAATATCTTCGTTCTTTATTTTTGAGGGCATCTGTTAGTTTTATAGGGGCTGTGTTGGATTATGACCAAGGTCTAAGGCTAAAAATAAAAATTCAGCCGTCAATTGTTCGCATAGTTAGAGTGGTGTGGTGGTAAAGCTCAAGATAATGAAACGTGATGTCTGTTCGGTGGATTTGTTCACTTTCTTCGTTAATTCTAAATACTAGTATTTGTCTCTGGAATATTGCGGTAAACAGAAGATATTTGCTGACGGCCGTAATTTAGCAGCATCTCAAAATGCGAGAAGGCGCTTGAAAAAAATATCTGAAAGGAAAGTTTTTACCATTGCTACTATTATTTTTGAAGGTCGGACGGTCCCTGAAAACTATGTCGCGTAGGCATTGACTTACGAAGAGCCTCCTTCAGTGTTAAAATTTGTTAACATCATGCAGTATTTCCTTCAGTTATTCATGCTTTCACTCCCTCTTCAGGCTCTCCAAAATGCTCATTAATTTTCTGCTGCCAATACTGCCGTAAGTCGCCTTCGAGCATCGTCCATGAACTTCCCCTCATTGGGAAAACTTCCCCTAGACACTTATCCCCTATCGTTTGTCTTCCTCTTTATTCAAGTTCATTTTCTAAATCATTTACCCCACCCACATCAAACAAGTCCACCAGAGACTGCGATTCAGGACCATGCAACGTCTCATAGCGGTGTCTTTGTTAGACTTTTCTTTTTCCTGTCCCGTTCAGTATTCGCTTATCTCTATTGCATTTTTTTACGCCAAATAAAATGTCCTCCGTGACTTTCCGCTCTGTTGCGTCCAAAATCCTACTATAACACGTGAACTCATTAGTTTAGTAAGCCGTATTCGAATCCCATGCGGCGGCTGATATTTTTCACTGGTGTCCCGATCCCTATTTGAGGTGCTTTGTGGAGAGCACTTGAGTGAGTACGCCGTCCGTCGGATGGGACGTTAAGCTGCGGGCGCCTTTCGTTGAGAGGGCTGTTACCGGCGTCGGGTTCACTCTATGATCCTTTCCTGTCCATCCCTAATGGTGCAAATGACCTCAGCTGTCGGTTACCTCCCATAAAACTACTACTTCAATTTACCTTGCATACTTTCTTAAAGTATCACTTCATTTTCAAGTAATTCCTTCATCGCTTAATCCTCTCTTTATATATCTTAATTAATGACTTTTAATGGGCTCAAAATGACTCATTCTTTGTTTAATAAGCTAACCAAAATTTGTTATTTACAAATCTAACTGAATCAACTCCTTGCAAATTTAAACAGCCTTTTCCATGTCTCTTTTTCCTTTTCCTTGGCGTCTAGGTTTATAAAGAATTGAGTTATATGGAACGTCCCAATCTTGGGTTGCCCATCTTGATTTTCCTTCCCCTCTTGTGCACTGTGATTAATGTAAAGATTTCGAATAAGACTCCAATCCCTTACGATTCTTATGCTCTGCAATACCACAGTAAAATGTTTCCTCTACCCTCGTCAACTAAATCGCGAAATCGTTGAAGCAAATAAAGAGACACCAACTGTTTTCAGTACTCATTTGTCAGTGTTCTTATTTCCTCTCATCCTTCGTGTGTTCCTGTCCTCTTCCTAATCCGAACTCCTCTTCGCCTAAGAAGCCATTTGTATGTTTTAAACTTTTTCGATTTTTTTTTATTTTCCCCTTGGGAAGTTAAGGTCTTTGGTACCCTTTTTCCTTCCTCATTCTGTTGCTGTTCTCTTTAACGCATTTCGGATTGAAATTAATCTCGCCCAGTCTTCTGGGAATTCCCTTCTCATAAGTACATGGGAGTAGCAGAAAACACTGCTTTCGATTTTTTATTTTCTTTCGAATAATTGAGGCTTTGGTGTTAGTCAGTGTAACTGATTTGTTTACTTCAATCGCTCGTGGTTTCTTTTGCAGTTTCCTCCGACCCTATGCTGTCAAAAAGTGGCGTAAATTTTGGCATATCATTCCTTGATTTTTATACATTTGGTTCTTAAATGGAAACCCTTGATGTCAGGCCATATCATATTCTGTTGCATTTCAAAGGCGGTTCACTACTACAGGTGTGGTGTTGCCGAAGAGTTTTAGTCGAATAAAAAAACTTGGAATTAGGCGTTATTCGTAATTGGTACGCCAATAACTTTCCGTGCGGATACTTAATGTTTACATCAAAATTCATATTTTAGTAGTGAATGTTTTGAGTGATTTTCTATTGTGTAAGTTATTTCAAGGCGACACAATTGGGAGAGGGATATATAGTACATGCATTAAATCCACGATAGAAGTAGGATCATGTCTGTTCGAACCCTGATGGATTAAATATCCTCTTATTGTATTATAATTTGCCGTAGCATATTTTATCCTCATCATATTCCAGCTTTTTTTGCTATATTGTGATTGTTTATTGCATTATTTCCTGGGAAATTATTCCAATTGAATAAATCGACTGAGTCGCTTGTTAATTTAATATACTAATATTGACATTCATTAACATTGTATTTACATACTTAGTAATGCGGATAGTCATTACTCACTAGTATTGAAATAAAGAGACAGAAAACTCATGAGAGTAAAATAAATTGAAGGAATGAAAATGAATGAGTTAATAGTCGTTATTTACAATCGACGGTATTTGGTACATAAAGGTTCATTGCTTGTTGTAGCGGATGATTAATGACGTACTTTTACCGCCTGTTGCTTATATTCACAGCGTTCAGATGAGTGGGAGCAATAGCACGCTTCATAAAGCATTCTGAAAGTGAAATTGAGGGAAGAGGAATAGGGTTGGAATGCTGCTACTATTTTTAAAAGATTGGGTGGGGGAAGGAAAACTAGCTGCATGCCTCCGCTGAACATCGAATTTCGGTGACTGGGTCGCTTGGTTAGGCTTGCCGAGGGCATCATTCGTCCTCTAGGCCGTCGCATTTCTGTTTGAATTTCAGATTAATTAAATTCCTTGGCAATTTTACAATATGTAAAGGTGAAAATTGATCTTTGTATTTGGCAGCGTGGCAGTCTCTCCTGGAAAGCTTATTAGGTCGACTCTAATGTATATTTATGGTAAGATATGTGTAATTAGTTTATTCATTGTAATTTTATTTTAAACTGAAAGTTTATTCGTTGAATTTTACTTGAGGCAGGGAAGTGGGCTGCACTATTAATTTTTAATGAACTAGTGGAAAATATCGCTCATTTTAATATCTTTCTCGCCCTATTCCATCGCAATATTCGTTGTACATATTCGTGGCATGTGTGAAACGAATCCGAGTATTTTTTTCTCTTTATAAATTGCAAGGAAGTAAAATTTACGCGATAACCCAGCGGCCTTCATTCTTCGATCGCGCCTTTCTCTTTTAATTTCGGACTCGCCTTTGAGCCGAAGGCCGAACCCTCCCTCGCCCGACTGGCGAGCCTATTCCTCCGATGGCTCGAGTGTAACAGATCTAAAGTTATAAATGTCTCGTGCAAGTGCTGGCGTTAGGTTCGTTATTTAAAAGATATCTTACCACAAGGATTATTTCATCAATGGAATAAGGTCGTACTTATTGAGTGTTACATAGCAGTGTGTCCAAATGGATTAGATTATCCCAAGTTGACTCCTCGTTCCATTTTGATAATAGCAAACTAGAGTCCGGGCATCACATCTAATCAAAGATCAAATGAAATATCTTGTTTCAGCTTGTTTCTTTGTGAACAAATGTTATCATACTAAGTTCCACTTTCGGAATAACCCGAAGTTTAGATTATAAAAAGATGAATAGCAAAAAGCGTTTAATTTTCAATTCATCTTGTCTGAAAGATACGTAATACTTCATAATGACTTGATTAATTTGATCCGTCAAGTTATCCCGGGAAGTGCTCATTTTATTCCTTCTATCCATGAGAGCCAAAACGTTTCGTAGTCCCTGTTAAATCGTCGATAGGCAGCAGAGCTGATACAAGCCGTACTTTCTTTGGTTGGGTGTGTCTTTTGAGCTAATCTCACTCATGCAATTAGATTCTTTGACGAGAGACATGATTTTATCCTCTAGCATTCCATCCAATTGTGCATGAAGTACATATAAAGCTTTTGGGAAACATTCCAATAAATTACCCGTCAATAATGTGTTGGCAATAGATTTGGGAAGGACTGCCAAAACATGTCTCAGATTAATAAAAGTATCGAAGTTTTTTGCCCATGAATATTTGCACATATCTTTGCGGTCCTCTCATTTTGACAGTTGACATGTTTATTAGACTTCCTTCTTTGTCGAGTCGAGAGTTCAGAAAAATGAAAAATTACGTACGGAATGTGGACATTGTCGTAGGTCGGCGGATAGCCTCGTATTGCCTCCGTCTCCGTTTCATTGGTAGTGAAAGTTGTCCATGCCATTAATAATTCCCCTAGAAGTGTTTACAGGAACTGTCCATCATCCCCAGTTTCCCCGCTTTTTTCATATTTTCGGGTGGTTAAGTGCGATTTTATTAGGTAACGCTGGTATACAGGAGTAATCATTCGTATACTAGTATATACTAGGAATATACTAGTATATTCCTTCCTCGCAATCATAACTAATCTATACAACCCCTTAGGAGGTACTCGGGGTTTTTCTTTCCCCAAGTATTTTATTAATTTCCCTCAAGAATAATCCGTAATATAATTATCTGTGGTAGACAAATTTAATATTTCACTAATGACAGCTGTTAAATGTGTACCTCATTATAATTCATAGATGACCTTAAATTTAGCAATTTTATTATATTGTTAGGTATCTTTCTTTTGAATTAAATAGAACGACGAATGATATTTTGTGAGGGTAAATAACATTCATTTTTGTCAATGTATATAACTTATAAATTAATCACGTTTGGGTACAAATTTGATCGTCCAATTACAGTCAGGCTTCTCACAATGTTCCCAGCTTATTGGAGAGATAAAATTTATAAATGTAATTAAACATTTAATTTAATTCGTGTTTGGTGGCACATAAAAAGTTCATTCGTCCATTTAGCCTAGCAAATCAAGCTGCCTTTCTGTGATAACTGGCAATTCTATCATTACGAATGGCAATTAATGCAATCCCTTACTTCAATGTTTTGTAATGGTTATTTTTGATTTGTCGTTGTAGGGTGTCTGCTCGAGTGTAGAAGGATATGAATATCATTTTTAGAAACGTTGAAATTTGCACGCGGAAATATTATCGCCGTTGTTAATCCTTGGGGAAATTTGCCTGTCCCCCTAACTACGGTCGTCACGTGTACTCTTCAACTTGTTAATTCTCCATATCTAATCCTTAGTTGATTAATATTAACGAGATCCTGTACGAAAGATCCTCTGCGAATGTGAGATATTCTCCTTAGGCCCTTTTAAATTGGCATATATTCATTTTAAAAAGAGAAAAATGGTCATCATGATGGTTTAGTTAGTCATTGCCGTAAACATTTCGAGTCGTTGGACGTATTAATTTCTTGTTTCTGCTTATGATGACCAGTTCTATTTTATGTTTATTTTCATACAAGCGGGCTAATATGCTCAGTATTTCTTAAGTAATTTTCCCGGTCCTCCTCATAAACGCACCCCGGAATATGACCGGAATCTCTCTTACCTCGACCGATAATTCCCCTCTTCTACATGCCACCACTATGACATTAAGTACTTGCAGTATGGGTTTTCCTTCCGCGTGGGTTACAATCAAGTGATTTTTTTTTCCTTTCGCGTGCAAAGATGGAGGGTACGTTACACACGGTGGCAAGTATTTTTGGATGAACTGGGGCGATCCCCTTTAACATCCCCTCCCTGCCTAAGCCTCTGGTATTTTATTTTTTCTGATTTTTTCGTTTCTGTAGGTAGGTTTTCGTGTAGTAGGTAATATGTAAACTATGTGCTTAAATAATCATGCGTTGAAATGTCATAAATTATCGCAGTACTTTATGATTACTAAACTGTCAAAAACTAAAACATGCTAAGTATCTCCGAAAAATGAATACGACATTCCATGAATAGAAGCGTGATGATGATGTGGTCTTACCATGTAAAGAGCGAGTCAAAATATTTCACGGCATAATGTAAATGGATCTCGTAAAAAATAAATGGAATTGTTTGATGAGCTTTATAATCGCAGGGTTGTAAAAGTAAAGCTCTTTGTTTTTTATGACTTGTATGCCGCATTTTTATTTAGTGATCTTATCGAGTAATAGAGAGAGGTAGTAGAAAAGAAAATCAAGTTATAGAGAAGAAGTAGAAAAATGAAATGCCACATTTAAACGTCAGATGGTTGCATACTTTAAAGATGGTGCTCATTAAGGTTTAGTAGCCCAAAAGAAGTTTTCTCAATAAATACGAGGGTCTTCGTTAAGTTTAAACGTACTCTAATTGATTAGTTCACGTAATTTAACTTTCTTCATACAATTGATTGCAGTATTATCTCCTCGCTAAAAATGTTTGTGATTGCTCTGAAATATGAAAGTAAAATCCTCGAGACAATTAATTGTAGTGGTTAAAAGCATAGTATTTGTCCACTGACTGCGGTTATACAAAATTTTTATTTTTGGAATGGCGTATGCTTAGTTAGGGTATTTTATTTCATGGTGCCCATCCTTACCGCTGTGTATTAGTTTTTCTCAAATACTACTCTCAGGAAAGTAAAGTAAAAAAATAACCTATCGATCGTGCCTAGCCTAGCGCTGCCAGTTGTTAGTTTTACCAATGCCAGAAAAAAAAATATTCTCCTAATAATAATGCTGACCATAGGCTAAGTGAGAAGCGTTAACACTTAGTTTTCCATAAATCTGTGAACTCCACTCAACGGCCCTTGTATTTCTTCGCAGGATTTGATCGACTTTCTTTTTGTTTGTTTTCCCATCCAACCTCTCGACGCAGTCACTTGACCTGACAAACACTGCTGTCATCGGCCCTCTCCAAAATCACCTTGGAGGATGCGGTAACGATGTCCAGACCCCAGAATATTTCTCTGACCTACCTTCACGTCGTGGTAGCGAGAGTCGCGCTCTAGTTTTCCAAGATTATTCGGGTCTCCCACCGGGTCCACGTTCGTAGGTTTGCCGACGTTTCGATGGCCGAGTCGTCCATCGTCTTCAGGGCATGGACCCGGTGGGAGACCCGAATAATCTTGGAAAACATTATTCGCCGGGAAAGTACCAGATCAGTCGCGCTCTAGGCTTGCTTGTTAAATAATTGGCATTATTGGCACGTAACATGATAAACTTATCCTGTTTTGGGTTTAAAAAAGTAGACGTCTCTAGTGTGTGATTTTAATAGTAATCGGAATATCTCATTAAATATGTAAAAAGCAGTTTCGGCCGTAATTAACGTTCGAATTTGAGAAAATGTTATTAAATTAATCAGCTGTTAATAATGAATTGTGGTTTGTAACGGATTAATTATAAGCAGGTTATTGGTTTATTTTAGTGGAAGGCGGTATTCGATTGTTTTGTAGGTATCGTTAATATTAGTTATCCTCGCAGTACGAGTCGGAATTACATCATTACTGTATTATGTAAACAGGAATAGCAGTGACACTTTCTGGAGTAGTCATATTTATGTCAGTTCTTCATAGTAAACTTAGTAAAAGGACAATCAAATACATGTTTTCTTCCACAGCTGGCACTACTAGCTCAATATAGTCATTACTCGTTAAATCTCCTGTTGAAAGCTTAAGAATTTTCAGCCCTCAAACGCGAGTCATATTTAGATCCAGTATATCATGATCAAAATTAGGTACTGGGAAAACACTTGTCTTCATATTAGTCCAAGGAATGAGTTACCGTCCACGATTGCGTTAGTGAAAGCTTGTCTCGGACTCGGGTAAAGGACTCGGACCGAAATATATAGTAACCTCGTGTTCTTTTTTTAAATTGGATTTTGTAAGGATATAATATTTTCCGGCGCCGGAAACCGTTTTCAAACAACATTCAACTGTCACGTAGCCCAAAAGACTGTTACGTCAAAGTGTGGCTCCCGATTCCCCACCGTTTCTGGCCGTTTCATTGAGGAGGGTGATGATAGTTGTCATCTGGAGTGAAAGAATCGCTCTGCGGCTCTGGAGAGGCCGTGTAGGCTGAGACCCAGTTCTAAATATATCAGCCGAGTACAGACTTTCCGAGGCGTTATGGGCCGAAGCCCGCCATTATATTCTAATCCGACCAATTTCAATAGTTTTAAACTACCGGTGGCATTGTGCTCTTGTTTCTCTCCCATTTACCACTCATTTTTTACCGAGCTTAAACCTTCACATTTCCTCCACACCGGGGAGCACACAGATTTCCGAGGGCACAAAATCGAACCTCCTCTTTTTCGGATATTCTTCAATTCCCGGCACACTTGTCGCGCCGGCACCGAAATTTCCTTTCCCACGAGAAAAAATTCTAATTTTGTTGGATTAGACCTAAAGAGCGGGCCCGAGTATAAATCGCCCTCGGTCCCGTACGCTTTTCTTAGACGGGATGTGGCTTAATTCCGTCTCGATTCTTGGCATGAGACCCCGGCGCGTAGGCCGCCAACTCCGAATCCGATATGCTCCTCTTTCCGACCCCCCACCCCACACTGGAGGCCACGAGGGAAATTTCCTTCCCTGCCAGGGGATCGAGCGAAGCACTCCCCCGAAGCAAGCCAGTGAGGCCCCTCCCGTCGTGTACCCTGGGGGTACAGCACGGGGTCGAGGTCAAAGCGGAGCAGGTGAACGGAGGGGTCGGTTGATAGGAGGAGAAAAATATACTTGTTTCCGTAAAAGTTTCCGCGTAAAGACTTAGTGGATACGATGTCCATTGCGTTCCTCCGCGTCGCCGATGTGGGCAACTGGAAGCCAGTGCGGCCCTCCCGGGTCCCCGGCTTCTCTTCGGCGGGTTAGTTCGCACGCGCACCAGTCACTCGGAGGGTCTCTCACCCACTCGTCTTCGCGGTCCTCGACGGTGTCAAGACGGGGCTAAGAGTCAGGGGAGGGCTCGGAACTCCAGGGAGGTCGTGGTCACCGCATTCCCCTCCGCCAGTCACTCGGTCGCGTCGTGTGCGGGGATCGGGGGGGTGTGGGATGGGGGCGGAGTGGGGTAGGCCGCCTACCTTGGAGGAGAAGGATGGCGGCGGTGGCTATGCCGCTGGCCCAGATGAGCCTAGACGGCCTTGCCGGTAGCACCATCGCCGGTGGGGTCGCTCGGTCGTTGGTCGAGGAGGAGGAAAGGATCCCTCACTTCAATCGCTGGCGGCGATAGGAGACACAGTCGACTGCCGTCGTAACGTCGTTCCCATCCTCACCTTCCCCTCACCCAGCGCCTCCCCCTCTTTTCTCCCCCTTTTGCTTCCCCCCTAAACCCCCCCTTTTCACTCTTACTCTGCACCCCTTTCTCGTTCCAGCTCCCCCTCTCTCATTCCGTCTTTTTCTAACCCCCCCTTCGCTTCCTTCCACCCGGTATCCGTGACGACACAAGCGCCAGGGATTTACATCACTCGGTAGAGGCGCTCCATCTCTCCTCTCCCTACCCGACTGCCGCTCTTCCCCGGTGGAGGAGAGCGGCGGTGGTCGCGTGATCTTCTCCGCTGATGTGCCGGCCCCCACCGGGACGAGGCGAAGGGGCGGGCGCAACAGAACCAGGGGCCGTCTCTAGGCCCGGACTCGCCCATATGGCAGGGAAGCGAACATCTCCTCCGGACGTCGGTCCTAATGCCGTGGCTAACGGTTTGGTTTTGATTGCTTCGAGAGACTTTTTTTTGTGCAAATGGTACGCTAAATTCCGGCATGGATAGAGGAGTAAGAGGAGATGTATCCCCCTTCTTTGCGATCCACTATTAATGTTTCGTGAATATTAGCAGCAGTCTCTCGGGTTAAGGTAGTTTCTTGATGGACCCAGGCACTGCATATAAAAATCGACTCGTTCTTTAGCTCTGTATACTTTCTTCCTCACTTAATTCAATGCTAAATTGCCTATCATTTCCCTCTTGCCTCCTCACTTCCGAGGATTCTCCTCTCTATTACCATCTTCAGATGCCATTAGGCTCTCAGTGCCTCCTGGAATGTGTTATCATAAGCCGTGGGATATTTAGTGGAGCAAACCCCTTAAGTGTAGATTTCGTAATAATTGAAAACACATAACACTCAATGTAAGGAAAACTCGTGAAATCAAAATGGCTCAGAACATTCGTATTTCAGGTAAAAGCAGCCAACGAATCTATTTAGGTGAGCTAAAGAATCGTGGTTTTTTTCGTATAAAATAACGCATTGGTAATTGTTTACATAGCTGCATAGGCTGAATATAGGTAAATTCAATTGCTGCAGTAAGATATAATTGGTTTTATTTCTTTTATATATGTTTTATTATTATTTTTGTATTGACCAGTTCATTCTACGCTGTAGCATTAATATGAATTCAATGAATTTTGTATTTGTCTTGTTTCTCGAAAACTTCCGTCATTGACGTTCTCCTTGAGTTTCTCCACATCCATATTGTTTTTCTCAGACAGTCTTTGATGAATTAATCGTCGAAACCTTGGACATAAAAGTTAAGCAAAGAAAAGGAGGTACTTTTTTGTTGCGTTTTTGAGCCCGTAGAATTAAGGTTTTGTTTCAAAAGAGGCGCTGATTGACGTTTATCCGGCAGAGGTTGAAGGAACTGATTTAGGAGGAGAGGAAAACAAAAGAAGTGTGAGAACCGTGGAGGAGGGAAGGACATTTGTCATTTAGACACGAGGAAGAGGGATTAAGCCTTTCGGGTGTAAGCGAAATGTATGGTAAATATTTATTGAAGGAGAATGGTAAATAATATAGGAAAGATCAGGCCGAGTAGGAAACTATGTGCCCATAAAAGGAGTGAGTATCCGAAAGTTGAATAATCTCTTAAGTGAAATATTCTCTGAGAGATGCTAATCATCCTTGATTGTTAGTCATTAATCAATTTTCTCTTTGTTTTCTAATTAGATGCACCACGTCTACTGTTCTTTGACGGGTTGATCCCATAATCTTAAAAAGCACGATTTAAGAATGGTTTTGGAGAATGTATTAAATAGAATTTTGGATTGCAATGTTAGTGCATTTTCCTTCTTAATTGACGATATCCGGTCGTAAGCATTTTAAATAAATGAAAGATTTGGTGTTCGAGTTAAGCACATTTCAATCGAAGTCTGGGAATACTTCTCCGACAAAACCCTTAACAGCGTTTTTTATGCGATCTCTATTGTATGCCCTCCATGATAGTTTTGAGATGAAAACTGTAATATTGCTCGCCAGTAAATAAATGTTTAGAATTATAATTTCTATGGAGAAGAAAATCAGGCTGCTAATTATGCCTCACTGACTCATCTATCTATTCAAGCGAGGAAACTGTTGAACCAATTATCCGCGCGGTAAATGTGACGTTTTGGTAATCCTTTCTTTGAAAGCCTCGAGTCATAAATAACGCTCTATCGCGGTGGAATAATCGCTGTCCGCTCCAAATCTTCGAGGAGCTCGTCCCGCGAAACGAGAATGAAGGTTCTTAATTTAAAGCCTGTCTCCCGCGTCCTGCACGGAGGGGTACGTACGATATTGGCTCCTTCTCACAGAAAATTTCTAACCCTCGTTAATAGGAAATGCCTTTGGACAAACTCACCTCATATTTTTGTCGTGAGAACTGGGAACTGCTGCGTGAATCTTGGTTTTTGTTCGTATTTCGTGATTGATAAATGGTGAATATATTTTTTCCAAAATATACTAGGTGATGATAGGTCGTAAATATTTGCCTTCCGATCATTTAGATCTCTAGACTAGCAGTAATTGCTTGGATGTGTATTCATTAACGATGCCGGAAAAATAACTGTTCGTGGATTTTGCCATCATCCCGCCAGCGTTAGCGGAAAATTTCATCGTCATATTAGGATGGCATTACGTAAAAATTCGTAATCGTTTTTACCAAATATTCATTTAAAGGCTCTGGCGCTTCTTCATTTCATTGTCGCTTCAGTTTCGAAATGTTTTACGCATTATATCACTTTGAAAATCAAATATTTATAACTAGAATATTTATTACTTCCTACATGAAATGTATGCGATTAATACTAACATTAATTAACGAATTTTTTCGGTAATTCATGAGCCATACAAATACTTAGTCGCACCTTCACCTACAGTATATATCAGTAAGCCCAGAGTTAAATGAGTACACCTAATATATATATATATATATATATATATATATATATATATATATATATATATATATATATATATATATATATATATGTATATATATTTATTTATATATTTATGTTAGTAATCTACCGGTAAAGGTAGGTTTTTCTATTTACTCGAAAAAAATATGATGGTGTCATTTTCGCAATGGTTCTTGATTGCAACGGTATTTTGAATCTTTAAAGCATTAATTAAAAGTTGTAGTTGTAGAAACATTTAATTTAATTCAAGGTTTCTGTGCTGATAAAACTGAAAAAAAAGCTTTAAAGATGTAGGCAATAATATTTCAAATGCCCAATTGATCCTTTAATTCAAAACTTAGAAAAGCGTAAGTGTATTTTATAGGGCACGAAATGTATTTTTGCATTCTCCCTCTTGTTTCTTGTATTTTGAAGCTTATTTCTAGGGAAAAGCAACTTCTAATTTTATATATGCCGTGTAAACAGTGGCATAGATAAGGCCGCAACAGAACATACTGGGAACCATCCGGTAGTTTTTATTGTAAAAACTTTTTGCGATGAGAGTTATAAATGGATCTGGTCCAGTTTAGATTTTCATATCAGAGCATAAGAGTAGTAATCAGTAGTATTCAAAATCATAAACATTTAAGTTTTAAGAGTCTCAATTTTGGGTTAATTATAATTTCCTTTTAGTCGTGAATTTGAAACCAGCAAGTAATTTTGGGAATCATTCCCCAAAAATATAGTGACGTGTGAAAGTTGATTTTAGATGAGGTTAGCGTTTCCCTCGTACTATGTGAAATGAACACGATATGTTAGGTGAGCATCCTTCCCAAATATTAATTTTGGAATGCAGTCTGTTATTGGCAATAGTCTACCAGGTTCGGGTAGGTTTTCGGTGGGCCCTGGCTTCTAGAGCCACACTGAGTATAGAGGCATCCATGCTTTAAGGTAAGTTTTCGACGGACCTATTTGCCACTCTCTACAGCGTATGAAATCCTGGCTAACAAGGAACAAATAGTTATAAGGCCCACTCTAAAATTGTATCGACTCGTTATTTAACTCTGAATACTTTCCACCTCCATTTACTCCATCCAAAATTCCCATTCTTGTCCTCTCTCCACCTCGCTCTCCCAACATTTTCACATCTATTACCTTCTTCATCATCCTGCTGCCTCTCACTATTTTCTACATCCCCTTGTCCTACCTCCGATTATCTCCCAGCATTGCCCTCCTCCCTCTCCATTATACCAATAGAACTTTGTTTGGCTTCCTTTGCTTCCATTTTATTCTACTCCACACGTATTTCACAAGCCTCCATCGTCCTCAAGCCCACCGACTGAATTTCCGCACTTTTACGTTACTATTTTTCATTTAAAATTTTTTCTAGTCTTTTCTTTATGTTCACATATACTAAAGGTTCCTCTCCTAAATTCACGCCTCTGTAAAAACTCCTTAATCAAAACGTAATTCTTTTAATGGTCGGTTAAGGAGTCTTATGTCACCATGTAGCTGTTAACCTGACGCTATACCCATGTTTTTTCACGCATTATCTAGTACGTGAGTGAGTCGGAGAAAGTATTAAATATTTCCGCACGTGTACATGACTAGTGCGTAGGATAATGTGGCGTGTTGAGAGGCCTTGATTAAGCGAATGATTTGGTAATCAACTGAATCAAATTCTCCGTTCTTTCCTGCCGTATGCTTTGTTATCACAAAGTCCATTGTTTTCAGAGCCAGTGTATTTCCCGGTTTCGCATGTTTGTTATTCTAATTGTTGGCAACGTATTCGTCAGCCGCTTAAACCGCGCCAACAGGGAAAGGTTGCGAAAAAAAATTTCTTTGAGTGAAATTAAATCGGACCAGGACCCCGTGGCATTCCTCAGGGCGGGCCAGTTTGATTTCTATCGGATGCCACGTCGCCGTATTTATAGTGTGTCGAAAGTCGGCGAAACCTCTCAACCCCTGGAGGTTGCGCCCTGCCCCCATCACCCACACCTAGCAGCATTAGAACGATCTAGGAAAGCGTTGAACTTGTGGAAAATAGGGTCCCTTTTAGCCCGAAGTGTCAACGTATTCCATTTTTCTCTTTGTCTGTGGTACCTGTGAGTTGAAGGAAATGAATTCGGAGCTTTTTTCGCAGCTTATTTCAAATCCGCACGTATGCCTTCGTAACTAGTTAAGTGGTGCTTGAACGTCTTGTCCACCGAATCCTTCAAACCCCCCCAGAGGGCCTCGTGGCAACGGTTTAATAGGAGTTCATATTAATATGTCATGAATGACACACTATTTACTAAAGATCTCTCATTTGCTAATACGAAAAAAGGGAAAGCGTGAAAATTATATTTTTATACATTAAGTCAAAAAAATGAATCAATACATTTACAGAATGCCATTCAGGCTAAAGCAAAGGTTGTGTAGCGAGTAGTTAGGTCACCACCCATTCATTAGGTCACCACCCATTCATTAATAAAGATGAGCCTATGCATAAGTATATAGTATAAATATTGGCAATAAATCATTATAAATAAATATTTTCACCCCGTATACTTACAAATATGTATGCCTATGCACGCCATTCATAAATGGCCTTGTTCGAGGAAAGTTTTGAAATGTCGAGTGCAATTGAAAAAGTTCGCGGAATGGAATCGAAATAAACGGCTAACGTAGGTGAAACTTTTTTATTTTTCGGTGTAGTCTCCCTGTAATGCGTATGGTCCAGCGATATGCCAATGTCTTGATCCCATCTCAGAAATTAGATTCCTTCAGATCTGCGAAATATCTATCTACTTCGGGTGTTAGTTCTTTGTTCGAATAGAATCTCCGTCCGCCGACGAAAATTTTGAGCTTGGGGAAGAGATGGAAATCTGATGGAGCCAAGTCAGACGGATGTGGCCACAATTCGTATTTTAGTTTACTTATTTTTGAAATGGCAGCGACACTTGTGTGTGGGCGTGCATTAATTTGATGAAAGATTACTTTCTTCCACGCCAAACCTGGCTTTTTTTATGTAATTTTTGTTACATTTGGTCCAGGAGGTTAGCGTATTAATGTATAGTGGTTATTTGACCAATGGGAAGATAATATATCAGTAGAATCCCTTTCGCATCCCAGAAAATTGAGGCCATCACCTTTCCGGCTGACTATATTATCTTTGCTTTCTTTGGTGGTGATGAATCGAAATGCTTCCACTGCTTTGCCTGTTGTTTTGTCTCTAAAGTACAGTATTGGACCCAGGTTTCATCCGTGGTCACATACCAGCGCAGAAAATCTTGCTGTTGCTCATTAAACGGTTCAAACATTGTTCGGAAATTTCTATTCTGATGCGTTTGTGATCATTCGTCAAGAGTCGTGGCACCCATCGAGCAGATAATTTTCTCATGTCCAATTCCACTGTTAAAATGTGATAGGCTCGTTCAGATGGCATCCCTACGGCTTCAGCGATTTCTAGAACTTTCAGTCGGCGATCCTCCATGACCATTTTATGGTACATCTTGGCAGACCACTACGCGGATCATCATCTAAGCTGCCCCGACCAACCTTGAACTCGTTTGTACACTTGGTTGAATGTCAAGGAGTAGTGTCCCCCAGGGTGCTCTGAAAGTCATCATGAATTTCCTTTGCTTTCATTGCTTTCTTTACGAAGTATTCAATCACTGCTCGAATCTCAATTTTTTCCATCCTCACAAATCACCAGACGGGAACAATAACATAGAGGCGTTGGCACCACAGATCTCTTCCCAGGGCACAGACACATAACGTGTTTACTCATAAAGGATTACCTATTACTACACGGGAAACTGGTTTTGCTACCGCTGACATTGGTGGTGATTCCGAGAACCTTTTAACCTACCGTCCTAGTAGGAAGTGGAAAGTGGTTATTAGCAATGGCTATTCTGTGAACGGATTAGGGGGAATAGGGAACTGCAAGGAGACAGAATTTTATAAATTATACAAAGAGAGGAAGATGATACAAATAGACCAAGGAACAGGTTTGGATAGACACAAGGATGGCTTTTGAGGGTCCTGCCACTCAGCGAAACACCACATTGTGAAGATTCCCTGGATAAAATTCATAGGACTACTAATGTAAATTTACGATGAATAATATTTAAATGCAAATATTCCCCACTAATGTTTGAAATTTAATTAATAATCTTCAAATAGATCTGTAATTGCGGTGGTGGTAGTAGTACATATTATTTGGGTGCGCCGACTACTAAGGTCATTTAGCGCCTCTCAAAACGCAGTAAGGATATAAGCAAGGATATAAGTGTATTTATCAACATTCAAATAATGGTAAAACCAAGAGGTGAATTGGGTTTTTAATCATTCTTATATTACCAGAGGAGTAGGAAACCTGGGTTCATAAAAGCAATTGCTCGGCTGGGAACATCTAAATATCGCCCAGTATATAAACTAGGTCTCCCTCGATGTTTAGCCTGCCGCGCGCCGCCCGATATTTTTCGAATTCCGTCCGAAGTTTTCTGAAAGATCTGCGGGGAGTAAAAATCTTTAAGAGTAGCGGGGTCTTCGAAGTTTCTAGGTGAGTAGCACTCGGGGCCTCCTGAGCAGCTGAATCAGCCTCATCGTTCTCGGCAATTCCCATGCGCCCTGAGACCATAAAAAAAGATACTTAAACATCCTCACGACTGAGTTTGAGGAGGGACGAATGTATTTCTTGGGTGATAAGATAGAATGGGGAAAAACCGGGAATATGTTGCAGGGCAGTCATTGAGTCAGTACCAATTAGAAAGGAACGTTTTCTGCATTTGATGACCTCGAGAGCCGTCTTGATAGCCAGGAGCTTCATTGTGCTGACACTGCATTTCAAACTGAACTTTGTCTTAATCCTTCCAAGAGATTATGATGTCGCGGCGATGGCACAGTCTCAATCCGAATTCGACCCGTCCCGTCCGTGTGGACGTCTATGAAGTCCGAATGCAAATTCAAGGTTTCCCTGAATCGCACCTTGTACTAGACTACGACAGTCAAAATCAATTTTTAGGGCGTAGTAAATAGTCTTCGGCAGTGTAGCTGTTGAATCTTCCAAGGGCGATGATCTCGGTATAATCGGGATATGAGTACATCCGGAAACGGGATACCAGAGTCCTCGATAAAATGATGAAAACTATTACTAAAGAGCTTCGTCACTCTTGTCCGGTCAGTTAAAAATATATACAAAATACAGTTCATGATTTGACCTGTTAAGAAATGTAGTTCAAGGATTACGCTATGTTAAAGTATCTTTGAGGTGCTGATCCCTACTTATCCCATTGTCACTCATCCTATAATACGTAATTTTGTGCGGTTTGTGATCTAGCATTCATTGAGGTCAAAAATCCGAGTGGGTGTGGTTTTGCTTTTAGTAAATGGTTTATGGCTTCGTCAAGGTTTTTAAAATAATTCTATACTGTCTTTGTATACAGGGTTCGTCCGGAAAATAAGTGTACTGAGCTCAGGAAAAAAAATTTATTGCACTTTTACATATCTTAAGCTAATATTCCTCAAAATAGGACCCTTGTGAGTCGATACACTTGTTCCAGCGGCGTTCCCATTCCTGGAACGCTCCCGCGAAGGCATCATCGGGAACCTCTCGAAGACTCGTCGTCGACCTCTTCTCTGCCCTCCACGAACATCTTGTGCCACCGAAAGATCATGTTTCTGGACATGGCTGACTCCCCGTAAGCCTGGTTAATCATACCGACAGTTTCGGCAGACGATTTCCCAAGCTTTACCGCAAATTTGATGGAATAACGCTGCTCCAAAAACTTCGGCATCGCGTTCCGTGACGTGGGTCGAGCGTGGAGGTTCGCGTTAACAGAGCTCCTCACTACACCACAGCTCAGAGCCGACTGCCTTTTTCAGCGTCGCTTGCCAACATACCCCCCTCCAATCGCAGCCCGTCAGAGCGGTGCTGGGCGCGCCTGGAGCGGCGCGCCCAGCCCAGGAGTCAGTACACTTATTTTCCGGACGAACCCTGTATGTGTGATTTGTCAAATTTTTTAAAAGTTTTAAGTATTCTCATTCTTATAGTCCTGTGGGAACACAGTCGGATCTGAAGTGTTTTTATCCAGTTGTGCGACACACTTCTCGCATTTGGAAGTAACGCAAATAGTAAATGTTTCGCTTAAAAGGATTAGAACAAAAGGGCCGATCATGGGGACTTAGTTCATCACTCTAGTTCTGGGGTGTGCTTTTGAGAATTGAAAAGAAATATTTTCCTTTCGAATAATAAAATTGGAGAAATGTAAAGATCAGATTTACGCGGATAACGCTCTAATTTGAAATAAGTGTTCATGCTGAAACCCCGATATGAATCGCGGCAAATAAAAGAAAGTCACACCCCACGTGCAGCATCCACTTTTCTTGAATGATGTTAGTTTTTGTCTCGATTAAGCAATTTAACGTAGTTTTATTGAAAAAACCGGATGTCTTTCTTTTTCCCACATGTTTTGTGTCGAGAGCCTGGAATTACTTAGAGATTAATGTAGCTTTCGCATGTTGCAATTGCACATACTTTCTGTTATCTCTGCAAATACCTCACTTCTCTCACGCTCCGCATGTGTACATTTTAGGAACAATTGTTTTGCCAAGGTGTCCTCTTTTCCCTCCACTTCCACCCCTGCCGGCCATTTTAAGAACCATTATTTTGCCAGAATTCCTTCACCTCTCTCCACTTACGGATTCTATTACACAGTCCGACACTCTCTCACATAATGCTGTTTTATTTGCATTCAGAGGATTTTCTTATTTCAGTCCTAAAGGCTTTCCAAAAGATCCGTGGTAACTGAAGCTATTTCTATTTGTCTCCTTAACAAACTTTTTGCAATAAACGTAATCCAGGGGCACTTTTGTTATGTCTTCATGTATTACATGTTATTTTATATGATTTTTTTTCATTCTTATGTGTGTGTGTGTGTGTGTATATATATATATATACTACTATATATATCAACAACAGATGTACCAATTTAACGAAAAAAAACAGAACTCAAATCGGAACGATGGGAGCGCCACACGGTGGTTATTCCGGGAACTTTTTGATCAAGGTAGTATATATATGTGTGTGTGTATATATATATATATATATATATATATATATATATATATATATATATATATATATATATATATATATATATATACACATACATAATAAGGAAATATATATATATTTTCGTCCAGTTCAAGGTAGTAATTATTCACCTAGCTACCGGGTATTGTGAGTTGATAATTTTTTCCTCTGTACTACAGAGCAATGACTTTGACTTGCAATCACGGTTTCCTTCCCCCTACGGTGAACTAACATCCGTAAACATGAATCACCTGGTATTTTTGTGTAATCTTCTCAGGCCCCGTTTGTCTAGCGTCTAAATGAACAGCGGCGCACGAGACAAGCCGCAAGGTAAATTAAGTATTATATAAGATTATTACCAGAGCCGAAAATGTCCCCAGCGAAGATTGGCCGTAGTATTGTAATTCGCCTATCAAAATTTAAATTTTAAACTCTTTTGAATTTTTTTTTTTTTTTAAGTATTCGAGTAAAAGAGATTGTCCGAAAATGAGTGTTTGAGATGTTCAGAGCATAGTTTTTCATAGTACCTTGAGGTTGACGTAGTCATTCTCTGAGATTGTGCAGGTATAGTTCTCTGTTGGTGCCTTGGTGCCATTTGAAAGAAGAGTACGATTTTTCAAATGTTTTTTTGAGTAATTTCTTAATAATAACAATGCGTTCCACATGTAAAAGTTATCATGTTGAGAGAATTTTTAAATGTGATAAGGTGGAATACTTCTTAATCGTGGGGCCAGAAATACTTAAAATAGTTATTGAACTGGGAGTTCGTACATGGTAAAATATACTTATGTCAGATAAGATTTTGCATTCAAATCGTTAAGGAATTTCAACCTAAATGCGATCAAGAGTCAAATGGGCATCTGTAGTCGCGCCCATGCCAGTGCTATTGTCCCACTGCGATGGCGCGATTTTTTTAGGCATGATGCATCTTTGGCAGTATTTGATACCATGGAAATAGCTTAGCCTTGGACGGTATTTAAAGGTATCGTTGAACTGGTGGGGCATAGCGTGTGAAAAGTGCGTCATCTTTGCTTTTCGATATGTTAAAGTAATCAAAATTGAATTGGAATCAAGAGCTAGGATTTGACTTGTCACCATTTTAGTTGCATTTTTCGCCAGCACTACACTGGCTCCATTAGTCCAGTTTGTCGCTTAAAGTAATTATTCACTCATTAATCTAATCATGATGGAGTATAGGAAGTTACAGTGTGTTGCATGCACCTTTTACTGTGAGGGAAGTAATCTTAATTAGCGTTAGACTCTTGGTTCCGTATAAGAATTCATTACGAAGATTTGGATGGTGTGGTGGTTAATGGACTGGCTTCCCACACGGAAGGCCCGGTCCGAATTCTGGAGATTTGCATAATATTTTCAGTTGTATCCCAATCCCTACTTGAGTCGCTTTGTGGAGAGCTTTTTAAGTTAGTATGCCGTCCGTCGGATGAAAGGTTTAACTGCGTACCCCTTGGTGCCTTTCGTTAAGAGTAGGCTTATACCGACGCCGGGTTTCTCTCCCCACTTCCTCCATTCCCATCCATCCCTAATGATGCAAATGACCCCCGTTGTCGGTCGCCTCCCCTAAAAACTGCAACTATAAGAATGGACTACTGCCATAATAAAATAAAATCATCAATAGTTTACTTTTCATCGATCGTCATTAATACATAAACTAAGGTGACTCATTGACTCGTACAGTTATGACCGAATCCCCTTAATGGAATCTTAATAATAAAATAGTAGGAATCAATATTTTCTCTTCGGTTCCCCGTTCACTGTACATATCAGTCCGCTGCGACGGATCCGGCACCGGACAAGGTCGTTCGGAAACTCAGCGAATCAAGCGAGACGGGAGTAAAGCGATCCCGAACTCGAAACCTTGATTAAATGCACCCCCTCCTCTGTTTCCCTTAACGTCGTTAAAGGGGGAAAGAGGGTGACTGATGAGGTCGGGAGAGTTGGCCAAGAAGTCCAGGGCCTCGCGGTCTTTATTAAACTTCTTGGTTGAGGAGCAGTTGGATTTCATTACATCTCGGCCGACCCCTCGGCGTCGCTGGCCGGTGCCCGGTGTCGGCGTCCACCCGCCCTCCTCGGGTGACTGTCGTCGTCTTTGACGACGCAGGCCGCGACTTGGTTAAGCACGCAGCGCCGACACGGTTCCTCTAATTCGGTTGGCGTGAGGGGGCGGTGTGCAAGTTGTCTAGCTTGAACTTGGACCTGCGTCATATTTTCATGAATGCTCATAAGAGCATGAGCTTCATCTCCATTTACTGGTTCCTTTTGGGATTACTGGTTCTCATCTGGGTTATTATCAGTGCGTCAAGCAAGCGGGAAATAGATAAAAAACGAAAGTATACCTGGAATTCCTAAGGGGCCGGATATAACTGGTGATTTGCCGGGATGTTGCCAACTAATCAGGAATTGGGGATTGGGCCTTCCACTAGTAAACCAATTTCTTGAGTGTCCCACGTCCTCACCGAAGTTGAAATCTCCTACCTATCTCTCATTACTTCGTATTAATTATATCAAAAGTACAGAAGATTATCCACGAGTTTTCCTTTTATTGAGTGAGGTGACTTAAAAATTCTCCCTATTGGGATTACGTGCTTTGTCCTAGGCTCACCGTGTATACAAGGAGCCCTCCGTGATGCTGGCTGATATGCGGAATCGCCAATTTTTATGTAATTGATAGCTGCGCCGCGAGTGGTCGTTGAGTTACCTGTATGAATATTCATTTAATTGGCACAATTACGATTTGCGATTATCGGGCGAATTTCCGTTTTATTTGCAAATTTAGGTGCGAATGGAGTTAAGTACGCAAAAATGGTACCGTGCGCCTTAAATTTTGTCCAGATTTTAGTATGTGTTAGACGAGCGAGACGAAAAAGTACGTGAATTATTGTGGTGTCTGTTTTTACTGGCACGACATCTTCAGGAAAGGCAAGCTGATTCAGTGACTCTTGTATGACGCGCGCCCATTATTTTACGCTGTGGTTTAGGGATGAAATTGTAAAGCACACGATTAAATATGGTTTTGTAATTTACACTTTTATGGAAGGCTGGACACAATCCAAAAATCGAAAAAACTGATACCAAGCACTCGGAGAATTTTGGAGGACCATTCTGCTAGAAGCTGCATCTTGGAAAACGATTAGTCTTTCAAGATCTGTGATCATTTTACTCAGTCCTGAAGCGCTTCAGTTTCGTTAAGGCGGAGAAGGGACCATACATCAGCGTGTGTCCCTGTAGGTGTAGTCTTTTTTTCTTTCCGCGGCTAATATATCTCTAGCATGTTTATTGCCGGCATAATTGTCCTTTGTGTTATGATTTGAAGTTGACATTGAGATAGTATTGCATTCTTTGGCTTCCTAAGCTGCCTACTAAGCAGGGTGGGTGGAATACTCCGAGACTATTCCATAAACCGTCATTTTGAATCCTATTTTGACAGAGGTTATTTCCAAACTTTAAAAAGTATTCAGGTTACTTAAAGTCCATAGGATTCGTGTCCGAGTTCAAGATTTCGTTAGTGAAGTCTTAAAAAAATTGTATCATTCCATTGATGATTTTTATGACTGCAAAATATATCGATTCCATAGTTTCTTTTTAGAGATACGATAGAGTACCATGCATGCATATGCATTCATAAGAACCAACAACTCCGCAATTAACTGTAGCGATATCTTTGAGTGATGGGGATAATGATAGTGGTCAGTTTACTGCAGGAGTACCGAATTTCCCTTAGAGGTAATTAATAAATCCTAAGTAAAAGTATATTAATAAAGGGTTTAACTTGTCATTGTTCACATACGAATAGCCTCCGGACGCAACAATTCTTTTGTTTTCCTTGTTTGTATTCAGTTATTCTTATGTCTTGAATTGGAGTCATCCTGGTGGACAGTTTTTGAGAAAAGTCTTGTCGTGTGGTAGGATTTCCAACTAGCGTTTCCGTGTGACATTTCGCCGAGGTTCTTGCCTTGAGGGAAGCTGCGACTCCGTAGGCTTAGGGTTTGATCACAGCACCTGTCTTGCTTGCTCCCCTTCTC
Source organism: Hetaerina americana (assembly GCF_022747635.1). Classification (NCBI taxonomy): domain Eukaryota; kingdom Metazoa; phylum Arthropoda; class Insecta; order Odonata; family Calopterygidae; genus Hetaerina; species Hetaerina americana. The sequence continues at coordinate 29,199,000 of NW_027287427.1, read as the reverse complement.
TTGCTCGCTGTGGAGGAGTTGAAAGAAACTTAGTCAGACGAGGGTGTTGTCGTTGGAAGCTAGGTGGGAGAAACGAGACTTGGCGTCTACGCATACTTTAATGCTAAGTTTCCGTGTATTGTTTCCTGCAGGCGGGCTGAAGTACTTACGAAAAGTCTCGCTGTTTCGCGTAACGATTTATCGCTGTTCACTTTCACCATTCAACATTAACCTTATAATTTGTGGTGTTATCGTAAGCATTCAGATGAGTTACTCGCATCAATTTTTTGTTCCAGCGTTGAAAGGCCTTAATCGTCGAAGTACAATCGTGAATTGTATGCGTCACTTGTCCTCGCTGATAGCCAGTGTTTTTATGGAAATGTTCCGCCGACCTTGTAAAAAGCCTATCGAGGTTTCGTGAAATTTTACTGCCCTTAAAACATTTTGGAAACCTGATTTTACGTGATAATATAAACTATGGCAAAGGCACTACTATCTACGCAGCAGTTATAACCTTTTACTTTGTTACTCTAATTGTGGGTCTGGCTTGGAAATGCATTGTGTATTTTTATCTTAGCCGCGCCAGATGATATCGCCATCTCATTGAATGCACAGGTGCATGACACCGTGGGCAAGCTGTCTGCCCATGAATTCACCGCCTCGGTAGTCAGTGTACACCATTTGCTCGTAATATGGAGCCAAAAGTATGATACTGAGCAACGGTTCTATGTTTCATTATTGTAATGCCTGCTCGTGCTTTTATTTTTAGGCAATTGAACGGTAACTATAATATTACCATCGGTAATGTCCAATCTTAATGGCTACCCGAGGACGGTCAGAGCGAACAGTACGGATACTGTGATGTTAAACTCCCTTTAACAACAATGTAACGTTCCACGTGAATGAAGGGTCTCTAGAAAATGTTTTTGCTTGCCGTAAAGTAAGAGGTAAACCAAACTTCAGGTTAATTATTGTGGAAGGGGCGAAATGGCACGACCCAATAATATTAACAACGGTATTGATCGATGTATAAATAGCATATACCTAGTCGGCTATTAGATCTGTGCCATACAGTGAAATGAATAAGTTGAATCAGTGACAATGTCATGCGAGGAAATCGTTCGAAAATTGTTGTTCTTATCCTTGTTTTCTTTATTCATTTACGATGTCTTTCGCAATAGAGGTGCCAGACATCACTTCCATTCATTGTCAGATTACCTCGGCCATAGAAGTGAATTGATGATGATGGCCACATCTGGACTTAAAATGTCCCTAGGCAATTTTTTTTGTATTCTTTATCACTCTATCCCAAGTACGCTATCGGATCGATTTATTTTTCCTGTATTGTTTTCTAATTATGTATTGGATTGGTTGCCGAATTAGATTGCGTTCAGTGTAGAGGAGCTAAATTTGTAAAAAAAATTATGATAAACTGAGTATCGTCTCAAAATTATTTGAGAAACTAGGTTCCGAATGACTCATGCAGTGAAGGTTTAAAACTCTTGCAGACATTGGAAGGAGGTCTAGTTAGCGATTGTGATGAAAATATATTATTAGCCCCATCTTACTACGGTTTGGAGAGATCATGTAAATAAAATTAGAGAGATTAAGTGTATGGCAGATGTATTTTTAATTTATTTAAGATGTGTGTTTTCCCAACGAGCGATAAGAAATCAGAATAACATTCGACCGCGCTAGGGGGTAAGTATTTTTATAATTTCATTCTTATTTCCCTAGTTTTTTTCTAATCTGGGTTTAGTTTTGTACTTCTAGATACCTACACTTCCTCTCGTATGCATAGAGAAGTGTATATAACTTAGATACTGTAGTGCATGTACCCTTAGTTATCGTGATCTCCCTTATGATAATTGTTTAACAGAAATATATTATAACTGAAGCATTGAGAAAAACTTAATTTTTGAAGTCGCTTGCCTGGTGTGAAATCACCCCTTGCCACACCCCTTAGTGATGGCTTACAGGGTACCATGTAGAATAAAATAAAAATAGAATATACGAGGGTCATCCGGAAAGTAGTACCCGTTCGTGAAATAAAGACACAAAAGTAAATATTAACAAACATAAAAAATTTTATTTGAAAGAGGATACTTTAAACTACTTCTCAACATAATCTCCAAGCAAATTAAGGCATTTGTCATAACGTGTGACAAGTTTCTGTATTCCTGCTGCATAGTCCTTCGCCGCCAGCTCATTGAGATACGCGAGGGACCCATCTTGCACAAATTTTTGCATAATGCAGATGGTGTTTAACAATTTCATGAACAATTGTTCGAGAAACATTGGGAAAATGCTCACAGATGTCATCAATTGTGACGCGCCGATCGTTCCTCACGAATTCGTCAACTGAGCTCACCAGTTGGTCTGTAATGACAGACGGTCTCCCCGAACGCTCATCGTCGTGTGTGTTCCCCCTCCCCATGTTGAAGTTGCGACACCACCGCCGAACAGACGACTCGTCCATTACATTGTCTCCATACACCTCCTTTAATTGGCGATGAATATCACATGGGCGAACGTTTCTTGCATTGAGGAATTTAATCACTGCCCTCACTTCACAACTGGCGGCGTTCTCAATTTTTTTAAACATTGTAAACAATCACAGAAACAACACAGGCAATGCTAGCGTCACGCAACTTGGCTCAGAGAAGGCAGACAAGCCACTGAAGCTATCTGACCTCGTCCAGCGGCTACTCGCGTCGTCAGCACTTCATGCGGCACGAACGGGTACTACTTTCCGGATGACCCTCGTATGTGTCATTTTCCTAGCTTTAGACGCTCGGCAAATAACCTCATCCTTTGAAGTCTGTTGTTGATAGCCACATCCGCGAGGTTCCTAGGCTAGTTTATCCGTTTTCTTATTCACTCCAGCTTATCAGTCCGCTCGTGCATTCAATATTAGCTCGATTAGTTATTCCTTTATTGTTTCCTAATGGTATCTCCATGCGTCATTTTCCTAGCTTCGACTCCCAGCGTCACTGAAATGAAATCGTGATAATTTGAGTTTTGAACTTAAGCCATCGGCAGAATATGCAAATTTTGTCAATACAAAATTTTATTTTGCTGATTTCATGAATCGTTTATGTGATGCGGCTGCTTGAAAGAGGGACTTGAGATGATACGCCATGCCGTGCACTAGATTTTCTCCAATTAATCAGGAAAATAGAAAATATCGCGTTTGAGAAATTTGAAATTAATGTTAGCTTGTGTGTATGTATGTGCAACAATTGTGGAATTACATCTGAAAAGTCTATGATAATTTCAAAATGCTCATCTTAGAGACATCTACCGTTGATTTTACGTTTGCCAATTGTGGGAATATAGAATGTAATTATTGTGTTCGTGAATCCACAGTGAACACACTCACCGTGGTGTAAAGGTTTATTGGTTTCTGTAATTATCCTGCATTACATTCTTCAAACGCGCGGAATACGCTTAATTATGATTCAGGTTTAACTTTGGGCCAACAGACGATTCACAGATGGCAGAAAATTTCACTAATTGATGCAGACGCAGCTTCTTAAAAGTCGATCCCAGTCGTTGTTCTCGCTGCTTTAACATTCCTCAATGACTTCTGTTATTCTAATCTGTGCCTTTTTTAATTTCCTTGTTGACGTAAGTATTCAGGAGCCTGACATGTTCCTGCCTGGCAAAGATAGCTTGGACAGTTTCTCCTCGTGTCCAACGTAAGGTGGAAAGAGAGAATTTTTTTTAAAGGAATTTGAATCGCCCATTTTTTCGGCATATTTGCCGATATTTCATTGTACACACAGTATGATAAACAGTAAATTGTCCGTAATCAGATGTGTTCTGCCGAGAGTTCGTTTTTATGTTTTTCTATATGCAATGGAATCAAACCTTTTTTTAACCGCTGGTCGCGTCAGTCCTTGGAAATAGCCCACCCACCTCTAGGGTAGTGCGATATCCGTATGGGAAATTACTCTGTGGTCTAAGGAAATGCACAACCTATAAATTCGCTTGGTGTTAAACATTATTAAATTTCATTATTACCGTATGTTTTAACGTAAATATCACACGAACTCAAAAGCAATGAGTCCTTGCGTTCCCGCTTATCCGTCGGACTTTCGCGTTCAGGATTGAAGAGTTTCACGGACCTGGTCATGTACTCAAGTGCACCGCAATGGTGCTGAGTGTAACGGAAAAACAGTTGAAAACCGGTGTCTAATGAATCAGTTCAACCAAACTCTGGCGCCTAGGTCAATTATTCCAGATATTCAGAAAATTTCAATATGGCATCTATAAGTGCGTTTCTCGCCTGTGAAAATTAAAAAATGAATTTCCTTCCTCATTCTTCCTTAGTCGCTTTTAACGCAGGTTCATATGGGCTTGTTTATGTTAAACCCAAAAAACGTTCCTTTCATTTGATAAATATTTTCCAGGTATTGAGGGAAACTGATTATTATGTTACTAAATCATAATAATTGTGTAATGCCGATTTGATTGATGGTGTCGCGTTAGAAACACTATTCAGGAAGGTAACAAGAAACTACCGCAATCTACGTTGTAGCGTTGTGTGTCCACCCAAAACTTAATTTAACCGGTAGAATATCAATATTGCCGATTTCTCCCAAAAAAAGGTAATTTCTCATTCAAAGATGCCTGGCTTATAAACTAACCAATGGGGGCAGTTCCTTCCCTGTGCCACCTGTGATTTCCCAGGAATATGTGGTCCCCGAAAAATCACACGGCTAGGGTGCACCTGAGGTTACCTCAAGGCATCACCGGGAATCGAACCAGATTCCTCCGGTCAGTAGCCCAGCGCTCTACTCAATGGACTATGTAAAAATATATTATTTTATTTCTAATATTTCAGAAATGATTGAATGTAGTTAGACAATTTACGTAGGCCGGGGCCACATCTTGCGCCTCCGTTATGGGCAAGTTTCACTCAGCTGTTATCGGCCACGATGCATTCCCCCCTTCAAGGCCCTTCAGTCCCATTCTCCCTCATTTTCACCCTTCCCAATCCTCACCCCTCCCCATTCCCACCACGCCCCTGACCGGAACCTTACTTAATGGTGCGTCCTTCTGTCTCGTACCTTTCGCTTGCTCTGGATCGACCCTCCCCCGCCACGTCGATTGCCCCCGCGCAAAATGCTAAGTGAGGTACGATGGGAATGAGGATCCCCCTCAAAGACTCCCTCCCTTCCGACTTAACTTCCCCACTCCAAACTCCCTTCCCCCGATCCCTTTCCCCCCCTCTCCCGTTTCCCTTCCAGCCTCTGAGAGCCTCTCGGCCCCCGCGCTGGCTTAATTTAGCCCCGCGGCTTGGCTCCCCATATAAGGGCTCGCGGGAGACGCGGACCCGGCTAGCACCCCGTGCGCCGGGCGCATTCAGGTGTCGGGAGGGCCAGCGGTCTCCCGGCACGCACCACCACTCGGCCGGCCACCCCGGCACGGTGCCGCAAGGACGGGCCAGGTGTGTGCGGGCCCCTCACTTCCGCTACCGTATGGTCCGCTCCCCAGGGGGTAGGGCATGCAGCGTTTCCCCCGCGGGGAAGCCGGTCTGTGGCGGCCGGACGGTCCTTTCCCGCCTCCCTCGCCCGTTGGGAGGCGCCACCGTCTTCCATCTCCCCTCTTTGATGAAGGGGAAGAATATTACGTGTACCCCCCCCCCCCGCCTCCCCTCACCTGTAACGTCACTGGAGGGTGTCCAAGGAAGCATCAAAATTACCGCATTTGAAAGTGCCGGCCCTGTTTCACCCTGCACCATTATACGCTGCAACCACCGATGGGGATTTGTTAATTCCGTTTTTTTTGTCACGGGGATGGAGCATTTTTTATTGACTTGATTTTGGTTGGGAAAAATCTGCATAATCTAAATCTTCGAATGCCTGTGTTACATCTCATTGAATATTCTCTGGAAATATATATAATATCATTAGAATATAAGCATAAGCATAGCATGGTTAATAATGAGTACCTCTGCTTTGTAATCGTATACAGGGTGTGGCAATATAACTTCCTTTTATGTATAGCGAAATCCCTGTAAAAATGAAGTTATGTTGCTGCTCCCTGTATTTATGCTGCCAGGTTATCCTATTCCTCCTATTTTGATGCTGTGTGTGTATCCATAAACATGGGCCCTAGCTCTGCCTTTAAAAGTTATTTCCTCATTTTTTCACGCATTGTAAAGCCTAAAATGCAATATTTTACTACAATGAACCATCCCCTCTCTCAAAATGATTTAGACTCTGAAATATTTGCCAGATTTTACTCTTTTTCCCCCTCAGTAAGCCTTTCCTTTTTTGCTAGTGCATATCAAATCATTGGTGATGCTGTTGTAATTTTTTGGAAACAAATATTGAAGATGATTGAATTGGTGTATTTTAGTTTCATTTTAGAAATTAAAGTATTCTGTGGAAGTGATGCCACTACACCCAATTGCCAATATCACCCATTATCAAACCCGACTTCCTTCTTCCCAACTGAGTGAAATCATTCATATTGGATCTAGTATGGTACATATTATTATATCAATATATGTATGTATCGATTATGTGTAATTTTCCTCTTTAATGCCAAAATGAAACTGGTGGTACGCATACATAATTTGGCCTCTGCCAAGGGTTCTGGGTGTAACCTCTAGATATGCCCTTAGCTAAATCTATATTGTTTAATATTTTAGGTACTAGTCTCTCTTAAAAGTCATAAGTGGACCAGGGAAAGACAGTGGCCCCTCATACGCTGAATTGTATTCAAGTTTGATTGGTACCTTGTTGTCTCCCAACTATTAAACCAATGTTTGAGTTTACAACTGAAAGTGATGCAACTTGCCTAAATGGAGCCAAGGCATGGAAACATGTTTTCACTATTTATTTTTTCCTGATTTTTATGCCGCATATTGATATTTTTTTAAGATTCATCATATCATTCTTATTAATCTAAGAAACTCATCAGGATCTGGCTGAAAAGTTGGTTTTATACTACCCCCTATATTGTCCCTCACTTAGGTGGTCGTTGACCATATGAGGGCAATCCCAAAAGTACCCCACCCAACAAAGAAAACACAAAAATTTTGGATAAATACTATATTATTTTATTGTCTAAATTATTTCCAATTTTTTTCTATATTTACTCCTAGTTAGATGATGTCTTATTCATATTTTTATACCTAATAAATGCATGTTTCATTTCACATTGTGTCTTGACTAGGTTTAGTCAAGTGTTACAAGGATAATCCCGAAATTACCCGACCCAACAAAGAAAACACAAAAATTTTGGAAAAATATGTATATATTTCTCAACATAATCTCCTTTCAGCTCTATACACTTTTCCCAGTGATTTTCAATAAGTTTGATACCTTTTTATTATAAGAACTGTCTTGCTCCTCAAAATAGCCATTAACTGCCAACATCACTTCTTCATGGTTGGAAAATCTTTGACCACTGAGCCAATTTTTCAAGTTTGCAAACAGAAAATAATCCAAGGGGGCTACATCTGGTGAATAGGGTGCATGAGGTAGCCATTCAAACTTTAATTTATGAATTTTGGCCATTGCAGTAACAGCTTTGTGAGCTGGTTAATTGTCTTGATGAAACAACATTTTCTTCTTAGCCAAATGCGGCCACTTTTGCTTGATATCTTCACTCATACATTGCAAGTTCGCATAATACTCACTGTTGATAGTTTTTCCCTTTGCAAGGTAGTCAGTATCCCAAGCACATTCCTAAAAACCGACGCCATGACCTTGCCTGTAAATGAAACGGTCTTCACCTTTTTGGGAGGCAGTTTTCCCTTTTGAATCCATTGTTTTGATTGTTCTTTTGTCTCGGGTGAAGTAATGGACCCATGTATCATCAAAAATTCAGCTTTGTTGCTGTGAAACTTTGCTAAACACTCAATTGAAACATCTTCTCGACACAGGTTTTGCTCGAGTGTGAGGAAAAGCAGCATCCATCTTGCACACCACTTTCTCATGTCCAAATTTCAGTTAATATGCGATGTACCGCACTTTTTGAATTGCCTACTATGTCTTCTATCTTGCGCACTTTCAGTTGACAATCATCCAGTATCACTTGGTGGATTTTCTTCACAGCTTCTGGAGTCGTCACCGCATTTGGTTGACCAATGCGATGCTCATCTTGACAGCTCGTATGGCCTCGTTTAAACTCTGCTACCCAATATTTTACTGTTGTAAACCAAGGAGCAGACTCATTCTGAGTAGAATCCATTTCAGCTTTTATCCTTCCAAATAAAAGTATTGTATCACATAACGATGACCAATTTTCTCCATTTTCACAAATTCACTGACAACGTTCACTATTGTTGGTTGCCAAACAAATGCTAAACAAAGTGGCATCTTCAAACTTGAAACATATGCTTTATAGATGGTGTAATTTCTAATTCAGTGATATTTTTCAAACAGCTGCTGCCATCTCTAGGCCAGGCTTGGTACTTATGGCCCCCCCCCCCCATCTATGAGTGTGGTCTGAAAAGTTTCCAACCTCAGAAATCAAAATCATTAGAAATTTCAGAAAAAATGTCTTGTCTTAGTTAGGTCAAAAACTTTTCAGACCATGTACTTAAAAATTGTCTTTCTTTCATAAAAAGAGAGGATAGCCACCAGAATGGCACGACCAAGCTTCTCACATTTGCAAAGCTGCCATACAATTCAGGAAAAACAGTTAGGAAAATTAGAGATAAGCTGCCCTATGTGAAAGATGCTGATCCAACTCTTCAAGCAGGTTAATGCAGGGTTCATTGTACCTGTGGGTCAAGCTATTAATGAAGGATTAAATGCAGATATAATCCCCAAGCGTGTTCCTTCAAAGGTTTTCTTCCCAAGAAATATCATATTTAGAATTCTAACTTGGGATTACTGTTCAGACAACCATGGATTTTAAGTTAATAAAAACTAAGGTTCCTAAGGAGAGAAATTCCTGAATGAGGTAAAACAGATTAAATATAATTCAAATACTTTTGTAGGAAAAAAGGGACACCAGTTGTTATGCATCCTGATAGTTTTATCGCAATTTAAAAGACTTGTTTTTAAAGAAAATATACTAAAATGTTGTCGTTTTACTAAACCAAACTTATGATTGAAATACAGGCAATGATGATGAAAAATCATTCTTGATCTAGGTTTGTTGTAATAAAATGCTGGATATATGTATAGCCTAAAGTTATCGATAAAAGCAAAAATAATGTGGGTAAAGAAATATGGTGCATGAAATGGCACACAAAACTAGAAATGTATTTTTAAAGAAAATTAGTGACTGGATGTTTGCATGTATATTGTTTTACATTTAAAATGTTTGTGTACAGTTGTATTTAACTATTAGTCCCTGACCTTGTGTAAGACTGATGCTGCTCTCACTAGTAGAACCTCCCTAGGTCGGTCAGTGGTTCATTCCCCTTGTCATCACTGCAAGGTTATCCCTCTACATGTATAATTTGTCAGACACTAGACATAATTAGAAAACTGAATGCCAAGGGCATATAAGATATAGTGGCTCCTGTTTTCCATTGATAATTCATCGCAGTATATCCTCAAATCCGACCGCTAAATGGCACTTTCCATTATCCATAATATTCCTTTGTTTTTCATTGCTCCTGCCAATTGGTGGAACAATATAAAATCAAAGAATGGTGAACAGCAACAATTAACAATTGTTTATGTTTTCACCCATAAATGTTTGGAAATTAAGTGGTTATTGTCAGTGTATTTTGGATGAAGGCACTTATAGAAAATTAAAAGGCACTGTGACTATGTCATTCGGATTAAATTTACCAAATTTTCAAATTCCAGCTTGTAAGTTAAAAATATCTTAAATTGCACCATCGGTATCTCAATCAATCATTTTGGTGTTTGTGCCCTTTTTTCTTGATTTAACAAGTTGGCATTTCTGAACCCATTACAGGCACGCAAGATTGAAGAGCACAATCTAAAGTATGAGCGCATAAATAAGGAAAAGGAGCAGAGGAAACTTTTGGAGAAGGCAAGAAAAGCACGTGAGATGCACCAGAAAGCAGAAGAGGAGAAAGCCAAGGCTGCTGCTGATGAAGACAATGAAATTCCATTCATCTTCCGAGATCCAGAAATCCTGAAGGCATTTGAGGTGGGTTTATTTTTTATGCTGTGTAATTTTATTACAACGTATGTTCACGGGAGGGAAAAACATGCCTGGTTTTAAATCCTTCAAAGGTAGACTAACTCTTTTGCCAGTGTTTCCAGTCCAATGAGAAATGAATTCTTAAATTCATATTTTAATCATTTGGGGATGACCCTTACTCCATTCAAAGACTGGTTTACTAAGCAGTTCTCCCCTTTAAAAAAAAGGGACTTGGCATTTAACAAGGGCATTCTTATTATGATTTTATTCATTTTGGATAATGGATCTGGACATTGCAAGCATTTAAAATAACTAGCCAAATGTAAAAGTTTTTTTATGCCACCCACTTTGATGTGTCTTATCCAACCAATGTATCAGGGAGTATTATCAACATAGAAAGCTTATTCCTGATGAAACACCTTTTGATGGCAGTAGCTGCAACAGGAAAGCCTGATGTCAAATGACGTTGGCTAAAATACACTGCATGGTGTATGAAAGAAAGTTTTTTAAAGGCATGTAAATGATTTTGACAGTAGAGATATACTGAAAATGTTATCTTCCAGAGAATTTTGAAAGAAACTTCAGTCCTTCCTTTAGCAAATTTAATGAAGGACTTCAGGTGATCGAATGCATGGATGTGGATGTAAAATAATTTTCTAAAGTAGAGAGAATTGATGATCAATCTCTTTAGTGCTGCATAGAAATTTATAATAAGAAAAATGAAAATGCTCCAGGTATAATTTAAAATAAAAATACATTTTTAGAAAATGTGTCTGTGACTTCATCACAGACCACATGCTTGATATCATTTGATAGATCAGTGAAGGGATTGAATAGGCAAACTACCTAAGGTAAAATAAGATAACATTTTAAAATTCATAATTTCGTTTGAGGTTGCCATTATGTTACTGTTAGTAAATTTAAATGTTTTGTTGTTCATGCTTAGATGTACCAAGCTAAATGGTCTCCATAGATTACTGCCCACATTAGTTTCTGCAGTGAGGGCATATCGATAAATAGCTGACATTGAAAAAATATGATAACTGAAAAAGCATGCCTTAATTATCTTATGGAGTTCTTTGTATTTCGGTGTAATATCATTTTGGTAAATTACCAGCTGAGATTACAATGCCAGCTGAATCAGAACCACTACCTTAAACACTATAATTGTTTTGACTAATCACTAGCTGCTATTTCTTGTGATATTAATTGATTCAATGTCATCTCTTGTTTTAAAAGCTATCGTTTGTTTCCAAATGATTATTAATATTATATTGGTCATTAAGTAGGTATACAATAGAGCTTGTCAAACAGAACACATCTATTAACTCGATGATAGTACATGTATAGATTGATACAATAATAAGCATATCGTTGTGAAATCCTAATTATAAGTCTTAGAATATAATTGAATGTTAAAACACTGTTTCATGAGCTGTAAAATTGCACAGTTACTTGTTTGTAATGCCATTTAATTTGCCTAAATATTTGTAAAGTTAGCAATTAGTAAATTATATCTTCATTGGGTAACTCAGTATATTAGTGTTAGGGACCTGACTTTCTAGCCATGCCCCACTTCATGAATGTTTTCAACTTATGGGCAGGACATCAGAATGTATCATTTGTAAGTTGGAAAAGTACCAGTCCTTTCATTTTCAACCACTTGTTTAGTGTCATGTGTGAAGTTCAGGATGAATCAGTAAGAATGACAGTTAAATAATTGTATATTTTATGTGCAAATGTGAAATGAAAACTACAGTTTTGACTTTAATTTGGTCTTACAGGATCCAGAAGTAGCTGCTGCCTTCCAAGACATTTCGAAAAACCCTGCCAACATTATCAAGTACCAAAGCAACCCAAAAGTCAGTGCCCTCATCTCAAAGTTGGCTACCAAGTTCAAGGGGGGTAGTGGCTTCCCATTTGGGGGTGGGATGCCTGGTGCTGGGTTCCCTGGAGGATTCCCTGGTGGTGGTTTCCCACCATCGGGTGGTGCATCCTCACCTGGTGCTAGTGGTGATGATGTGGGCCTTGACTGAACATTGGTTAGTAGTAATGCTGGATGCATGGCTGAGTTACACTTCCTGTGGGCCTGGTTTTGTATAAAATTCAAAGTACAGCCAACTCAGGTCTTTTAACCTATATAGACATATATCAATCAGCTTCATTTCTTAAAAACTCTTTGTATAATCTGTGTACCAATACTTCGTAATCCAAATAGCTTGTCATTACTACATGTCAGTGAGTCGTTGGCTGAGGAATAATATTTTCTGTGAAAGAGAATTTTGTCATCTATAATTCTGTAATTCCAGAGTATTTTTACACGTGTATACATTTAGATACATGGACTTTTATTCCCTTGTATTTATATCAAATGGAATACTGTATATCGAGACCCTATTTTTTTTGTATCTTACCGACTAGTAAACTGGTGTTAGTTAATAGTCAGTGGGTCATTCAATAGCTCCTCAGAAAATCCAAGAGATGGCTGTTGTCGTTTTGGAAAAGGTTTGGTTTTAGTAAGTCTCATATCTCACAAGATTGCTGTTAAACTTTCTGCAGTATACATCTCATGGTTTCATTTTCATAGCCAATTAAGGTAACAAACTTTTATTAAGAAAAATTGGAAAATATAAGTTTCTTGCTGTGATTAAACACAGACACGGGAAGAGATCAAAGCCAAGTAGATCATGTTCATGGCATATACTACCTTGATCAAAAAGTTCCCGGAATAACCACCGTGTGGCTCTCCCATCGTTCCGATTTGAGTTCTGTTTTTTTTGTTAAATTGGTACATCTGTTGTTGATATTCCCTTTAAATCTTAGTGTCATAACTTGACATTTGCAAAAGTTACGTAGCCAAGAGTACATCTATCTCTGTGTGTGTTGGCGATTTTTTACAATTTCAGAAATGGATTTAAATTTGCAACAACGAACTTGTATTAAATTTTGCGTAAAAAAACGGATTTAGTGGCGCACGGACGTTGGAAATGTTGGAAAAGTGTTTCGGCAACGATTCTCTAAAAAAAACGGTCGTTTACCAGTGGCACGAGCGGTTCAGAAGTGGTCGTGAGTCAATCGAAGATGATGAACGCAGTGGCAGACCATCGACATCGAAAGTCGGTGAAAAAATTGATAAAGTAAAAGAAATGTTGGTCAATAACCGCAAATTAACCATCAGAGAAATAGCGGAGGACTTGAACATTGCCTATGGATCCGCCCAAGACATTGTGGTTAATGATTTGGGTTTCCGTCGTGTAGCAGCAAAGTTGGTGCCAAAAGACCTCAATTTCATGCAAAAAAGAGACCGTGTTGACGTCGCAAAAGACATGATTTGCGAGGCTGAATCCGATCCCACATTCATCAAAAGGATCATTACTGGAGACGAGACGTGGGTTTATGAGTACGACACGCAATCCAGACATCAGGCAAGTGAATGGCGTTCACCAAACGAGCCGAGACCAAAAAAACCACGTCGTTTTCAGTCAAAAAAGAAGGCAATGCTGACGGTTTTCATGGATTACAACGGTGTAGTGCATCATGAATTTTTGCCAGAAGGCCAGACAGTAAACAAAGAGTATTATTTGGGCGTTATGAGACGTTTGCGTGAAGCAATTCGCCGAAAGAGACCAGAAATGTGGGCAGAAAACTCGTGGATTTTGCACCATGATAACGCACCGTCGCACAGTGCTATCATTATTCGTAATTTTTTGACGAAAAATGCAACAAATACCATCCAACAGCCACCGAATTCACCTGATTTGGCTCCCTGTGACTTCTTTCTGTTCAATCGAGTTAAAAAACCATTACGGGGAACGCGTTTTAGCAGCCGAGAGGAAGTAATGGAAAAATCGCAGGAAGCACTGATGGACATACCGAAAACCGACCGTAACTTTTGCAAATGTCAAGTTATGACACTAAGATTTAAAGGGAATATCAACAACAGATGTACCAATTTAACAAAAAAACAGAACTCAAATCGGAACGATGGGAGCGCCACACGGTGGTTATTCCGGGAACTTTTTGATCAAGGTAGTATTCTCCTGTGCTTGCAACTGTTTACGATTGGGTGAATGAGTCAAATGTGGCCGTACATCCACAATATGGTTTTGAGTGATCAGCATATCAAACTTTGCAAAATAGTTTAGGCCCCAGGAATTTCAGAAGGCACAGTGTTTTCAATTTTACATGAAAAATTGGCTGCTAAAAAAATCTCTGCAAGAAGGGTGCCATATTTGCTTTAAGAAGAGAATGAACACAATTTTGTGATCAATTTGCTGGTTTGGCATTTAATTGTTTCAATCCTGATGAGTTTTTGCATTGATACATAACTGTAAATGAAATGTGGATACACTGCTTCAATCCAGAGAAAAAGGAACCTTCCAAACAGTGGGTTTCTAAAGTCTAAACAATGAAGTCAGTCAACAAGGGGATGACCACAGTTTTTTAGGACGCATGTAGAATCATTAAAAAACACCCACACTGGGCAAAGAAAAAAATGTTTTCCAATAAGGCAATGAAAGAGTGCCCAACTTTGCAGTTTAGATGGGAAAAATTATGGAATTAAAGTTTGAATTATTACAGCATCCTCAGCATTCACCAGATTTGGTCCTTGGTGACCTTTTTCATTTCCATACTTCAAAAAATGGCATGGCAGAAAATAATTCATGTCAAATGAGTTAATCTGCAACAACACAATTCCCATTTTGAGAACCTTACAAAATCATACTTTTTGGTTAGCTTAAAAAAGTTGGATAAATGCTGGGGAAAGTGCGTTGAACTAAAAGGAGATTGTTGAAAAATTAAAAACAAATTTCCCAAAATAGTGTTTTTCTATTATTTTCCCAAGGACTTTTTGAATGACCCACGTAATTAGAATGCTAGATAAGGAATTTATTTTTTAAGAATTAAAATTATTTGTAGATGAAATTAATATTACACGGGGCCCTTGTCAGCTCAGTTTTAAAGGGACAGGTAATTCTGAACCTAATTCTAGTAAATCAGGGTCGACCTTATAGAGCAAGTTACAATTTTAATGTTGTTATGATAGCTTAACAGCAGACAATTGAAGGTAGCGTGTAACATACTAATGTTTATTTCATAAATTGTTGGTGTATTCTCTTCCCTCATAATATTTCTTGGACATCCATAGCATTTAAAATTCTAAGTATGTATGTATATGAAATTATAATTGCCTGACAAAATGCAATAATTTATTAATGGAACAATAACTTGTTTACCATTCCAAGGTTTAAAATAATAAAGAAAAAATTTCAGTGCTGGTAATGTCTGGAAAGCATTGCAAAATACAGTTAACTATGCAGTGCACTTTCAGTATTCAGATGAGCTACTGAGAAGTAATGGAACTTCTCACAAGTCTTGCATTTATTTTCAGAAAAAATATTTAATAATCAATCGAAGCAAATGAATGGAAGAATGAAACAATTATTCTGCTGCTGTGTAAACATTCTAAATGGAGATTTTCGCCCACTTGTCTGAAATGTTTTGATTTTCCTCAGTTGAAATTTCCCTTTTAACTATATTTTTATCCCTGGTTGATATTCCATCACTTGTTTTTTTACAGCTGTTTATCTCAATAAAATGTTGGGTGAAGTGATTTTAATCTTTTGGGAAAGTATCTTTGTGCATATGTTTCATTTATTTTACCTCTTTGATTTATCTCCTTTCGCGAAAAGTTTGAATGTTGATATTTTAACAAATGCTCAGAATAGATGTGTCCTAAGGAGGATCCATTTAATATATTGTGATCAAGATTGTATTATAAATAGCACTGTATATACAGTTGAATGAAATTTCTTGCATTGAGTAATTTCACCTTGCAAGTAATTTCAATTTGGTATTCAAGTTCCTGAGCATTTTTTATTTCTATGAAAATGATGGTCCTGTTGTCTGTAAATCTTTATCCAGAATAGAAAGTCACAGTCAAGTCTTAGGGGGTTTTCCTCCTGGTCAGGGTGTTAGCTGTCTATTTGTTTCTATGAATTAACTCTGTCATCTTCCTCAAGTCATTGATGATAGTTTTCTTTGGTCCCTGTCCACATTTCTTTTCAAGAAGCTCCTGGTTGCACGAATGTTATGATTATAAATGAGTCCATTAAAATTAGATGCAGAAATAGAAGTTTCCCTAGTTTCTTGAATGATGAGAATCGAAAGAACATTAATAGTTCTGGCCCACAGGTTTTGATGAACTGTAAATCTTCAATGGCCCACAAAAGGAGTATAATAAGGACTTGAAGATGCAATTGCTAATGCAGTAAATTGTTTGGCTTGACAGTAATCCATGTACCTTTTATTTTAATTAATTTTTCTGTTAATTTGTATTCTTTTTGTCTCATTTTAGATTACCTGAAGAGAAGAGAAGTTTAGGTGTTGTGGTTTCATTTTACAGGCAATGATATTTTTATCTGGATAAGGTTCCTCTTGGCATCCATCAAGCTGTGTACATCATATTGTGCCTCTTACTGGGTAACTTGTGTGATTGGACATACCAAGTTTTTGAAATATTGTCCTCGTATTGAATTATCCTATTTGGCCTTAAGCCCAAGCAGGTTATTACCTAAATTTAGTGAGCATTGTCATTTTAACTAGTGAGAAATTTGACCAAATATTTTGCTTTAAAAGGCTCTGTAACCTTAGTTGAGTGAGACCTAGCACTAGAGTCAAATGAACTGAGACAAAAAAATCAAACTGAAATAGTGTACCCCATGCCATTTTAAATTTAAGATATTCATTCACTCTTATGATACCTTACCTTATGGTCACAGTAGTCAGTGACTTCATTATTTCTATTCTTCCATTAAACTTGTATTTTGATAAATCAATATTGTCAGTTCTTCTTATATTTAGTATGGAATAAAGCACTTGAAATACAGCTGATAGAGGTTAAATTCGGGAGGCGAATGTTTTCATGTTGTCATATGTTGAGTCCATACCTGATAGCCTAAATGATAATCCCCTCCCTTCGTGTTTGTAATTAGGTTGTACGCCAGAAATTTGTAAAGGTAAATATGGCTTTATTTACAGTGAAATAGTTCATGTATTTTATGTCTGTACACTTGCTTGCATCATTGTATGCCACCAAGTGTGGTTCTCGTCTGAGTTAATCTCCCCATCAACAGTCGCCATTCATTGCAATTCATCCGTCCATCAGCTTTGGGATGATATCACTCTAGTAGCTTGATATCACATTTTACACCAAACCTTAAAGTTTCAAGTTTTGTGCCACTCATATATAGCCATCACTGATATTTGTCTAAATTGGAAACTTGAGAACCACACTGTTTATCTTACTCTGTATAAGCTGGTTGATGGAAGTTCTGGTTGTATGAAAGAGTGAAGGGAAGAATAAATGACCCTTTCATAAACTTTGTGTGAATTTCATCAAAATAAATAACACTGAAGTATCACTCTTCAGTTTTAAATAATAAGTCACACTAGTAGCGATATTTTGTGGAGTAATCCTTGGGGGATACCACTAAACCACGTCCTTTTCTGGCTCCACGGTAAACAGTCTCCACAATGTCTATCATCTCTTGTTTATCCTCTAGTGGCCAATTAATCTTGTTGTTATTTCCTGTCCCCAAATCAATCATTATGTGCTTGTTGCGGAAGAAGAACATCACAGTACATGGGTCGTATAATTCATACCTGTGAAAAAGTCATTACTTCAATTAATTGCGCAAAGTATAAAGCATGATGTGGTAAAGCTTACACTTGAGACATATGACATCAATTTTTACAAGACATTCTTTTAATCTTCCCATAAAAATAGTAATTTCCTATTAAGTTTGCATACATCATAAGTTGACATGTAGAGACATCACATTCAGAGAAAATCCAGTTAAGAAATAATTAAAACAACAGTAAGTCACATAAAATATAACAAAAAAGTTAAGTCTTAAATTTCAGAATTAATAGAGCCAAAACTGCAGTCAAAATATCTGGATTGTTAAGTCGTTGTATTTTCATAAATGGACAACAACAGTAAGATGCTGTGGTAATTATATTAATATGAAATTTACCTAAAAAGTTAGCAATTTGATTTTTTTTACATTGCTGAGAAAGAAAGCACTTCCACTCACAAGTATTTAGAAAAATAAATACGTGGATGAATATCCAGAGAGACGTGAGTCAGCAAACAGTCAACTTCCATTCACTCCCACACAATCCCATCAAATTGTCAAAAATAATGTTTTAGAAGTGTATAATGAAGTCTTTTATTGTCTTTCCTCCACTACCTTTCTGAGGTGCATCACTATTCAACATTACTGCTCATGAAGTAATTTTTAGAGGCATAGTAATTTCTAACTTAATCAAATAGCATGCTTAACTTTAGCAAGTTAACACCAAGAATATTCTTTCACCACAGCCATCCATACTAAGCTAGTTGAGTATCATTATTTACTCTCAACTTGCTACATGAATTCATTTTACTATAACTTGCTGACTACAGAAATCCCACCTTGGGTATGGGAGTTAATTTTTAATAATTTTAAGTGGCGTTGTACCCTTGACTTTTCTTTTGTCTATCCAATCTGACAATAACCAAGTGAGTGAGGTACAAGTGAAGCAAAATACTGGCACCTAGATGTTAAGTGGCAGGACCAATGTGGGTTTTCAGCCATAACCTCACTTGCTCTCCTAGTGGGAGCCCCAGATAGACAATGGACAATTAACTCACCAAAAGCAATGGTGAACATACACACCATAGATTTATAATTTTCCTTGGAAAAATTGATAAATTTGAACACTATACTTAATGATGAAAGGTGCCAAATGAGTGACATTTTGCAATTCAAGGAATCAGATCATGGTTCCACATTCTATCAGGCTTATTTCGATCTACTAAGCCTGCAAATTTGTAAGCTTTTGGCCAGGCACTGCACTTGGTTTTGAATTATCGCACATCATGTTAAAAGCAATACACATGAATAAACATTACAGAGTCAGGCTTCACTTCATAGAAGTTTTGTAAGTCCATTTTCAAATGAAATATGGACTGCATTCTGCTCTGTACCTCATCTCATTATCCCATCACCCCTCATTTACCACAACCCCCTTCTGCATATTCTATCTTACCACCTGCATATTTCTTTGTCATCATCCCCTTGCTACCCCTCCATCAACATAACTATAAACAAATATTGTCTCCATTTGGTGACTGGTTCCTAACGAATAACCATTAATTAATAATTCTGTTTGAGCTCAAACTTACTCCCATCCCTTACACTATGTAAGATATATGTGCCATACATATACGTACATCACGTCCCATTTAATATCTGTACCTGATGACGCCATATCATAGTGAAATACATGGTAGCCAATAATTTCTGGGGAAAAGTAATTTTCCCCATCTTGTTAAACATTCCAACAAAAGGTATTGTTGTGATTTTATTGTTCACAATGTGTGCTTAAGTAAAACTTTTAATTTTTTGAAAGCAGTGAAAGCCTGCCTCTACTTGATTTACAAAGTGAAGTGTAGTTCTGGATAAAAAATTTGCTTAAAGGCATTTAAATAGGGAAGAGTGAGAATGAAAGAGACCATAGCTGCAATTTGAAGGTCCAATCTTCTGCACATAAAATATAGGCAGAAATATTGGGATTGGGAAGGTTCCTTTCACTAAGAATGTTGCAACAGGAAAGCAAGTTCTGAGATTAAGCAAGTAGAAGGTTAGCTAAAAAACGAGGTGGGTATTATACAGTGAGATAGGAAAATTTTCACATTCTTGGAAACGTCATATAAAGGCATATTATAATTAGAAAATTATAAGATCCAATCAATACACATCTCCTATTAAAAGTATTAGACACTACTGGATTTCTAGTGGAAACTATGATACATATTATCATTCAATAACTTTATATCATCAAATGAGAGGATTCTTTACTCTCATTTATTTTTTCGTGTATGACCAGTCAACCCCACACTTTATTCAAGGCATGGTAGTTAAGCCTCCAGAAGTATGAGTAAAGCTTCATTCATTAAGAGCTTTGGATTCCATTGTTAAGTGTCTTTGGAGGGCACCACGTGATGCTCTCATATATACTTACATCTTATTGAAATCTGGAACTTCTGTTATATCCACCAAATACAAAACTGCGAAATTTTTAACTTTCTCCGCAATGCTGTATAACACCTCATCCATTTTCATGCATGTAGGATCCCAGTCGTGGCCAAAACGAATCACCTGTAAGGTTTACATATGTGTCACAGTTTTACCCTCGGGTCAAGTATAACAAGCACATTACATTATAATTACCACCACACGATCCTCCTCGGAGAGAATGGCTTGGTCTACTTGCCAACCATTGTGAAGATGTGGCAGCATATACGACATTTTGGAAGGTGATTTTAGCTACTTGCACAGGAAACTTCCTTTCTTACTCAAACGTCGCCTAATGCGATTAACCGAGATGTTTGCAGATATACACACGATGTCAACAAAACACATTGAAACTGACCTTAAAAACAATTGCAAGCTGATATTTCCAGATCTTTCGCTGCGCACGCGCAGACGTGATACCCGTTACGAAAATATGGTGGGAATTTGCAAGAGTCGCGTATTCATAGGGTACATTACTTTTCCAAAAACAGCGTGTTGTTGGCATTTACATGGGGTTGTAAATTGGGAATAATGATAACTTATCTATTTCCATAGGTCTTTGAGAAATATAACGATTTTCAAGGAATCCCACGAGAGAATTACCGTAAAACTGAATATGTAAGACTAACTAAAATTATTGAATAGAAATTATGATATATAGTTGATGGAAAATCAAGCGTTGTTTTTAGTAAATGTTTCCACCTATCTTTCTGTGCCTATAGTAGGTGTACAAAGCCCTTATGTAAAAAGTTTGCTTTTAAAGTGACCTTTAGAAGTTTCTAAATGTTTTGACGGCAACAGGCTTTTTAATTTCTTTTAGAACGCATTGACTGAAACATAATTTATACCCTTTAATGAGAACTCAGAAAAGTCACAGAGGACAAATAAGAGATGCCATAATTTCACAAATTAATACCGATATGATTTAACAGGTAGAATAAAAATGTAAGTTTTAAAAGCTTAACATTCGATTACCATGAAAAGAAAAATACTATCATTAAGACGCATAAGTATTAAATTCATATTTGCGATGTGTGTTCAAAATGCAAGGTGACTTTTTTCGCGGGCAATAAAAATTCGATTTTTTTATTTTGTTGTATTGGTATACATGCCCCAAACATTTGTTTACAGTTTCAATATTATAGCATATTTAGTTTTTTGTTGGTAGATACCAATGTTAGACGTGTTTTGGTGTTCTCGGCGATTTTCTACTTTGAAAAATGGTTATTTTGTTTTGTTAGTTACAGTAGAATTGATTCAAGGTGCATTGGACGCTGGTAACATTTCACACTAGCACAAGTGAAATACATTACAGTATCTCGCATTGAACAATGATTACGTGATTATGGCAAGTAGGTTAGACAGTCACAATGTAACTACTCACAATATTGGGCTACACCAATTAAGAATTAATTTTGTCGATGCTCAACACATTATATTAAAACGATTCATCTGTCGTGGAAGAATTTTCAACTGCCGCATTGGAGAGAAATTTCATGGATTAATGACATTGGATTTGCTTGAATGGTCTGTATAACATACTGCCATACCAATATGGTGACTTCTCGCATGATCACATTGATTATTTTTTGAGATCCTCAGCATTTACTCTCAACAGACTATTAATTTTCTAAACCTTGGAGGTGAGATTTTTTTTATAGTTATAGAATATTGACTTGATTGTGATTGATGACTAAATATGACTACAACCTTTTAGATTGTAGTTTGTATTTGTAGATTGTGTTATGATTATGAATTTTCCACTCATTCCACCGGTGAAGTAACATGAAAAGATGTCCATCAACTTGTGTAGGCTACTGAAGCTGAATGCATGAGTGATAATTCTTTCAGTAATCTCTTTGCAAGATTTCCTTTATTTAATTGGTGTTAATCTCTTAAAATCTGCTAATTAGTCATGCAACTGATATATTTTTACCATTTAAAAATTGATTGAGATATTTCAACTCAGTCCTCCCTATACTAAAGAATGATTGATAAAGTGCATAGTTTGAATTTTTCCTTTTAAGTGACATTCAATCTCATTTTGAAGAATAAATACTCTGAAATCACTCCAGTATTGTTTGTTTCAGATAATCCAGATTGTTTTTATCATACATGTCATTATTTTGTTGCATTAATGCAAATTTTGACTTCTTCTTTGGGTCCTAGTGGACTGCCTTAGTGGATTCAATTTGGTTCAGGAAACAAAATATGTTTAAAATCATTAATGTTAATAGCGTCCCACAGTAATGTTGATATATTTTGTGGAGAAATGAAAGCAATGCCTATTTAGACCTTTAAAGTTTGCAAGTGATAATATAAAAGAAATAAAAATTCCGTTGAAGGATAATTTTTTTTTTAATTTTTGTAGAGCTGAAAAAAATCTTTGTAATACTTCCTATCAACATGCAATAATATTTTCACAACATAATGTGAGTAATGAAAGAAAATGTTCGGCGCATCCTTTCTTACGGTTGGTAATTTTCAGTATTCTACAGAAATCATCTGAAGGAGTGGCAGTAATTTTGAGGCGGTGTATATTGTACAAAAGGATAAAATTGCATCAACCAATTACTAATATTGAGTAAACAGATTAGTTCAAAGCAAAGAAAATGCGCTGAATTGTAGAAGCAATTTTTTGCCTAGTCTGTAGGAAATGTTTTGCAGAACTTTCAAATGCTCTCTGGCTGGGCAGCATGGTCGGGCTAGGATGTTCAGGAGATAGGGGAGAGAAACTCAGGTGTTGGCATTATTCTACTTTAAACGAAAAGTGCCGAAGGGCTAATGTCATGTTTTTAGAAGTTAGGTGGTAGAAGAGATTATAGCCTCATTCTCACCTCAATAAAGTCATTAAATAAATAATAAATCCACTTTAAGTGCCCTCAAGATTATACCCATAAAGAAATTGGAATACCTATGAGAAATTCGATCACCTCAGGATTCAAACCTGGGTCCTCAGGGTAGGAAGCCAGTAAACTAGCCAGCACACCAATTTGATCCACACTTTTCTAAACGGGGTGCGATATGAAGATATGGATGTCATGTTTCCTTGATACTATATGTCACATAATCAAATTAGTGTTCAGAGTTTACAATTCAATGTGACCATAACTACCATCTGACAAGATCAGTATTTTTAACTTTTTAAGGGCTGCAGTTTCTCCATTTTACCTAGAAATCAAACTTCTATATAAGTACAGCTGTGCCCAGTTTTACTTAAAGTCTGGCGGTTCTGGAAATCCAAGTTTCACTCAGTAAGTCGCTCCCTCAGTCCACCCTCAATTTATTTGGTATAGCAGAGTAAAACCTATTACGATGCTTGTATAAATGTAGAGGAAATGGTATGAGCCATTTTTAAATCATCAGAAGTGGATAGTCAATGCTAATTAATATTGTCGGATCATCAGCTATGCAAGGTTTTCCTATTAACTGGGAAATAAGTAAGTAACATGTGCTGCTGATTCATTCGTAATCACTGGTTCATCCAGGAGTTTAAACTTTGCCTATTCTTCATATAAAAAGATTTAATTATTTCAGGCTATCTCATGGAATTGTTTCAAGTTAATTTAAGCATAATTTATGTGTAAGAACATTTGAAATATTTTAGTCTATGATTATATTAATATTTTTAAATGATTTACAGCTTGATAATGTTCATAATAATTCTGTATAGTAACAAAAATATATCATACTTTCTTAAGTAGAAATGTACTAATATGATAATGACCTTAGGATTAAAAATCAAAATGGCACTTAATGTGTTTTAGCAATTAACAGAATTACCTATTCAATAGTTTTTGAGTTTTGGAATTGCCCCAAATATTTTGCGGTTTGGAAATATACATGTGAAAATTTCTGCATTGACTTGATAAAAGAGAACAACATATATTTTCCCTAATATTTCTCTTTTTGTTTTCAATATCATCAAAACTTATTTCCTAGTTTTTGAAACCTGTATGTATACTCTCATTAAAGGGTGGTAGTAGTTTATTGGGTAGAACGTTGGGCTACCAACCGGAGAGGGCCTGGTATCAAATACGGTTTACTTTGGACATCCTCAGCTCCACCCAAGCTGTGATTTTTCTGTGACCTACCAGATCGTCTTCCAGGGAAACTGCAGTCTCTTCAGGGAATGAGGAATTGGCCTGTGTATCTTGATGTGTGAAGTTTGCATGCCGTGTAGGACATTGGGTGAGGTGAGCTTTACCCTAGTTTTATAAAGTAGCCTTACCATTGACTTGGTTTACATATAATTTATTAGGAACTAGTGCTTGGCCAATAAATGCGGTTGTGGACTGGTTCAAAAGCAAATTAAATTAGCACAATTGATACTTTTGAAAATTTTTCCATTGTTTATTTAAGTCTATCTAATGCTGACATTTTTATCATTATGGCTCTCTTCAGATTCTATTCCAATTTAATACAACTGAATTCTCATGAATTCTTTTTTCAAAATTGTTATCCTTTCATTAACAAACCTTAGATTATTTTCCTTTTCATGTCTTTGTAACATTTATTACCAGCATCCTCACACTAATGTGCAAACATAGAAGCCTGGCCCCTACCTATATTTTCTCATTAATCATTTTCTTTTGCAATTAATTTAATGAAATTTAATTTATGTGACTCAATAACCATGCTCAGTTCTTTTGATTATGGTCTTTTGTAATTTCACATCCTCCCTGACTTTTCAAACTCTATGACTCCTCTCTACTCAACTATCAACAAAAATCTGCTGGTAACAATGAAAATCCAACTCAACCTTCCTATTTATTAGGTTTCACTCCAAATTTAAGCAACAGCCCAAAAAACTTTATTAAAAAAACCTGTTTCTTAAGTCTAAATATTTTTTTACTTTACAAAGTTCACTAGCTGAAAGTCCATAATATGGACTATTTTCCCTTTATGCTTCTAGCCTTACTGTTCTTTTTTTTTCAAGTTAACATAAACAGGAAATAGGCAAAATTACTATTCTAATATCAATTAATCGGTTGTGCATTCTCTTTACAAACTATGGTTGTAATACTATGCTTCATTTAGTTTACTACAGCATTATGCATTTTTAACAATTGCATAAGTTTCAGTTGCACTTTTACCGAGGTTGAAACAAAATTCAATGCACATATTCAAGACTTTCATTCCTACTGACACAAGAATTTGTATAGCAAGCATTTGCCAGCTCAGACAAGAATCACTGTTGTCTGACGACAAGTCAAGATAAGGCCATGAGCAAGGCAGTATTTTACTTTTCACAGACACTGCTATTTGGCAATGCGTCACTGGTTGCGATCCATAAAGCAGTTTGTGCATAGAAATACCAGTCTCATCTTTCATTTTACAGACCTTGTAACTACAGAAGCCTTGACTAGCATGTAAAAATAAGAATTAATTTTTTGCACTCTAATTGAAAGGCCCGTTTTCTAAATATTTCAAATTTTAGTAATTAAATTTGATGCACTCAATGGGTTAACATTTACTCTTGACAATACCTAAGTGCAGGTAGCGTATTGGTGCACTTGAATACATCAATCATTTGCAGAAATGTACCAGAGCCCTAAAAAATTTTGCCCAAATGGTTACGTAATTAGATTGTCTGGCTTTCAATGCTCAATGGAATCAATGTCATTTTTATTGGTCATCAAAAAGCAGTCAGGTAATTGCAATCATGGAAATAGTGAAACATATTTTAATGCATAAATTTCATAGTGTAAAAATCATTCACCTGGACCAGGATGCATGTTAACAGATGACACCGATAAAAGTTACTGTTGCGGCATCTCCCACAGTTTCTTTGAAACATATTTCGTTAATTTTTCAGTTAACAAACAAAGAAAAGTTTTGAGATCATAAGCGTGTTAATGATAAATATAATTGGACCAATGATACTTAACTCTTTCGTCAATCTTAAATAAGCTGATCCATGCCGAGATGTAGATACTTGATTTGATCAGAGCAGGAAATGTGGAAAGGAGTGAAGCAGGGGTTGTGGAAAAAGGAGCATGTGTTCTCATGGTGATGGTAAATAAATATTTCATTGATGAAATGATTTTATGTGGCTCAATTCTATCATGTATTGGCTGTATTCTCATATATTTTGATTATTATATTGCATCAAAGAGTTATGCCCTAAGTCCAGTTTTCTCTTGATAGATATCATGGGCATGTATCTACCAGAATGACAGAAAAATTCAGCTGTCTGAATGTAAATATTCTTTTGGATGTGTAAATTTACCATTAAATTTTGAAGCTACTGGTACCGTCAAAATGTTGTTGAACAGTATTTAAAGAATAGAACTCTCAATTTGCAGTTTAAATTTTGTTAGCTATAAATGTAATATTATTTCAGCAAATTGCTCCACCTTAAACTAATAGTTTTATTTTGCTATGTTCCCTTTTACAGAAATGCATGTGTATTAGAAGGTAAGAAATAAGCATTCATAATCTTACTTTGCTGTGCTGGAGTTATTTTTGAAGTTAATGACATTTCAGTACTCATGCAAGCCAGTGAGAAACCTTTCATCTTATTCGACAGTCAATATACCTGTATGATAAAAAAGCAATTGTTTAATTTCCTTAACAAAGTCTCATGATTTAAAGTGTCTGAAGCCTTAGTAAGATCAAGGCATACCATGAGGGATAAACGCTCAATGTCCATAGTATGGAGCACAATTTTAATGAATTCATGAAGTACTGAAGATGTTGATTTAGCTTTCCTAAAACCATTTTCTTGGTTTGAAAAAACAGACTTTTTCTTGGACGTTTACAATGTTTTAACATAACCTTTTCAAAAATTTTAGAAAGACCAGAGATCAAACTCATTGGTTTGTATTTTCCTACTTCCTTTGCATCACTGTGAAAGCAGAGTATTAACATAATAATTATCTAAGTTCGTCATCATTGCTAGTAATAGTTACCATAGTTTCTTCAGTTACTGTTGCATGAACTTTAAATGACTCTATAGCTGACTGAATTTGTTAGATACTTTCACTGTGTATATTTGAGAAGTTTACATTAAAGTCACCACATAACACAATTTGATTGGTAAATATTGTGATAAATATTCTCCATTAAAATCAACAAATTCTTTATGAAAGTATGAAAATTTCCATCAGAGGATCTGTATAGACAGACAAGTCAATTTATGCTTTGGTATTGAGTGATTGAAAATTCACAATTATTTCAATAACAGCAATGTTTGATGATTTAACAGATTTGAAGTTAATACTATGTTTAACATGAATGCAAGTGCCTTCATTTTTAAATACACTATCATATGAGTAGCTTCCCAGAGAATTAACCATGATGTTAAGGCATTTTAATTCTGATAGGCTTAACCAGTGTTCTGAAAAACATAAAAATCAACCACACAAACTAAGGGTAAAATGTACCCAAATTGCCTTAGGGAGTTTTTTAATTAAATAAACAGCATTGCATTTTTACATTAGGTTCTTATACGTGGTTAAATTTATCTTAGGGGAATTAGAGCATTTTGCAGACAGGATTTTCAAATTATGTAGCATTGTTTAATTCAAATTCTGGTATTACCCCAAAGGTATATCTTATACAACAATAAAACATTCACTTATTTGTATTTTCATTGAAAACTCAAATTAGGGGCACCCTTTAATTTACAAAAACTAATGATTTCTTATTTTTAAAACAGGCCTGTGTAGCATCATTTGGCTATCGGTATCGTCACAATGATGAACTTCTATGCAGCTGGCTCCAGTCAACAGTGATGTGGTCACACTGTAACTACTCTCCATATTGGACTACACCTAATAAAAATCAAAGCTGTTGATGCTTGCCACATTGTATTGAAATGAGTCATCTACCGTGGAAGAATTTAAACTGCCACATTGGAGTGAAACTTCATGTATTAAAGACATTTGATACTTGAGAATTTACTGTCAGTTACATTATGAATTTCTTGTACGTGGACCAAGCAAATAAGTTTTTCTCATCGGATCGACTTTATTAATAATCCAAACCATGGAGTTGGAATTTTTAATAGTTTTAGAGTATTGACTTGATTGGTGTGTTTACATGTTGGGCTTGATAATTGTGCCCGTCTGCCTCATTGAAAATAAAAATGTAATCCATATCATTGTGAAAGAAATAATAAATATATCTACACATGTTTTAACATTAGCAAACTGTGCTCCATTTAAGCACATTTTTTAAAGTGAAGGAATGCCTAAAGAATTGCCATTAAATCCCGCTACAAGTATCAAGTCAGCATCAAGAAGTAAGCTACTGAATTTTGGAAAGGGTCTCAGAAAAAATTATTCCATTAAAACAGAAAAACTCTTTGCATTTTCAATGGTAGGGAAAAAAATGAATTGAGAATGTCGTTAAAATAACCTAAATAGTTACTATATCATTATATTTCATCAAATTGTTGGAAAAATAAAAAGGAATATTCAAAGTATAGTAAAATATTATTCAATTAAAAGAATAATCTCAAAATATGCGATAATCACGAAGGAAAACACGAAATGAAAAACCAGAAATTTTCGGAGATTTGTATCCGGCGAACATAATACGCTAGGAGGTATCCTCGTAGACGGTTCCACTTGACTCCTGATCCTGTGGAAATTACCCCACACCACTCCACCAGTCGCTGGCGGCCTATTGGCCCTGTGATCAAGTAGGTGGATCCTCGACTCCCCTCAGGGAAAACTAGCCAATCAGAATTTTTTTCGCTCTCCAGAATTGGGGAGGTGGTGATATAACCGGATTGGCCAATGCCCTTTTATATTTTCTGTGAACTCCGCCTCCCAGTATTTACTGCCAATGGGCTACTACCGGGTGTGAGCGAGTGGGGAGAATTTTCCTTCGGTTGAAGGAGTATGAGTTAAGTGCGACCTCCTACGAGGATACCTCTTGTCATGTTATGTTCGCCGGATACCAAATTTCTGAAACGCCGGATTTTCAGTGTTCAGACTCCGCTGCTTCTGGTTGCCGTCGAACCATTTTCGTGCTTCAGTCATATTTAGCGCATGATATGCAAATATTCCTTTACACCACATGCCAGATTACATTCTGCTTAACATTTATTCAAGGTATACGTAATAATATTTCATGAAATAAAAAAATACCCCAACAAAGTGTTTGTTACACAGCGATGTTTCAAAGTAGAAGTTGAATTTGTCGGGATTTAATCCTTTCTTCAGAGCGTAAAATATTCTGTGGAAATAAATAATTGTTTTGGACGTTTAAGTTTCAATGTAGCGATGCATAGTGTGACAGATTATTGTCTGACGATTATTTAAACTTCTCATTCATTTGGAATCGCTAACTTAATGGAGATGTAGTAAATAAACTCCCGTTTAAAACTCATTATAAAATTAGTCCAGTCCCGCTTACCTAGTTTTATTTTATAGTACGTATTACTTATGAAAATATGGTCCAAAGGGTCTTTTGTAGCTGTTGGTTGCGTTCAAGTGAAATATTTTCTGTCGCAAAATCGAAAAAAAATCGACATAGGAAATGACTTTAGCAATAATTATTAAATGTGTTTATCATAGATTTTAATTTCCATAAATATGAGGAGGCTATTGGAATAAAAAATCTAAAAATAATAAAATCAGGCTACTCTCCTTATATTATCTGTGTATAAAAATTATAGTTTTGGAATTGCAACTCACCAATTATTACATAAACCTTGGATAAAAATAAAAGGAATGTAATATCGCATACCTAAGAAGGATATTTGAAAATTGGGCGACAGAAAACGAATTTTGTGAAATGAATACGGCCGAAGTTTCTGAGATTTGTATCCGGCGAACATAATACGCTAGGAGGTATTCTCGTAGAAGGTTCCACTTGACTCCTGATCCTGTGGAAATCACCTCACACCACTCCACCAGTCACTGGCGGCCTATTGGCCCTGTGATCAAGTAGGTGGATCCTCGACTCTCCTCAGGGAAAACTAGCCAATCATAATTTTTTTCGCTCTCCAGAATGGGGGAGGTGGTGATATAACCGGATTGGCCGATGCCCTTTTATATTTTCTGTTAACTCCGCCTCCCAGTATTTACTGCCTATGGGCTACTGCCGGGCGTGAGCGAGGGGGGAGAATTTTCCTTCGGTGGAAGGAGTATGAGTTAAGTGGAACCTCCTACGAGGATACCTCTTGTCATGTTATGTTCGCCGGATACCAAATTTCTGAAACGTCGGATTTTCAGCGTTTTGCCGTCTCCGCTGCTTCTGGTTGCCGTCGAACTTCATCATTTTCGTGCTTCAGTTCATATTTAGCGCATGATGTGCAAAAATATTCCTTTACACCACATGCCAGATTACATTCTTCTTTACATTTATTCAAGGTATGCGTAATATTTTATGAAATAAATTGGTTATGTTACAATTACAGTTACGCAGCGATATTCGACGTCGTCCGTCTACTGTCTTTTCTGAGACGTCTTCCAAGCGCCTACAGCTTGACTAAATCGGTTGCCATTCCAATATTTGTATAAGATTGGTGCATTAAATTGATTTGCCTTGCGTTTTTTTAATAATTGTCATTTCAGATCTTTTAAAGTAAATATAAAATTCATTGTCGTAGCCAAATAAATAATACTTTTTGATATGTATCATAGGCGCACTAGACGACTAATACTTGTTAAAAAATTTTTAAATTTGCAGAGATTTGGTTACAACAAAAGATAGTTAATGGGTAGTTTCCACTTATACCTAATTAATACTTCTTGTGTCGATCGTGATCAATTTTCATTCTCTCATCTAAATGGCTAATGACTATTTGGCAGCTACTAGAGTTCGTGGGACTTTTAAAACCCAATATTCTCCAGATAAAAAGCTACCTCAACGACGAGAGCCAGATAAACTATACATATATCTATATATATTTGAAATGTCATGTTTATTTTGCTTTTTTTCGACATGCTTTTGCATTGCCATTTGTTCACTTTTTAAACTCTCATTCCATTGATATCGGAGGGAAAAGGGGTGCACAGCATTTTGTAAATTCTGCTGCGTGTACTGAATAAATGATGATGACTTTATGCTCATAACCGTTGCTTCAATTTGTCTTGAAGTATACACTTTCATGAGTCATAGAACTTTTTAATATGAGTTTTCTGGATGTGATTGAGTTGAAGTAATAATTTCTCTTTACGTTATCATCAAAGGATTGACACAGCATTCAAAGATTTGCCGTCGTTCTATTTTCTTACGTGCATATGTCTTTTGAAACAGATCTTCAGCTATTGCCGACGGTTCTTTAATATATGTTAATTTTATACAACAATACTGCTGCGCTAATGTTTATTAACATGGGCTTTCCTACCATTGTACAATGGGAGTAATTATAATTTCCAAGACAGGCTTAAGAGACATCCTTCCAATTCATGAAAGAGATTCAATCTGTAATTTAACCAATGGTCCCAGAGTGATTCCCAGTCTAGCTCCTTAAATATGTTGGACACTTTATTTAGCTTATCATGATAAAATTTTACAAATCTAGCTCCTTCATGCTGAATGCAATACAATTAGGCATTTAATCTTTCTTAAAGAGGATCCCATTCACTTGCAGCATATTCTAAATGAGGCCTAACCAGCAACAGATAACATTTCTCTAGTGTCACCATAGCCACTTAAGTGAATGATACATGGAAAAGTAAAGAAAATCAGGACTTCCAAAATTGGAGGCTGTTGCTTTTTCGGAATGTGTCCTCCATAATCCCTGGAATGTTGCCAGTTGACAGGAGTTTTATCGAACAATGTTAGGTGGAATAAACTCCTAAATATGAAAATATTCCCTAAAATTATAGCAAAGTTATTACTTCATCTAACTCTAGTTGACATGTAGCCAAGAGGAAAAAGATCATTAAACCCTTTAAAAAAACCTTTATTCAGCACGATGGTATGCTCATTTGGGCTACTTACGTGAGGACGAAACAATTATCCAGTTCCATTGCCACTCACAGATTTCTCCTTTCCTGAAAATGTAATGGCCATAAACAACAATTTCACTACATGTGAATCACCACCACATAACAGCTGGCAAATACACCCCACTTTTGGTTATGGACAAAGAAAAAATTCTTTAGTCTTCCATAATAAAATTTGAATTACTTTAATGCTTCTTGATTACAACATGGAGAAGAAACAACTCTTAATGGTCTCTTTGGTTAAATATAAGATATTTCGGCTTCACCCATCCTGGGCCACAATATTAAAGTTACAGAATATATTACCGTGCAATAGTGCAAAGTTGAGGACACTGTGTTAAGTTTAACATACCACAGGTAATAAAAAAACTTATAACATCATGAACACTAACTCCCAATTTTCATCATCTGTTCAGGAAGGAGATCTTTCAATGGGATATTTTGCATTAGGTTAAGCAGGCAAAACTGGACATGGTAAGTGAACCTTTCCCTCAGACTATGGGATAGTGGTAAATCATAAGCAGATGGTGTCAGCATATCCCATGAGGTATATTCATCTGCATAATTTGAATAGAAATAACCTGACCTCAGCCATCCATAGCATAATATAAATAATAGTCCACCTGCATCCCTATTCAGGAAGGTTGGACAAAGGCCCCATGCAGAGAAATCCTCTTGACTCTTCACAATGCAGGAGGGATAGGAAAATAAGAAACCTAGGAAAATACAAAAACATGGAAAAATCTCATGAATGGCCAGAGGAGTCATTGATATGATTTCAAACCTGTGAAGAGCCTCCAAGTAATGTTCTCCTCCCACCAATCTCTTAGTGAGATTTGTTGGCCTCAGCCATATCCTCACTAGTTCTTAGTATACAGCAGCTCACCAACTCAATATAAATTACAGTCATTATGCCCAGCCATTACATGGTTTGTCCCAGTATTTATTTATAAACAAATAATTACATCCAATAAGATCTTTGGGAAGTTTTGCTTTGATAAGTTAAGAAATATGATAAGTTAATTCAATATCATGGATGTACCTCATTTGACATCACAAGCAAGCAACAATATTCATGTCACATAATAGAGATGAGTTTAATAACAATTATAACATTCCTTAATTGAATAAATAAATAACATTTAGTACTGAGCATTAATCCATGTCATTCAAACCTTCACATATAGAATACGGGTGATTTTTTAATCACAGCTCTGGAAAAAAGGTGCATCTTACATGCCCTGAAATACAAGAAGTACAAGGCCTTTTCTTGTGGGTAAGAATTGGTTCACTTAATGTAGCTCCTTATTACTTTTTATCTATTAAATCCAAAATCACCTACCTGAATTACAGACATTGCATAGCACTGCTCCCAATAGTCCAAACACTTGAGAAACAGTCTTATGAGGAGACTATATACCCTAATTACCAGTCAAAGGATTGGGGAACATGACCACACCAATTGGGAAATGAGAGAAATATGAGCAACACTAGTAATTATACGATTGTAGGTAAAGTTTTTTAAAAATATACTTTCTAATCAGGTGTACTATATTCATTTTTTTCACATTTATCCAAAAACACAACTTTGGCCTTAACATCAGATTTAAATAATGACATAACAATTGCAAACACCCAAGCCCTAAATGGAGGAAAACCCACATAAATGGGAAACAATCCCATAACCTCTGGGTTGGCGGGCAAGGACTTTACCCCACCATCACCGGGGCTGACAAAGAGGGTTTACCTCAAGATAGAATAAGTATTAACTAATTCAATCAAGAAAAAGAACTTCATGAAATGCAGATGTTTACAAAGATGATAATATATATTAAGGCAACTATTCACATCATCCTAGGAGATATTTTTCCAAAATGTTATTCAAATCCACGCTAATTAAGATTATCCAAAGTAAGGTTTTATCATTCTCCTTATTTATCTTTTATAATGTTCACATTTTTTTCATTCAATTAGTCGAATAAAAAACCACAGGTTGCATTACAACAGATAATTAACAGTAAATATCACAGCACCAACATTTTAGAAAAATATCAAAAGTGGTACCAATTGATACAATAATATTAACCAAGGGTGAGTGAGCAACATAATTGAAATCACAATGAAATACTTAGAATAATTTGGGAGATAGGTTCATTTGGCATTCCAATGGCTCCAGTCTTATTAAGCTCACCTTGCAGAAGATATGCAGCATATGTAGTGCTACTATGAAGCTAGTATATGCTTTTGGAGCACTTAATTGTAAAATATAGTGATGGAAGAGTGCAAGAAATACACTATTTTCCATTGAGGTCATCCCCCAATGAATTATTGTATTTATAACTCATCTCTGAGAGCTATGATATGATATTTCGACAAACTACAAAGAAAAGTTGACCAGTTCATGAAAATTGCCAAGAAAATACACCATAGCACCCACTTCACAGCTGCCACATAATCTGTCATTGAGGACAAAAACTCATCACCACTTAAAACATATGTTGGGTACATACTCTTTCTTTGGCGGAATTTTATTGTAATGTATTCAGTGGATGAATAAAAGATTGAATTATGACAGAGGTTGGTATTAAACAATTAACCTTTGAGAAAAAGTCCCAAACTTTTGTGGACATAGTATGTCATAATATAATGTGTTCATCATAAATTCAAACAGATGCATTAAAGTTTTATCAGGTTTGTGATGCCTATCAGAAACCCTAGAAGTTCTTGGTTATTATATTGATATAGTTAATTTTCTCCACATTACTGTAATTTTTATAGTACGTAAACGGTATAATACAGATATTACAATACCAATATATTTAAAAATTACATTCACAATGTCATAATAGAGCTCTAAGCATTATAACATTCAATTAAGCACAATGTTAAGGGTTAGGTATGTGTGTAGGTATTCGTGTAACCACTCATTTCTCCCCTTATTTAAATTAGAACAAATTTTGCCATAAATGAACTAAATATCAACTTTCCATGAAAATAGAATGTTTCCTCATATTTCATCTTTACATAGTAGGAAGGCAAATATAAAGGCTGAAAAGAATAAATAAATCAGATTTTTATCTGAATTCAAATTTAAACAAACACCATTGAAACATATGAAAGATAAAATTAGCTCAATTACACTTATGGAAATATATTTTTAAACCTAACAAAAACTATAGACAGTGTTAACACTGGGTTAGTTCACTCTTATGAACAATGATAAATAGCAAGAGAAAATAGTTCAAATTTTGCACCTAAAGAGAATTGGAAAGGATGAGATTTAAAAAACATTCTTCGGAGAGAAATATATTAGTTTGACTTTTAACTAAAACTATTGTTTTTCCAACCTTACTTTGAATGATACAAAAAATTTTCCAGTGAGGAAGTATTTATCCAAGACCATTGCCAAGCCAAACAAAATAATCATATTAAGTCTCAATTAAAATTTACAGCAGAAATCAACTAGAACGGAAATATTAAGAATATACATAAGCAAATGATGTCTAAGGAAGATTATCTCGAAATAACATTTCAGATGTACCATCATTAAATTACTATTCTAACATACCTTCCTAAACAAAACACATTCCTTTAGAGATACTTTAGATCTGCCTCTTTGTTCAATTATTTTACAAACCATTCTCATCTATTTCCATCGTACTCCTCTTCATATATGCCTTCTTTTGATGGCCTCTTCATATGTGCCTTCTTTGAATCCTCTTCATATATGCCTTCTTTGAATCCTCTTCATATGTGTCTTCTTTGAATCCTCTTCATATGTGCCTTCTTTGAATCCTCTTCATATGTGCCTTCTTTGAATCCTCTTCATACGTGCCTCCTTTGAATCCTCTTCATATGTGCCTTCTTTGAATCCTCTTCATATATGCCTTCTTTGAATCCTCTTCATATATGCCTTCTTTGAATCCTCTTCATATGTGCCTTCTTTGAATCCTCTTCATATGTGCCTTCTTTGAATCCTCTTCATATGTGCCTTCTTTGAATCCTCTTCATATGTGCCTTCTTTGAATCCTCTTCATACGTGCCTCCTTTGAATCCTCTTCATATGTGCCTTCTTTGAATCCTCTTCATATATGCCTTCTTTGAATCCTCTTCATATATGCCTTCTTTGAAACCCTCTTCATATGTGCCTTCTTTGAATCATCTTCATATATGCCTTCTTTGAATCCTCTTCATATGTGCCTTCTTTGAAACCCTCTTCATATATGCCTTCTTTGAAATCCTCTTCATATATGCCTTCATTCTTATACTCTGTATATTCCTTCTTTGAAATCCTCTTCATATAGAGAGATGTCTTTATTTGGGGGCAAGATTGAGACTATGGAGTCTCTCCTACCATCAAACCCATCGTCACACATTTACAATATTAAACTTACAGATAAATAACATAAATTATACAAGCCCTCTTCGAAATCCTCTTCATGTATGCTTTCTTTAAATTCCTCTCTATGGATGATTTAAAAACCTATGCATATGCTGTCTTTAAAACAAGCTCTTCATTTACCCTCATTGAATTTCTCCAAGATAATTTTAATAGTGATTTCGTACACCTAGACAGAGAGTCAATAGTTCACTGAAAATTGTCATTTTTCATGATGAATGAAGTTTTCATAAGATGGGATTATTTATGTCCACATACAAAGGATATGAAGAGTTGTGGGAGAAACTATGAATTTCTTAAATTGTTTTCCGATGATATGTACTGAAATGCAGAAATTTCATGATGTAAAAATTATTTGTCTAGACCGGTATTCATACCCAGATCCATCAATATCTAGAAAAATGCTCTAGTTAGCTAAGCGACCAAGGAAAACTCTTACAAAATGAATCTTTTAGGGTTCTAAAGGAATGCAATCTTCCTGCATCTATAATAATATCACATTTTGAAGTTATCACAGAGTATAGCACTTCCTGGTAGGCTTCCTTTGAGAAATTGAGGACTGTTAAGGTCAACAAGTTACGTTGGTTAACCATAGGTAAACATGAATTTTTGGAATTTCAAGACTAATAATTTACAACCTGATATGCACACCATTTAGCCTTACATAGATGCATTTATAGAATCACAATTTCATATTTCCTCCATCATTTGCTGACCACCTCCCTCCTTGGTATTGTTTCCAGCCAGCATCAAAGGGCAAAGACTACCTCCGAAATCAAAGGAAGAAAATGGTTTTTATTGTGCTGGCTTATTTCACATGCAGTAAATTAATCAGCAAGCCACTATTTGCCATGGATTTATTTCTTCTTGCATTTCACAGGTAACCTGGAAAAAGGCAAAAACACATTGTAATCTTCATTTTATTAACTTAAATATGTCACATTCTTAAATAAAATAGAATAACTATACCCATTGTAAGAGAAAATTCATTTTAAAATACTGCAACAGTATGATCAGGTTTTGTGTGACAGGGCCAATATATTCTCTTTTTTGATGCTTGCCTAAATTGAAAAAAATAAATCTACTTTGGCATTATTTAACATGGACCAATTAGAAAGTTTCAAGTTCATATTTCCACCGCCACTACTTATTCTAGAAGAATGACAGTTAAAATGCAAATTTTACAGGAGAAGGAATCAGCCTCTGTGACACAATGTAATCTTAGTAAGGCTTTAAACTGTGTCAACAATTCAATATTATTATCAAAGGTAGAATATTATGGTGTTAAGGGTATTGCACTAAAACTAATGAAGTCATATTTGGATGATCACCACCAATTGCTTGAGCTTGATGGCTGTCAATCAGCAGCTCTCAGCAGCAGTTAATCATTTGAAATTTCAATCTCAATTATCATACGGCATTATATTCTAGGGTGGCTCAAGCCATATTCAAAAAAAATTTTAAGTCCAGAAACAGACATAAGAGCTATCTCAAAATTACCTTCCAGACACTCCTGCATACCTCATTTTCATGAGCTGCAAATTATGCCACAGGCCACACTTAATATATTAAAATCTAATCTTATTTGTAAAGGATAACATACGAACATAACTTAAATATCCATCACCATGATACACATACTAAGCTTGACATACCTGTAGCCATTGAGACAAGATCGTCTAATTTGGGTGGTGAGCGACCATACCACCCCAAGGAGCCAAATTTTAAAAAATGCTTCATGGCTTGAAAGCATCTCCTTCAAATAATTTCAAGAATAATCTTACAGCATACTTGATTATTTAACCTTTGTACTCTGTGGATGAATATATTGCATTATGGAATGAAAAGTCTGCAATTTTTTGCTAAATATCCCTATGTAATGCAAATAAACATTTTTCATGTAGTATATACTTAGAAAATTTATGCACATTTTTATGACGAAACCATGCAGAACCGGCTAATGGTGAATAAGGCATCATTATCATTTTTTTCAAATATGTTAAAGAGAGTTAACTTCGCAATCAAAGCTACTGTGCAACCAATGCATTTAAATGTTTCTCTTTTATTGACTAATTCACTACATAAGGTTTAATTATAAAATGTCTACATGGCCCAGGAACTAATTTTTATTTAAAGACCAATGTTGATTAATAGACACGGATGTTATATAACTTGTGGCTGAACTCGTTTAAACCTAGTTGATGAAAAATTACTCTTCGCGATGATGACAGTAATTCTGCATTAATATTATCCGGAGCAAAATAATTTTCTATATATTCATATTAAGAAGTAAAATGGTAGAAACCACCAATTAGAAGGTAAAATTAGGAGAAATATTGGAAGGAAATTAGTAAATTTCTTAACACTCCTATCGCAAAAGTGGTCGGATATTTTTGTTGACAATACTCTTATTTAACATGTGTACATCAATACTGTTGAATACAACTTGAAAATATTGCATAAGATATGTCAACCACAGTAGAAGATCCGTTTCAAAATATAAGAGACAACCAAGAATATGAAACGTCGGCAAACCTTTTCACAGCTGCTTCGATGTTAGCAATCCTTTGATTACAACTTATAAAGAAATTGTTACTTCAAACTCAACATGTCCCGGAAACGTGGATTAAAAAAGTCCGAAGACTCATTAAAGTATTTAC
Source organism: Hetaerina americana (assembly GCF_022747635.1). Taxonomy (NCBI): domain Eukaryota; kingdom Metazoa; phylum Arthropoda; class Insecta; order Odonata; family Calopterygidae; genus Hetaerina; species Hetaerina americana. Next base: position 29,159,834 of record NW_027287427.1, on the reverse strand, counting down.
TTCTTCAATAATCGAATCAATGATGATAATCATATAGCTATTGTCACCAATGCAGTCCATGCAGTAGAATTAAGAAATTTCGGTGCACTTTTCCTCTCCCATATCCACTGATTACGATTTCATACGGTAAGAAAATTAAAAAACGAACAAATGGCAATATTAAAGCGTGTTGAATCAAACGGATAACACTTGGCAAAAAGTTAGACATTTTCTGAACTTATTGTCTGGCTTTGATCGTAGTGTAACTCACCGGGAGCTTAATCCTGAAATCAAAACCGGTACTACAGCTGCGTTCGAATGGGTTAGCCCATATGGAACATGCTTTTAAGATGCGTTCACCTTGGTTAGGCATCAATGACTGTGACCAATAGGATTGTCATGATTTTCTGTCATCAGAAATAAAGATAATTCAAAGGTCCGATTATGGATCGAGCAGCCTCGGTCATTCCTACTTTTATCTATTCGCTGTCTGGCTTATTTAAAATTAATAGGTACTTTTATTTTGCTGCGCAACCCGCATTACTCCAAGTTGACTCAAAGGAGTCACTCAAATGAGTGAGCCATTGAGGTGAGGCGATACAATTGACTCGAGTCAGTAAATTGAATAATACCCCCCACCTCTAGCCAGCAACACAATCAGCCGTCCCAAGCATTCCCAACAGCCATAAGTTCTCTAAATACTCGTTGATCTCATTCCAAACGAGTCGAGTCATCATCATCACTTGAGTAACTCGTTCAATTGAGCGATTCGTGACTGACTCTAGTTAGTATTATTCCGGTGAGTCGGCGTGCACTCACAAGGAATGTGAAGACAAGATGCTCAAACTTATCAGAAAGGTTCTGTCGCATTGTCCGCAAAGTGATAGTTACTCTAGACATTATTTATGGACAAAATTAATTAATAAAGCATGATTGTACGTTCCCCCGGTGGGAAAGATTATGGCAATCCTCTCTCAAGACCAAGATCCTGCTAATGTAATTTAAAAGATCACAGGGAACTTAATATTTACGGCAAAATAAGGGTTAAAAAGTCAAATAAAATTTCAAATTATTGTTAATAGCAATGCCAATAATGATCATATTTATTTGTCCTCCGTATGGGATTCTCGTGTCAGCTCTTCTCCTTTATCATTCTAATATGTCCACATCATAAATGATAAGAAATGTGAGGCTGATTTTCTTATGGGTTCAATTAGCAGAAATTTAAGACCAAATGAAAATACAAAAGCCATTAAGCAGGTGAATTCTGGAGTATTTTGAGAAATCCTATGTAAAAATTCACCTGCAAAAATAATCCTTGTGGTATTACTTTGATGATAGAGTAGTCCCAGCTCATCATAGTAATAGTAATCAAATAAAATTTGCAAATCTCTCTTGGGTGAAATGCAACAGAGTAAACAGAGGTGAATATAGGGTCATTACTGATATTTCAAAATGTTTTTCAGAATCAAAAGAACACAATCAAGACTGTGTTCTCTTTTATTGTTGGCTGGACCTCCCACGTCTGGCTACACTAAGAGTATAAGTGACCTTCTAGCCTAATTTTCTATTTTTAACACTTCAATGGACTTATCTTTCTGACGGCATTCCATTAGAAACAGTTTTTTTTAAGAGTATTGGAAATCTGGAGTGTTTATTTTACTACGTAAAACCAGTAATTCTAGAAAACCATTTTAAGTTCCATCATAATCTTTAGATTCTTGTGATAAACCTTAGTTGACAATATGATTAGAAGTAGACAAGAAAAGGAAATGAAAGAATGTATATACAGAATTAAATGGACGTATAAGGAGTTTAATAATTTATTGATTTAAGTAACTAATTGAGCTAAAGAAGCATGGTGGAAGATGCAGTGTGAGGATATGGAAAGTTATAGAGAAAGGTTGAACTTGGTATGTTAAACAGGAAGGTTAAAATACTGCCAGGAACTAGAAAGGGAAAATATAGGTGAACAATCAGAGAAGTCAGGAAATATATCAGTTGAACTAGAAGAGATCCAAGAGAGGAGGAAGGAATGTATAGGAGAATTATAAGGTAAATACATTAGGCCAGTAAGATTAGACCTAGAAAAAGAATATGATGTAAATAAGGATACCTTAGATCCAATTATGTTCTTATGATACCAGTTATGTTCTTCAAAAAAGTTTCCATGAATTATTTTTACCATCCCTCAAGTGGTAAATTCTCCCTTCATTTACCATTTATTCATTACTGCATTAAGACAACAAAGAGATATCTCAGGAATATTGCCATCACTGAGCAGGACTAACTACAGGACTAGTTACAATATCATTATGCAATCAAATTATAATTATGCTATTTTGGCATCTGATCCACTATCAGACAAAAGCTGGGAAAATTGCTCATGTATACCTTTATGTATCAAAATCCCAAATTAGAAAGTCTAAGAATTACATTTGGAGTCAAATTTTAATCGAAATGTCTTTCATATTTAATTATTTTATTTTTGCTTCAAAAAAATTACAGCTTAATCTGAAAGTTGATTAAAGAAGTCATTAGAGCAGTGCTATCTGGCAAAATAACTAGCAACATTTGTCTCAGCTTAACTCCCCCCGGTAAATATTAAATACTTTTAAATATTTTGATTCTTGAAAATTTCACATTCTATGGATTTTTATCATATTCTGGCGACTACCATTCAATGAAACTTATTTCTTATTGTTTTCTTCAGGTACAACATATGCCTATGTGAAAGGTGTAATCCATATCAGTCTGCAGACAACCCAGGAGTGTAATGAAATTATATGGCTACTATATAGTAGGTGAATCAATGTTTTTTAGATATGTAGAAATTAATACAACTTTTCATATGATTTTATCCATAATTTTCCATATTGTCTAACTTGTCTTAGCTTTAGTCAATTAATGTTGGGACATATGACAACTTTAAAATTTCCTTTGGATCTTTAGAGAAAACATATTATGGTTGAGTCTACAACAGGCAGAATGTATAATGGCCATTTTGTGGGTACGTCAATTTTTATAACTAGAAGGTAGATTTGGATTACTTGATTTGGAAACTCAAGATTTATGATTTGATTCGTGGTTCAGTTTAAAATTCCATGGATTTTCATTCCAATGGTGTATTCTGTGGTATAGTCCCTTCTTCCAGTTATATTCCTGTCAATATCCATGTAGAATTCATCCTTATAAGTGTATGGCAACCATTTTGGTACACCATCAATTTTAGATTCTTCTGGATTTGGTTCCCTTTAAGGATTGAGAGAAATATAAATAAATAAAATATTGTGAGAAATATCAAGTATTATTTTTCTTCAAATATAAATTTAAAGAATAATAATCACTTGTAACCATGTCATTGAAAATATTATTTCAGTTAGATTTTCTATTCTATGTCTGTACTATCTATGACTATTGTTTTGGATGCAATAAGCTTACCCATATATTGCAAAGTTAGTCCATAGACCAATCATTTTCTTTGATAAGTCTTCTTCTTCCTCATCAAGTTCAATTTTTGGTATATTAAATAGAAACATCAATTCATTCATGTGACACACACCTAAAATGGGATATTTCAGAAAAATTAATGCAACATAATCAAAAAAAGAGATCAGTAAAAATGTTCATGTACTCTTAGGTATGCACAAGAGCTCACCTCCTTCAATTGGTAGCCCTGGGACTCCCAAATAACTCCACATTGTACTATTTCCTAAAAAGTTAAATGCATAAAAGTAGCTATTGTTCCTTTTGGAATGCAGCTGAACTTGATGATACTGTGGTCCTTTCAGCATAAATGCACCTACAGCCTAATGGAAAAAATATAAACATACAGTTGCTGCCAGCTGAGTAGGTACATGTGACTTTATAAGCGATATATATATATATATATATATATATATATATATATATATATATATATATATATATAAATGTGGGTCGTGGTAGTCCAGTGGGTAGAGCGTTGGGCTGCCGATCAGAGGGTCCCAGTTTCGATTCCCGGGCAAGGCACTCTGGGCACCTGCAGCTCCACCCAAGCTAAAGTGATTTTTCGGGTACCAGGTCTTCCTGGGAAACCATAACCGGCACAGGGAAAGGAACTGGCCCCCCTACCCTGATATGTGAATTTTTACATGCCATATAGGGCTTAGTACTGGGTGATCATAAACACAGTAATCAACCCAAAGGTTGGTTTAGTAGGTGATGGTAGAGATCACCCAGTACTAAGCCCTATACGGCATGTGAAAATATATATATATATAAATAAATAAATAAATAAATAAATAAATATATATATATATATATATATATATATATATATATATATATATATATATATATATATATATATATATATATATATATATATATATATATATATATATATATATATATATATATATATATATATATATATATGGTTAATTGAGAGACTGACTTGAAGAAGGCCTCTGAGAGGGCCGAAAGCTCGAACAATTTACTGTGTGAGTGTCCTTTTAAATGTTGCTATTCTATTTGCGTTCTATTGTGCCGTCCCATTATATAGTTAATTGAGTATTCCTATGGACACTGGATCTTATATATACTCTAATATTAAAACTAAAATGTTCTAATTTCCCAAATTATATTACTGAAATAAATATCTACTAATTAATAAATAACTCACATCTACTATGCCATAGCACATAGCACTGAAGTTCTTGAGAGTTTCTGGAGTGGTATAGGTATTCATTATTGCATCATTTAGCCAGTAGTTTGGGTCTTTGACATCTAAAGGTTCAATGCAAGAAAATTATTCATATGCAATGACAATATAATGAAATAATTGAAAGTGTGATTCAATGTGATATACATTTATATTAATATATTTCCAGTAATTATCAAATCAGGTTTATATCCTACTTTTGATGATTACACCTGATCAAATTAAATTACATTCATTCTGGGAATATTAAAAAAACAGATGTAAATCAAAAACAATTTGCCTGTTGGGAATTCTAAGGATTCTTAACATAATGGCAATCCCTGCTCTCTTTCTCATATGCCTGGTTTTGTGAGAAAGACTATATGAACTTGCTTCATTGAACGATTTAGGTAGCATCCATTCTACAGCTTCATGTTATCCTTTTTTTTGTCTGTTTTCAAGCTTGACTGCACAGGGTCACATTTGTGTCAGTCCTTCCCGATCTTGACAGTGACAAATAAACAGAGGCTTTGACATCATTAAGTTTGGGAATGACTGGATAGGGAAAGAATGGCATTACAAATAATATTAGCCTTTTTTAACTATGTTCTATGCTCTACCAACTGAGGTTATGGGGTAGCTAGTAGATATACGTGCCAAAAAACAGAAAAAAATGAGCATTATCAGCGGCTAGCAGAATGAAGAAAATGCCTGAAAAATGAGAATTACTTATAAGATTTTATCTTATCTTATCTAACCAGAAGATTTTATCGTTTATTTTAAGAGAAAATGCTAGGGACTGGAAAAAAATATCTTCAGTGGGAAAGCAATTAAAGTATGAAGCATTTTAAATGGGTTTCGCTGTTTTTAATATCTACACCATGACTGTTTCTAAGGGATTAGCATTTCATTCACAATTAGACTTACTGTTCTGTTTCAAAATGCTGTCTGGAACACCGTGAGAGAGGTAATCTTTATCATCTATCAGTCCATTGGGAACCAGGTATCCCATATACATCACTGTAATTGTAATAAGGGTTAATAATCTTCTCAAAAACTTACTTAATTAGCATACATATTTAATAAAATAATATTGGAAAATCAATGTGAACAAACCAACCCGAAAATAGAAATGTTCCTTCATCTCTATTTGCTCCAAACATTATTGGTACATTACTATAGTTTCCAGACTTAATTATGTCCAATGGTGGCATTGTGATATACTTCTTTTTACCTGCTCTCTGTACAACTGGGCTATTTCCACCAAATCCATTGTAGCCTTTTTGCAGTTCTTTGATCTAAAAAGGTCAAATGTCATCATGAGAACACTTACGATGGAGTATAAAGAGTAAACAGTTGCTATATACACTGCAAGTTTGAACAGGCACATAGCTATGGTCAAATCATATTAAAATGTGCAGTGTGAACTCATTAATTCTGAGATTATTAAACTACCAACCCTTGTGATTTGTCCTCATTTTACCTAGGCTGGTTGAAAAAAAGCTGTAATACTTAAAATCACCTTTAGTGAAGAAATATTTGCTGGGTAATATTGATTTAGGTTACAAAAATTATATGGTTGCTATTCTATGTAGACCATTCCATGGACTAAAACATTGACAAGGTGGAAGTACTAATGGGTTCCGATGACCCCTAGAGCTGTGCTGGCAGGAGAAATGATAATATCTCCTGGTGGGGTCACCCATACCAGATAGGTCGACTGTTAAGAAAAGTTGTCCCCTCAGTATCTGTTCCTCAGTTAGGTGGCTGCAAAGGCATTTGACTCCAGTGGGGTGGCCATTGAGTGATGGTGCCACATTAAAAACACTTATGAGGAAGGCAATGGGAAACCACCTCAATTATTATGCCACAGTTTATATGATGGACAGTATGGAGAAAATGTGTTCTAGCAACTACAGGACTTGGCCTAATTGGCTGTGTGTTGTGCCTAGCGGCAGAAGATGCAAGGCTTCCATAGTTGTTATCTCACGAATCCCTTGCAGAGCAAATTCAACAGCTGGAGCACAGAAGATGCAGAAGAAGATGACCAAAATAGTTAGATTAAGAACTTGGAATGTTATGATAATGTTGAGGACAGGAAAGTTAGAGAATATAAAGTGAGAGATGGAAAGGGGAAATATATATACTTTCAGTCTACACAATGTGAGATGGAAGGGTAGTGGGGATTACAGGAGTATTAGTTTTACAGCAATATATGGCAGAGGGGATGAGAGCTTTGGAGGGGTTACCATAATACATAACATTGAATAAAAAGGTAGGAAGAAGTATAGTCAACATAGAGCAAGAAACAGGTAAGATGTTACTAGTAGAGGTAAAAGCAGAACTGAAAAATTTGTCCTTTTCAGGTATACATGCCACCAAACAATAATAATGATGAGTAGGGTATATGATTAGTTTGAGAATATAATCCCAGGCATTCCTAGAGAGAAAAATTTGATAGTGATGGGGGATTGAAATGCGAGGGTAGGCAAAGGAAGAGATAATGATGAGGTGGAGGATTACGGTTTAGGTACAAGGAAGGACCATGCGGAGAAAACAATTGAGTTATGCAAGAATCACGGCTTAGACCAACATTTGGTTTAGACACCACAAAAGACTTAGGTATATATGGAAAATGCCAGGTGACTCAGAAAGACATCAGTTAGATTATATTCTGGTTAGGCAGAGGTTGAGGAACAGTGTGATCAATTCGCACAGCTTCCTGGGATCGGATGTGGACCCTGGCCACAATTTGGTTATAATGAAGTGCAGGGGGATCGGGACTGGTACGGTGGCTATTGTACTGGCTTCCCTCCCAGAGGGCCCAGGTTCAAATCCCGGTGGTGTTGAATATTTTTCAGAGGTATCTCGATCCCTGCTTGAGGTGCTTTGTGGAGGGCACTTTGAGTGAGTAGGCCATCCATCGGATGGGACGTTAAGCTGCGGACCCCTTGGCGCCTTTCGATAAGAGTAGGCTAATGCCGATACCAGGTTTCTCTCCACCCTTCATCCTTTCCTGTCCATTGCAAATGACCCCAGCAGTCGGTCGCCTCCCCTAAATACTACTACTACATGAAGTGAAGTATCCGTTTCAAAAACATAAAGAAGGGGTAGTGGTTTAGGAACGGGAATGTAGAAGCATTAACTGGAATGACAAGAAAGGAGTATTGGCAGGCTGTAGAAAAAATTATGAATGAGGAAAAGGAGTGGAGTACTATTGAGGAAAAATGGGAATATATCAAAAAAGGGATATTGAAAGCCACAAAAGAAACTATACGAACTGTTAATAGGTAATAGGCAAGGAAACCATGGATCATGAAGAACATGATTCCAAAGAAAGATGAGAGAAGAAAACGGAAAAATGTAAATACACAGGTAGAAGGAAGTTACAAAAAGTTAAATAATAAATTGAGATGGTAACAAATAGAGCAAAAGAAGAGTGGTGGAAGACGCAGTGGGATGATATGGAAAGTTTGCTGAGGTTAGGTGAAATTGGTGCACTAAACAAGAAGGTTAAAACACTATCGAGAAGAAATCTGACCTCAATGCTTAAAATTTTACTCCATTCGTTTCATCCCAAGTAATGTAGGTACGTGGGAAATGATTTAAAAAGTATCTATGGACAATCTACCATAGTTGGTGCGTTGAAAATTCCAGGGTTTAGACATACATCTCATAGAAGAATGAGATGGAAAAGCATTTTCTTTCTTTTGAGATGAGTGTCTTTGTTTCCCCTCAACTATGGGTCATTTTATTAAATGAAGAATATTTCCCAGGTAGATATTATAATGCAGATGAAATACTGATTCAATGCCAGAAAAAGTGTGCTTGTAATCCACATGAAATGTAGAAAAAATTCATTTTGACCAAGAACATTAAATTTAGTTCAGAATTGACATTTAATACACTATAGAACTGCTTGGTAACGTAATATTTAAAAATCAGCAATCAGATACCTTGTAATTTCCAGATGCCTTAAGTAGCTGGACTGCATCAACCGTCTTTAAGCATTTAGTCACTTCAGATAGGTTGCCTCTTCCCCCATCAGCTCCAGTGACATTACAGCCTGCCTCTGCAGCAATGTTGACCGTGTGAAATTCTGGGTTGTTGTCAATTCCCCAGGAGGCTAAAGCCGATCCACTTTCTGCTATAACTCGATGAAAAAGGCCTGTTCCATATTTAAAACAAGTAATTTGCCGTTCCATTTTTTGCGCATAAGTGTAATAAAATCATTGCTTATACTAGAATAAATTATTGTTAATTATTGGGATTGATTTGAAATTGAAGTTGTGATAAGGTTATGATTGAAAGAAATCAGGAACCAACCTTTGGCTAATTGAGATAGCATCAAGTAAGACACACTTCCTGCCCCTGCACTCTCCCCAAAAATAGTAACCAAATCAGGGTTCCCACCAAAGACAGAAATGTGATCCCGTACCCACTCAAGAGCAAGAACTTGATCAAACATAGCAGCATTACCAGGAATGCTGTCAGTTTGGAGTGACAGGAAACCTAGAATTCAATGATAAAACATGAACAACATAGGATTGAGTCACACTGAAATTATTGTATCAACTTTAAGTTCTGTTAAACTAGGAAATGGCTAACATCCTAATGAAATATAAACATTTTGAAATTGAAATTTTTATTTTATTTAAACTCATTCACCAGTAAAGAACTCAGTACTATGAAAGAATGATTTCATATTCTGTTAGGCATCATTAAGCAAATTTTCAAGGGAATATTTTATGAATTGCCAATTATGCATATTAAGTGTGTAAACTATTTTGGCTGTGATCTGATTCATGTAAAAAAAACATTTTTGACTTGCTTAAGTTATTAAATATGTGAAAATTGATAAATTCACAGTAGTTTAGGTCAGTGTAAGATGCAAATTTGCCACTGATTGGCTCATTATATGTTTTCTTCATTAGTTTGTAAGGATGCCTCCATGTTGAAATGGTAATGTAACCAATGAGATCAGGATTAATTTAGTATAATTGTTCCATATTAAAGAAACTAAACAATATAGAGACAAATAAGTGCATTGATTTTATAAAAACTTAATTCTTCTTCAGCTGATAGTATATATTTTGTGAGAATATTTTTGTGATGAATATATCTGGCTGTATTTTATATGAAGGTGGGCAAGGACATTAAAGAAGGATTGCGTTGGTGAAAAAGCTATGAAAAAGAGGAGTGAGTAGATGACCAGCTCCTTAAGCAAGGTTGTAAAGAATAGACTCATGAAAAATCTATATGAATCATAATTTTAAATGGCACCAAAACCTAGCTGTTGATAAGAGATAATTTGCATAGATTGGAGGTTTATGATATGTGGATGAGGAGACATGAAAAAGGTAAAATGGGTGGGAAGAGAAAAAAAATGAAGTTCATAGTAATGGAATAGAGATGGGAGGCATTCGAAGAAGGAAGGAAAATGGAAATAGGAGACACTGAGAGGTCAATGGATGGTAAAGATGATAGTAGTGAGGTAAGGGTGGAAACAAGGTAGGGGGAAAATTATAGTTATGTTGGACGGCAATTTGGTAAGTAATTTTACAGAGCTAAAAAAAGAATGTTTTATATCATAGTAGTTAGAACTTCGGAGTACGAGGTCTGTCAAATAAATACGCGAACTGAGGCCATAAAACTTTTTTTTGCAAAATTTAGTCTATATCGATTTTGTCCCCTTCAAAGTACTCTCCATTCGTTGCTATGCACTTGTTCCATCTTCTTTCCCACTGTTTAAAGAATCCTTGTAGGTCCTCGGCAGTTAGACTTTCTAATGTTCTCTTCCTTTCTTTCTTTATTATGTCCACATCTTCCCAGTGATGTCCCCTCATCACATATTTGCATAATAGGGTTAGGAAAAAGTCGCAGGGGGTGAGATCTGGCGAATAAGGAGGGTGAGCAAGGATGGCGATTGAATATTTTGTCCGAAACTGGCGAGTAATCAATGCTGAATATGCAGGTGCATTGTCGTAGTGAAGAATCCATCCATCACCTTGAGTCTAATTTGGTCGCACACGAAGTAAACGATCTCTGAAACGTTTGAGAACTGTAAGGTAGAACTCAGCATTTACGGTAAGGACAGGGGACCACACACGATCAATGTTGTTGTCAACAAGGGCGGTTGAAGGTCGTCCCAGCCATGCATCATCCGTGGCGTCTTGTCGGCCATCTTTAAAACGCTTAATCCACTTGAAAACGGATGTTTTCTTCAGAACATTAACGCTGTAAACAGCTGTCAACATGTCAGCAATTTCTTGATAACTTTTACCGCACCTCATCAAAAAACTTGATGTTGATTCGTTGCTCCGTGATTCCATCAATTTCCATGTTCAACAAACAGTAAAAACAAGGACAACAGGAACTAACATAACTGGCACCATACGCACAGCTCGACGATCCGCCAAGCACAGACGGCTCATTGGGTCTCAGGCAACTAGCGCCGCAAGTATAGTCCGCGTCATGGCCGCCAGGTTGCACCAGTTCGCGTATTTATCGTACGTACTGCGCATAGTAGTGTGTAATCCTAGGGTCCATCAAAAACCTAGCGTAACTTAAACTGGTAGAGTGCTTCTATTAATGATGTCATACTCCTCTTGAGTCCCACACACCTGAGCAAATCCTATTTTTCACGAAATAATGAACTCTTTTCATTGGGACATTAAGTTGCGTCAATACTGGCCGATAGAGGATTGAAGGGACTCATCCCTTTAAGTTTGTGGATATTTAATAATAATTCATTACATTATCCCACTGTGATTATTATAGTTAGCCGCAGGTTGCATTGGGATGGAACGTAATATGTATTTCGCACTGAACTGAAAGACTTACCAAAAGGCCCCAGTCTGTAGTGTGGCACAACCAGAATGACATCCTTGTCCATGAAACGTCGAGGACCATACATGAGTGCAGATCCTACGACGAAAGCTCCTCCATGGATGAACACCATAACAGGCAGCTTGGCTTGGACCCCCAGCTGGAAATTCAAATGGAAGGAGAAGAAAAAACGAGCCTTAGGAATTTGAGTGAATGGCCAAGGTAGGCGAAAGTATGAGTGTGTGAATGTGCACTGCACTCTTCATTCAGTTTGGATTGGTAATTGATGATCCCACCAAATCCAACCCACAACCCTCTTCTCCATTTTTACTACTTATGCGACCTCCTCCTTTCCAAAATTAAATATAAAATAATTGAGAAGGGTGCACAATGTCGATGCCTCAAAATTCGATATGTTAAAGGCTAATAAAATATTGCAATCAATAAAAACGGTCCCTCACAAGATCACTTTTATCAATACACCAAAGTAAAGTGTAAGGAATGGACATCATACACGTTTTTTTGTGAACGTCAGCATGATAATCTCATTTCTATTGCATGAAAAACTTGAATGTATGCTGAATTATGATAAAAAAGATACAGAATACTATATGCCTACAATGAAACTCACTTTAGCAATTTTTATTAGATGAAGAACACAAAGGAAAGAGATGGCTGCAAATGAATACTGCAACCCATTCCTGGCTTTCTTCCCATTGGGATAGCTAGAGTTCGTGCTGCTAGGGATGACCCTTGATTTTATCCTTCCCCCCTAACCCTCTTCCCATCAGACATTTTCCTCTCCACCATATTCGTGGTAGTTAACCCTGGTTTCTTGACCATTGCGGTAGAAATAAAGTACCTCTCAGGGTCAACTGATCTCCCCTAGCTGCACTAACATATTTCCCCTAATTCTGTCCAGACTACACTATAACTATCGTTCCAATGATCCCGTCCATTTTTCCATCTCACCCCATAGGGCCCTAACAGATCTATATTTCTTATATCCATCTCCTGCTAGACAATGTGTAATTTCCCTGTCCTCAACATTTTCCCAACATTCCAAGCCTATATTCTAAAATTCGCAACCCTCTTTGGCATCCTCTTGCCTTCTGCGGTCCATTCGGCTGCGTAAGGATTTCGTGTAAAGACGATCGCGGAGGCCTTCCCTCCCATGCTATTGGACACGACCCTCTCCCCCACGATGGATTGACTTGAGTCTCGTATTTGCTAGTAATTATTACCATGTTTTTTCCCAACATAATTGCGCGGGATGAATAACCGAGGTGATTTCTTAGGTGGTCTCCCTCTATAATATTTTTGAGCGTGACACTTTCACTGTAAACGGCCACCCCATTGCAGCCAAACACATACACAACCGCCTAACTGAGGAACAAACACTACGAGGACAACCTTAGGAATCTGCTTCGACATATCTGGCATGGGTGATTCTATTTGTAGCATTTAACATTGTTCCAGAGGCCATCAGAATATGCAAGCCCTTCCTCGACGTCAGGATTATAATCCATAGGGACGGGGAGAATAACATTTTAGGAATATTGGTAAGATTTAAAGAGTTTTGCAAGCAAGGAAAATGGCATTAATTAAAAGTGACTCGCTTATAATACAGCAGCTATTTGTGGTAGCGTTTTTCAGTTGCTAATGAAACCGTTCAAGCCTACTAATTGACTCATGAATCTCATCCTTGGCCTACCACAATTGATTTTATTGCTGTTCGATTTTGAGATTTCACAAAACAAAATATCTAAACTGGAAAAAATAGCTGTAGTAATGGATGGAATGCTTCAACATGCCATAAACCACAGTAAAAATCTGTAGGTTAGTTTGATAAGCGAAAATAGAGTTCACCTCGTACTAATGCCGATACGGCGAGGAAATTCACACATCAGAGGCCCAGTTCCTTTTGTTGTTTCGTCTATGGTTTCGCAGAAAGATTTTGCACTCGAAAAACACGCAGCTTGAATGTCAAATGTGCCCAGCACACGGATCACTCTAGTCATCGCTCTATTCATTGAACTGCCGCGCCCTTTTACCCACTAATGATATCATTAACTCAAACAGATTTCTCCTGGAGTAAATTTGCTGCTGGCAACTACCAATCGATTCCTACGAGGAATTTTCCAGCATGCATTAAACACGGCACGGAAGACGGTATGACCTTAGGGGTATAGATGTGGATGAAAAGGCAATCCTCATAATCTCCCTCTTCTTCCGGGGTGGGTTCAGTTAATACTTCTCCCCTTCTTATCAACTCTTCCCTTGCTGCAGACTCCAGTTTTGCCCACGGACGGGAAAACCAACCACCCTCCCACCCGAGTTCAGGCTGCGGGCACTGCCGTCCGAATTTTGTCGCATCCAGTGTCCCGTTCCAGGGGCCCGGCTGCTCCGAGGGCTGAAATTGAAAAGATACTTTTTAAACTCAATGAGAAAACGCATAACGGCGCTTGGGGTTATTGTGCGTGTACTTGAATCATTGCGGAGCAAGGTAAGGTTCGCGCGCCAGATTTAACCCCATTCTGACCCGTGAAAAGGCTGTCGGAGAATGTTATAGGTAGGATAGGAGTTGGTACGATATTTAAAATGCAACATTTTTAGTTTCATTTAAAAAAAAGGGAGATAATTTATTTTTTTTATATTATGGGTGTATTCACAGAAAGTAAATATTTTATCAGCGGTCTTTGCGATAAATTAGGCCTTTAAAAACGTTCATGTAGCCTTCATCACAATAAGTTTTAGGCACCACTCACGCAGAAGGTTGTCTTGCTTGGTGGTCACCTTGAAAATGGGTATGAATCGCAGTCATATCGTCTATCAGAATAGAGTGTGATGGTACCAAGTGAGAAACAATAATTGTATTGATGAGTAAAACAGTATTGAAAAATGAATGCACAAAATTCTTCAGAATGAATGGATCTAATTCTCCAAGACGAAATCTAGTAACATTACCATACATTTACTTTTCTTAAAGGAAAGCCAGACAGGTAAAGTTTACCAGTTTAGAGACAAATTTTGTTTTAAGCAAAGAAACTGGGTGGATGTTTGTCAAACGGCTCGTAATGGGTTCCATTGATTCAGTACCCCTAGGGAAGTTGCACATTTGTCTAAATATATTCCAAATAGAGTTCGAATTCCTATTTATGCATTAAAAAATGGTCGTATTTACAATTAATAATAGTAGTAAGATACATGAATTTACCACAAAAATTCCTCTAGGAAGTGGCAAAATAGTTTATGGCTCCTCCTCTTGACGGAATGACTTTCATATCTCCGCGGAACTCTGAAAAGGGCTTTTGGGCCAAACAACTTCCTTTTTGGAAACACAACTGTGATTTAATTTTTCAATGTATCGGATTTTTTTGTTCAGTAAAACTTCATCCCCCAATTCACTTTACACCCTAACATCCTCTCCTTCCACACTCATTCGACTAACTATATTTTCCGTCTATCCTCTTCGTCCGTAAGCATAAATTTAACTCTTAGTTTGTACCACCAAACAATAGGCAAAAATAATGAACTCACCCTTGTTAATGGTCGTGTATACTGCTTAAAATATAAAAATGGGAAAAAAATAATTTGACACATTTTCTCTTCTTTAACTGTCCCTTTTAATTCCTTCCATGTAATGCAGTTTGAATACCGATCCTGCAACACACGTTTATCTCACTTACATCACCATTCGGTTGGCAATCATTTATAGTCACTAATAGTCACATTTAATTATCTCCCTAACTCCAATTTTACTGCCTGGCATTTCTCTTGTCACCATTCTCCCTATTTGAGATAAATTCCATCCATATCCAAGCATGATATCTAAAACACACCGCCTCTTCCTCCTGTTGTCTGGCCTATATTAGTCTCCCTTTGCTTCCATGAGCATCCTGTCATATCTTTCAATGTCTCTCAAAACACTTTTTGTGATATGGAATGAAAAAAGGCACATTAATTTTAGATTTGAAATGAATCCCACCAGTAGTTCTTCGGCTAATGCTCGAAAGGTAATTCACATTTAATTGATATGTTCCAAATTAAATCAAACGATGGTTATATCAAATATTTATAACGCATGTATAATCCTCATTGTATCTTAATCTGCTAATTTTGAATCCTTTATTTTCGAATAATAATAAAATGATTTCTGCCAACAAATTTTCGCCTTCGGTTACGAAATAAATGGGAGTTATGAAGCACTAATTTTTACCTATGCTTAACAGTACTCAAGAAAACTCTGCCTTAGGGATAATGTTCATTCGTGAGTCTTTGAATACGGCCTAAAAAATTGAAGTTCCACTTGCTCGTCTTTGGCAGCCATTTCTACATGTTCATTTTCAACAAGCGTTTACAACAGGATTCACGTTCCAATGATTTATCAAAAGGGTATATTTTAACGTTAAAAGACACATTTCGACGCTGAGTCGTTTTTAACTCACCTGGAATCTCCTTTCTGCCGTGGGGGGTATTCCAAATCTGATCCCTTTGTATTGGTAGAAGGTCCGTTTGCGAAAGTGCGAGTAGTCGGTGTCCCCAACCACCTTTCCCAAACCGGGGATTTCAACGACTGGGCTCGACGGAGCTCGCCTCTTGACTCTGGTGAGAACTTCGGCTCCCGAAACAGCATTCAGCAAGTTCAGGACAGCGAAGAAGACGAGCAAACAAGATAGCTCCATGGCTTTCGTCTCGCTCCACAACCCTGTTGTCGCTAGCATAAAGAAGTAACTCCAGATTTTCATAAAATTTACCTTTGCTTAGCAGGACGCGATTCAAAGACGCAATTTTTTCTTAAAGTATAACACTAAGTCTCAAATTTTATCAAAAGGTACACGACTATTTATATGCAGGTAAATTGAGTTTAATAGGCTGTGTGGTAGCTCATTGTTTACAAAGTAACGTTCCAATGAGAAAGGAATTGGCCCTCAGCCGCGAGTGTGTGAACTTCACTCCTTCTAGAGCATTAGTTCGGGGTATGTTCATCATTATCTATCTAAGGGAACCTTCGGGTTGACTACTGCGATAAAACGAATAAAGCGAGTTTGACTTTGTGGTTGCGGTTGAAGTGGTTTAAGGTGAAATCAAATGCACTATTTTCCGATTCGCATGGGAAAGTAACACAATTTTGGGACAAGACCGTCCCTTTCAATCGCGATTTCCTAACGTGTTTGAAAAAGCAGAATGAAGTGTTAGATTGATCAAATATGCGCCACTTTTAATAAATGCGCAATCCAATGAGCACACTTAATTTCCTTATTTACTGTCTGCCGTAGGTTTCTACCGCATTTTCCTGTATATTATTAATTTTTAGCCTGGAAACTAATTCTAAGGCAATGCAGTCGTATTAGAACTGTATTGAGTTACCCATTAACTTAAAAATTAAAATTAATGTCGAAAAATTCATTATTGTAAAGATACGGTGATAAAAAAATACTCCATTGAAATTAAATTTGAAACACTTCGCTTTTCCAAACTTTAATTTCAATATGAAGAATTTCCACCAAGTGACGCCAGAAACTGTTTTAAATACTCCATTGATTTTGAAATGTATCCTTACAGACAAATTGACCTCTATGATAGTATCATTTTTATCTATTTCTGCTGTGCAGATTATGGATTACGATTTATATTAAAATAAAGAATAGTAATGCCTGTTTCCATAAAATTTGCAGGTAAAATCTCGCAAACGCTCATTTTTGTAACTTGCCAAACTTTTCAGTTAGTAGTTGACCTGCGTACTCATTAAAAATAAATGAAATCACTGGTGGTTAAATTGAATCTCACTTACCTGAGCGAAAATACTAATTCGATTGACGGAGGAGGAATCATCCCTCGATCATCCGTGAGCGATCTTCGCCGCCAAAATGTCATGATTCAATAATCATTCACGAAAGATAAGATAAATTCGTCCTTGAGCTCCTTTCCTTCCGAAAGGTTACCTTCGCGAGACTTAACGGGCTTAAAATTAATGCAGTACTGCAACTTACGAGTGTTCAACGCAGTGATTGCTTCCACAGCAATACTATTTTTTTCATTCTCCTCCGTTACTACGTCTGTATAATCTCTGAAAATTCATTTTCCGTCATCTATTCTATATCTTTTCACCACATAACGTTACGATTCGGTAGAAAAATTTATTAATTTTTATTATTAAAATTTTCCTTATTGAAGATAACGAATAATAAGACAGGAGGATAGACAATTATAAATGTTATTCCTTAATTGATATAAATCGCTATTGAAACAGCAAAAATGAGAAAAAATTGGTTTTATTTTTCCGAAGGACTACATTAAATATAAAGTTGTTTTCTTAAATCGAGAATAACACTCTTCGTGAAGGTTTTATGCTATATGATTGTATACTAGCCATAGGCATATATAAATGGCATTTATTGTTCAAAAACTGTTCACAATCAAAGCGCGATGATAGTAGCCAGAAGCGAGAGTTTGACCTTATCTCCAGCCTTACAAAAAGATTAGATTATACTAGGAATAAAAAAGAGATTTTTTACACAAGATAGTATAGCAGGTGCTTCAATTTTTTTGAATGCAAAATACGTTGATGAAAAGCAATATTCCGCATCACGTCAGGATTTTAAGATATTCGCATTTAAATGTTCAAAGGTGAACCCTTTTCCCCGTTTTCTTTTATTTCCTCTTTTAATAAGAAAATCGACAGCTTCAATCAAATTTATTCATAAAATTACATTAAGTTTTTCACATATTTTCCATTTTATATATATCGTAGAAATAGTGAAGGAATGAGAACTACGATAATGGAAAATTGAAAAAATATTTTGAAACGTGAAAATTGAAATAGATCAAAACGAAATTATTTTAAAATAAGTTTAATGTGTTAATGTAGAATTTACAAAAAATTAAAGTAATTTAGTCTCAACTTCAATTTTCTCTCATTATCAATACGAGTATTAGTCTACCGCTCGAGGTGGGATTAGGATAGACAGAGGCTATCATGTCCATTGTGACTGATTGGGAAAATAATATGAGGTGGTTTCCCGTTTCCTTCATCTAAAGTGTTTTAAACCATCACTAAAATTTCCGCCCCACTGTCTCTGGAGGAGAGGACGCCACCGAGGTATGGAGGTGACCTATCTGGCATGAGAGAAACTACCAGGCGCAATTATCATTGCAACTACCTGCACAGCCTTAAATGTTATCAGAACATGTAATCTCTCCCAAAGCGTCGAGGTCATGCTCCATAGAGGTTTAAATTTTCTACTAGAATTGAAACTTCAAGGTGAACTTCCTTTCTAGAGGTGCATGCCTTTTGGAACATATTTTTTACTCCATCAAAGATGTTAGTGCCCTCCGGAGTATGGCGCTGTAAAATTACGTCGATCTCAGAAGTAGTTAATTTTTCCAATTGTGTCCTTCATGCGAAACTTTTCCGGAAATTAACGTGAGGGATCTGCACCCGGAAGAGTGGGAGTTTTGCGATGGGCAAGCAGATCCATGGGTGTTGGCTGAAATAAAAACGTACCGTACTATCACCATGTTTTAATAGGCACGGCAGCTCTGCCAAATACCACCGCCTACTCCCTGAGGAGGGAAAGTTGAAAAAAATATGTTTTTTCATATAAAATAATAAATTTTATTTCCATCTGACGAAAAATTCACTAGAATGGTTTCGCCTTCGTCAAAAGTGAAGTGTTTGGTCAAACAGAAATTTATCCGTATATCATTCCCTCGTCAACTTCAATGGTATACTCATTCGTAAAATTGTGTTGAATCGTGAAGTTCTCCATAATGCGAAGGTATGGCTTGACGTTTATGTCGTATGCTGGCCATTCGGGCACGCCTTCGACTGGTGATTCTGGTGGAGTTGGATTGCTGCGGAAGGAAATGCAGAATAATGCTAGTGTTAGTCATAAGTATTAGTGGCTCCCACTGCTGGCCATAATGCACATACGTCGTATTCATAATAAGTAGGAGTGTATTCAACCTCGGTTCATGGAATTAGGCAATAAACACCTCAATAGAGGCGTTAAATAAACTTTATTCTTCACGAAGTTACATCCACTAAACTTGATGTATGCATTTGTATAGGCTACTTTCGTGATTACTCGAGCCCCTGCGTGGAATTTCCGAAAATATGCCAACGCATGACTGGTTATCAATTTTTGCATGCAATAGGAAACAGATACAGATGAAATTTTAACATCAATATTAAGTAATCTAATTTGTCTTTACGTGTTTGAATGAATTTATACATCTCCGGGCACTCGTAAGGCAACGGCCACGGCATTCATGCATATAGAGATATGTTGAAATATTGATATACAGGGTTCGTCCGGAAAATAAGTGTACTGACTCCTGGGCTGGGCGCGCCGCTCCAGGCGCGCCCAGCACCGCTCTGATGGGCTGCGATTGGAGGGGGGTATGTTGGCAAGCGACGCTGAAAAAGGCAGTCGGCTCTGAGCTGTGGTGTAGTGAGGAGCTCTGTTAACGCGAACCTCCACGCTCGACCCACGTCACGGAACGCGATGCCGAAGTTTTTGGAGCAGCGTTATTCCATCAAATTTGCGGTAAAGCTTGGGAAATCGTCTACCGAAACTGTCGGTATGATTAACCAGGCTTACGGGGAGTCAGCCATGTCCAGAAACATGATCTTTCGGTGGCACAAGATGTTCGTGGAGGGCAGAGAAGAGGTCGACGACGTGTCTTCGAGAGGTTCCCGATGATGCCTTCGCGGGAGCGTTCCAGGAATGGGAACGCCGCTGGAACAAGTGTATCGACTCACAAGGGCCCTATTTTGAGGAATATTAGCTTAAGATATGTAAAAGTGTAATCAATTTTTTTCCTGAGCTCAGTACACTTATTTTCCGGACGAACCCTGTACCCAACTCGATGCATGGTAATTGAACAATACCACCAAGGAGACATTATAAAATCATATATTGATGGAAAAATTTTCCCTTTTTGATATAACGCATTAATCAACCATTAATTTGACAAAATCGTTTGAGTAAACAAAATAATAAAACGATACTATCCGAAAATCGACTTCCAAAGGCTTCAACTATTTACCTCGAGATTTTACTGACCCATCAATGTAACGGAATCTTTAGTTTTACCTCTGTGTCTACGGATGCGATGTAACAAAATTGAATACACTTGTAAATCAACAAATATTCTTAAGAATTAAAATACTATGGGTCTTTAAAATCTTTCCCGAAGGCTCTATTAAGGTCATTTATCCACTTAAATAACATAAGGCAGTTTCATTATTGTTCCTCTTCAGGTACCCAAAAACCTAGCAACAGTAATTACGCTACAGTTGATACCTTTTAACTAAACAAACTGTTTTTACCCAAATTCTTTATTCAGGGAATAGTATAACTGGTCAAATAATGCAGTAAAAACTGGAACATTTTATTGAAATATGAGCTCTTGAACTTTAATCAAAACATGACCAGTTGAATGAATAATTCAGTTATTCTAAATAAGAAATTTATATTAATAGAAAATGATTTTTCAGCAATTACAAAATGAAAGAGTTTATGCTTACCCATAAGTGGCAAAGTTGGTCCAAAGAGCCACCATCTTATTCGATACATGCTTGTCTTTTTCTTTCAGGGGAAAGAGAGGTATGCTGAATATGTAAAGAAGTTCATCAGAATGGCAGATCCCTAAAGGAAGAAAAAACATCTCTATACATTATGGGAATTCACGATGTCATCCTACTATCGAGATAAAGGGATGAAAATGGAAAATTCCAGACAGAAATCAGACATTTTGACCAAATTCACCGTCTTCCCTCAATCAGGCATATGGATTTTCTTACCTCCAGGAAAAGGAGCGCTGCCACTTCCGATCATAGACCACAGAGATTTGCTTCCATTATAATTGAATGTGTAATGGTAGCTATCTTTGTACTTCGAATTGAACTGGACTGCGTGGTAGGTTGGCCCTTTGAGGAATGCCGCCCCAAGGATCTAATGTGGAAATGAAAAAGTAATATAGTTAGCTATTGAAGCACACTTATCTCACACGTCATAACGTGAGTCACACATGTGCAACACGAGGGAAATTATGTACTGAGAGGTTGATCTGAATATATTTTCTTACCGTGGGATTAGGATCCTGACGTTTTTTTAAAATTTTTTCATCGGAAGTGACGGAAAAAATGTTTTAATACAAGATGTGAAATAAAACTATTTTTTCTACGGCACTCCTATTGTGGGAATCATCGATTTTAAAATTATCAAATTTTAAAACTAGACGGCTCAATTACGATTACTCTGAAAATTTTGTTATCTACTACAAATGTAATCCTCCTTCTAGGCAAATTTATGATTATTATTAGTGGCAATTTACCAATTAAGGTAGGTTTTGGATGGACACAAGCTACCAAACGGTACAGTGATAACCCCTTGTATCTGTTTACAAAACACAAACTTACATCCAACATTACAATTAACCACTTCAGTTTCACATACTACCTTCTTACCTTCATTCCGTTCAATATGCCTATTCTTTACTTAACCCATCCCTGTTCTCCCAACGTGCTCCTCTCTATCAGTCTTCAATATCCCATCGCCAGCATCCAACTTTCCAGCCTTTTTGGATTTCTACCAACAATGCTCTCTCCTCCCCCTTCCTAGCTTTTCCTCGTTTGCTTTCCTTTCTGCCCACTTCAGCTTTTCCATCCTTCTCCACACCCATATCTCAAAAGCCTCCAATGTCATACGCATATCATCCTGCTTCAATGACCATTTTTCCGCGCCATACATGACTGCGCTCCATATCAAAGTTTTGACAAACCTTTTCTTAACATCCTTACTCAACGTCCTTGTCATCAACTCCTTCCTGGTTTTGAAAGTCTCTTAGCCTAATGTAATTCTTCCCCTAACGTCCCTACTACCTTGACCATTTTGGTCCAAAACATTTCCGTGACACAAGGTAGAATCGAAAAGTGGTGGGACTAAATTATTTTAAATTTTTTCATTGAACTAATCGGTACAAATCCCTAGTGGTCCTTGAAATGGCACCCTTGTGCTTCGACACAACCCGTATAACGCGATTCCCACTGCGCGAACGCCTACTGGAACTCCCTTTCCAGGATCCCCTTCAGAGATGCAGTCACGGCCCCTTGGACGTCTTCTACGGAGCTGTATCGGTTTCCCTTGAGGTCCCGCTTGAGCTGTGGAAAGAGGAAAAGTCCGGCGGAGCCAGATCTGGACTGAGAAAGGGGGGGGGGGCAACAAAAGGAAATTTGTAAACGATTCACTTTTGGCCCATCACTCAGGACTCTTGGCACAAACTTGGCGCACACCTTTTGCATGGCTGAATCCTTGGTAATAATATTTGGACGCTTCCGTACGAAATCCCTAACACATCAGCAATCAGACAAATGTTTGTCCGCCGGTCGGAGTTCCGGAGCGCCTTTACTTTCGCCACATTTCCATCAATCTTTGAAGTTGACGGGCGGCCGGCTTGCTGGTCCTCTTCAACGAGCTCCCGCCCCTCCCAGAACAGCTTATACCACTCGAACACAGTTGAGCGGCTCATGGGAGCATCCCCGTAGGCGTCCTTAATCATTTCGAGGGTCCTCGACGCGGTTTTCCCAAGTTTGACGCAGAGTTAGATGGCGTAGCGCTGCTCGAGATTTTTCCCCAGCTTGGATCGCGACGACACTTCTTGATACAGGTTCACGGAAATCGACGTGGTTACTCTCCGCTCTCCTGCAGGCGACTGGAAAAATATCGGTCTCTTTGGAAGGGCTCACCACTACCACGCCCAGGTGGTCCGACCCCCCTCCATTACTCCGTTCGCGCTACAGAAATTCAGCCCTACTACCATTTGATCCTACCATGTACGTAAACTGTTTCACCTACTCTAGTTTTTGCCCTACTATATTAATGTTAACCTTAGCCTTTCTCTTTCTGGAAAGCCGCATAACATTCGTTTTATTTATATTGATTCTCATGCCTTATCTATCGCCATTATCGCCATTGCCGACCCCGGTGGCGGCGGGGTAACGTCCTCGTCTGCCATTCCAAGGGTCGCGGGTTCGATTCCCGCCTGGTTGAGTTTCCCTCCATCTAGGGCTTGGGTATTTGTAAATGTGACCATTGTTATCGTTGTTAATAATTCGATGTAAAGGCCAAAATGTGCTGTTTTCGGACTAATACTGAATAAATAAATATATTGATGTCCAATCCACTCATCAATGCTTCCAACCCCTCGACTGACTGACAAACTAGAGCTTGGTCATCAGCAAACTAATTTTATGGGCTCCCCACCGACTTTCATTCCTACCTCCCGTTCTTCCCATGCCCCTTTTACCATTTATAACATTATGATAATATTATAATCATAACAAATGATCATTTTGAAATAATGCTTTCGATTCCACGTGAAATGGGCGAGATATCTTTTTTTGAAGGAATTCATTGATTGTACATTCTTAGCCGAGCCAAGGCACTGGCATTGTCTGACATAATGTATTATTGACAAATAAAAAGAAAGTAATATCACTCACATCTATTATCGCAGGCGTCAGCAAGGTGAAATTTCCCTTTGCCTCAGGTGGTTCATATCTGCTCTCGATGGAATCAATCAACCAGAAATTGGGATCCTTCACGTCTGGATATGGCAAGGAAAGAACATGAAAAAGGGGTTTTCAGGTATGCTAAAAACGGAAAGAACTCAGAAAAAGTTTAGAAACATATTGAATAATTTTACGTATGTATTATGTGTATTAGCCCTAACAGTGAGATGGTTTCCACGAATAATATGCACTAATTCTTCGGTTGAATTTAATATGTACTCTGAAAACGTGCAAATATATGGCACGTACCAAAATATGGCATATATATCACATTTTAAAATTAAATAGGATAGTTAATATTTGCAAATGAGCCTGACCAATGATGTTAAACCTAATTTTTAATATATTTTATCAGTAATAGCTGCATGGTTGAAATAGAAGAATTCTTTCTATTTCCTGGATATTTTTAACAATGCTAGTGAGAGGTAGCATTCTTGCATTGGACTTCATTTATTTCTACGTATATGTTTCCCTAGTTTCTCATTTGCATTCAGGCAATTTTCCTCCATTTTACTCAGGATTCTTCTGTTGTTTTGAACATTCCAATATTTCCCCGAGTAATATACATCTTGTCCGACTTCAAAAGCCTTTTTCAAGTCTACGAAAGCCACATATAATGGCCGGTTGACGTATATTTCTCTTTAATCCAATATTCGTAGATTTCCTCATTTATCCGTTAGTACTAGATCCGGCGAGTGTACTTCAATTGTTCCTCAAAACAATCAGACGAATGCTAATTCGGCGGATTATTTGCGTTTGTATTTTGAACTTGAGGCTACAAACTTAGGGAACGGTTCTCCCTCCATCTCTCGATACTCGTTTTCTTTGGTATTACCAACATTACACTCATCTTAAAAGTCTTATGGCTGTCTTTAAAATCTCTGTTCATCAGCTGTTTTATATAATTATAATAAGCTTTATTTTTTCTTCGTACTTTAGATTCATCCCCGAGCGCCTTCTTAAAGTATCCGATTGATTTTTTTTCTGTTGCGGCGGTCTTTTCAACTCATTTATATCCTTTCACTGCTTTATTAAATTCAATTCCCAATATATCATGTGACCGTCATCTATTTCACACGCATATTTTACTGATCAGGGAGTCGTTTATCAAATCTTCAAATAATAGTACAATCATCGCATATATAGAGGTTATAAATATAAATGAATATGTTTTGACTCGCATTCCCCACCAACATTTAGACTATTTTACCCATGTATTATTATTAAGCTAATTATGAGCAAGGTGTATGTACTTAAGAATTGAGTTTGAGCTTTATTAAACAAATCCTAGATTTTGTGGCCTATTCAGGCTTTATTTATAAAGTTATTCCACCTACTCCTTTCGTATAAAGTCTTTATCTTTAAAGTCTATGAACTGGATTCTGTTTCTCTTTCTGAGTTAGCTGGCCATGGGTTTCTCATATGGTCCTTCATGTAAATACCAGGTATTGAATTGAAAAACAAAAAAAATCTCCTTATAAGGCTGGAAAAGAACCTAAGGGGACAGTCGCCTAATATTTTAGAACTCTTACGAAGCTAGAGAGTTTCCTGTATTACCGAATGGGCAACAGCTTTTGTATAATTAAATATAAAGGCGCATACTACAATTTCCTTCCATTTTCTGGTTCCATGAATGCATTCGAGAATCATTATTTCTACTTGCTGTAACTATGTGCACATTTCATGTTATTCCAAGTTTCCTAAGCGTACTTGATTTCAAGTACTGAATAAAAAGTTTGAGGACTGACATTTAAGTAATGATTATTTCTTGAAAAGGTACTGAAACACGTCAATCACTCTGCTTTACAAGGTACAAAAGTAATTAAAATTAATAATTAAACATAAATAACCTACGAGTTACTCACCGAAAAGCTGCAGTGCAATGTCCGACATTCTGAATTTCAAGAAATCTTCATCGTAAACCAGGTTGTTCGGGACCATATAACCAAAATATACAACTGAAAAAAATTAAAACATGTTGGAATAAAATCTAAATATTCTGTAGTAGGCGTAATGGTAACACTCGTGTGAATGAGTAACGCAGTTACATAATTAATTGTAATGGAAAGGAATGTTCTTACTTTAGTTGTAAGAGGAATGCATCATAAAATATTTTCAGTAAATTGTTCAATTTAAAATCGTGAAATCCGTTTCTGATCTCTTTTTATGCCTAATCAATATAAAAATTAGGGAGATTGACCGGATCGAACAGAGCCGAAGCTTAAAATAATTGATATTTTATTAAATTAGCGTTACAGCGTGACTTGAGACTATTTTATTCTGTCAAAAGCGAGAGAAATGAAAAATCTTCGAAGGCATGGGACAGAGACAAGCTTTTTTCTAAATGAAACGATAACAACACCCCCCGAGCTCACTGGAATTAAATAAAAATTCAGAAAACAGCTGACATGCCGTTTAGTGATTTTTCTCTGGGTCTTGTTTAATTGTGAATATTTGGAGTTCACGTCACCTAGGCAGCCTATAGCGCTGGCTGCCATTGTCTGCTAACACCCAATATAAGGTCGCATTAGCAAACCCACATCTCCAACTCGGACGAAATAAACACACCTTTAATACTGCACAGCCATATGTTTAATGCCAAATATAAACATTTATTTAGACTAAACAATTTGAATTTGTGCAGTTTCATTATAAGGAAGCCACCGTTAACTAAAGAGAATTTGGAGAATCGCTCACTGCAAACAAGTACGATGGTGACTTAATGGAAGGGTGGTAGTCGACTAATTTTCATAGAGCTGTCAAGAAGGCGACGAAGCACACTTTATAACTGTTCACTGCATTTAAACATTGATAGCTGTAGCAGGTGTGACGCTACTTTTAGTCAATGGCAATAGCAAACGTCTTGGCCTATTTTCGCTTGTCTTAAAAAAGAAAAAACAAATTTAGTCGCTTTTAAAAGTGAAAATGCTTGAGTCTCTGAAACAAAGCAAAACATACGAAATATTTTCTTAAATTTTCGGTTCCAGGCAAACGATTGGAAAAGAGAGAAAAAGCATGCATTGAAAGCTGACTCAGAGATCGCGGGTTTGACATTATTTTAGTATTCGCATTCTTCCAAGATACACGAAGACTAGAAATCGTAGAATAAAATTGAAAAAATGATAAAAACCTCTTAATCACCGTCCAAACGATTAGAAATGTGCTATATGTATCATTATTTTGCATGAAAATTTAATACGAGCAGTCATAAACGAGACTTGATGCAATGAAAATGTAAATATAGATCAAAAGACAACACTTATTTACGACAATCGAGTCTTGCTTCGAGTCACGGAAACTTTGCGTTGGATTACTCCGCATTATTATGCAAGGAAACGTGGATTTTAGCTCTGAAGCAATTTTGATTACGTGTGAATATTCAAAAGCTAATAACATAAATTGAAAAATAACTTGAATTCTCACTTCAAAATCCATTTTTTTCAACTTTTTACATAATTATACGACTTCATCAATTGAGTTTAGTAGATAGCTGGAGAATCAAGTCATAAAAAAATTAATTAAACACCCACAATTGAATAATGAATAACTTGCAAGTTTGATATTTTAAGATCACAAATCAAGGAAAAAACTCTCGATGCACATTAAAAGTATTTTACTGGGAAGATTGGCAAAAATTATTAATAATGCCCATTGATGTATTAACTTGAGAACTTATTCATACCAAGAAAAAGATGTTCTGAACACATGTTAATGGTAGAGCAAATTCCTAGAGAAAGATATCTTTAGTTTTGGCACATAGAAAATCATAATATGAAGAATAGTACATGCAGAATCATTTAAATAATTCATGATGGAGAAAAAAGCCCAAAAAACTAAAGATAAAATAATGCAATTTAAACCACAGGGGTCAGTGTGCACAAATCGGAAAGCATTAACAAGAAATTCCTACTGAGGATTCAGCTCATTCTTCGTCTTCATTCTTTAATTCAAATAATTCTTTGGCAGCAAGCGTGCCCCCTCGTCCCCATTAACACCGGATAACACGGATATTATGCAGCTACCAAAGTGCGCATTATCAGTATCGATTAAAACAGTCTTTGATTCAATTTTGACCCAGTTACTACGGCGGCAGTGGTCGCTTTTAATCGAGTGACACACTGGCGCATTATGTATTTTCACTTTTTAATGGGAAACGGCCCATCGAGCCGGGGCAAGGGACTCACTCGCGAGGACGTAGGTCCCCTCGTCTCTGTTGCTCCCGAACATGATGGGCACTTTGTTGTATCTCCCACTCCTTATGAGCGTGTCCGGATGTTCCTCGATGTAGCGAACTTTCCCCGCGCGCTGAATAATGGGACTGCAACCTCCGAAACCAGTGTGGCCTCTCTTCTCTTCTTTGTACTAAAGACAGATCCAAATGTACGTTTTTATATTAGAGTTCTCGCCTTATGCGCGACAAATCAGATCTATACATTAAAACGCTCGCTTATATACTTATATTACATAATTTTAATTCGCACTAATGAACATTCACCCCTCCCTTTAAAATTATAAGTAGGTTGCTGACTATTTTATTTCAACGTTTAGTATCTACTTAAAAATATATGTGGAGTTAGCAAAACATTTTAGTGAACTATACGTATGATAGGATTTTGGAAAAAATGGAGGAGGTTTCTTTAAATGAGAATTATAAATAAACTTTTAAAAGATATTTTCGATTATAGTTAGCGAGCGGGTAGCTATAAAATATTTATTTCTCGTTCTTCTTGACGGTAATGCATGGGAATCTAGTCTATCTAATTTAGTCCTTGGAAATATTAAATGTTTACGTAAATTATCTCTTAATGTACTCATTAGTTAAGGCTTACTTCATTTTTTTCTTAGTAAATATTACTTTTTTAATATGAATATCTTAAGTATCTTAAGTATTAAAAAAAAATTTACAGGCTACATATGGTTTTTTAATATTATTTTGTAAAAAATTATGTATCGCCCATTCATTTGGACATTAGCGGAAACACCAAAACCTCTCTAATTTTCAACTAAAAACCTTTTGTTATCTAATATATATTTTTGTATATATATATGTATATATGTGTTTATATATATGTATATGTATATGTATATATATATATATATATATATATATATATATATATATATATATATGTGTATATATATGTATATATGTGTGTATATATATATGTGTGTATATATATATATATATATGTATTAGATAGTTTACTTTAGAGATCTTATATTTTAAAGTTAAAGTTCGTGACATTATAGGGGGTCATTAAACTGGGAAACTTGCTTGGAATGTTGCTCACCTTGTAAGTTTGATATGCTTTGGTCAGTTTCATCGCATCCACCGTTTGGAGACATAACGTTATTCCGGTAATATTATGCTTCCCGTCGGTGCCGTAAATTTCGCATCCCGCCTCCTCAGCAATATTAATGGAGTGATATTCTGGGGTCAGGTCGATGGCCCAGTCGGACAATGCAGAGCCGCTCTCAGCAATCACGTGGGTAAATAATCCTGAAGAGAAAACATTCGCAGCATTAGTTACGCGCATTAAGGGAGGTGACCGAAAATTGCCTAATTGCACAATTGGGGATAGGTGGGTATTTTCGTAAAGGTAATATCTTCAGAGGATGGAGGAAAGGTGGAGAGAAATCTGACGTCGGTATTTGCCTATTCTAAACAAAAGGCGCCAAGGTTCTATCCGATGGACAGTGGAACTGTCTAATATTCACATGGCACCCTAAGTAGTGCTCGGGTTACCAATGAAAAAAATACTTCCACGGTCGGGATTCGAACTCGGAACCTCGGAGTGGGAAGCCACTGGCCGCCTCATTAACAAAATCCCCCCTAAAAAATTCGATCCCCACATAAGGTCCAAAGCATTTTGATATGTGTAGTCATCGTATTGAGACATCCGAAATGAAATCGGAGCATCTTATCATAGATTATGATACTGTGCAGTTACGCAAACGTTTCTGTTGATTGTGTGACAAAATCACTTGTTACCGCAAGAAGACAGTCTCCCTCAGGCAGCTTCAAAAGTCACCTACAAATCATATTTTTTAGCGGGACAGCGCAAATCTGGATCCGGTTTCCTATACCGGATATTTATTGATTTTTTAAAATAATTTTTATCATTACTATTCTCATCATTTTTGTCATTAATCCACTAAGCCGTGTTCTTGAGTGATTGCCCTGTACCGATCACTAAATGACATCGGAATAGAAAACAAACGTTACGTGATATTTGGCAACATATAGCAACAGAACAACGGAGCAGGAGTGTAAGTTCATGCCAACAAGCACCAGAGTGACGGAAGTCAAAAATAAAGATGACAAAGAATCTATTTTCATTGCAGGCATCTTGTTTGTGGTTGGCATTATTACCCAGGTAGCCCTTAGCTAGAGAATAACTATGTTTACTTCTATAGACGCTGTAAATGCCAGCAATAGCAATATCGATTATACCATGAATGTTTGTGATTATTGTAGCATCTTTTAAATTGTAGCTGTTTCCAGAGTACATTAGATGGCTTTGAAGCTGCAAATGAGATGGTGATTGGTGATCGGAGCACCCAGAATCACTCGTGCTTGCTATGTACAATCGAAAAATCATGCGTCGCCAATGAAGAAAAGTCGTAATAAAGCGACACCGATGTGTATTAACACACCTCCGGAACATCAACCCTTTTCGATGGCGATGTCTTCATAAAGTGCTATCTTCCAATGCGATACTATTTTTAAAATACAACATACGAGATGACAAACAACATGCTCGTATTACGGAGATAATATTTTATCTCCGGAAAAACCGTTTAAACACGTCAATGGAACACTGTGCGACCATGGTATGAGCATTTGAAGGAGTAATTATATCAATTGGAATTTTTCTCTTTCAAAAAGTATTTCAGAAAGGAGTGTAAGGTGTAAAGAGGTAAAAAAGAGACGTGACGTTTCATGCGTTATATGGTGGAGTATCGTAATTTATTAAAAATAGGCAATATTTTCCACAAAATAAAATGTATTAATGCGACCGGTTTCAATGTAACTACATCATCGTTAGGTGACCTGACGATGATGTAGTTACATTGAAACCGGTCGCATTAATAAATTTTATTTAGTGGGAAATATTGCCAATTTTTAATTAAGGGTAAAGAGGTGTCTAATTCGACACCTGGGCACCACTTACGGGACTTATACGAAAGACGCAAATGCAAAGGGAGACAGAGCCAGAATGCAGGTGTTATGGGAGGAACTTCAAAGAAAATGTGAGAGCTCTGCAATGAATACCATTGGATTTTATTGTTTTTGAAATTGGTATTCAAGGAGAAGGAATGATCGTAAATCGAGAGTCTTTGATGCGAGATTAGGAGAATGGTGGAGGTAATAAACTGGATAGAGAGGAAAACAAGCGAATAAGTTATATATATATATATATATATATATATATATATATATATATATATATATATATATATATATATATAAATAATATAACATGGCAGGAGCAGAGAAGGGGTTGTAAGGGGAAATTCGAAGAGGGTTAAAAAGGTGAATGGAAGAAATATCTACCTGTAGAATCATTGGAATGTTTAAGCCCGTAATAGAGGGAAGATTGTTTTTTATGAGTGCAATAACAGATGAAAAAAATTGGCACTGTAGGCGTCATGCAGGGAGACGGAAAGTTTGTGGAGTTGAAAGCACAATATATGGTGGACCAAATGGTATTTATGTTATACGGTGCTTTAAACGCGCAATTTTCTTTCAAAAGCATTGGGATTGAGTAAGCATTTTCCGGGTCTATTTAAAATCTCATCAACAAAACGAGGGAGAGAAGGGGAAAAGATTACCAAGGGGGTGATCAGTTTGAGTTTAGAACGGTGAGAGGTACGTGTGATGCTATATCAATAATAAGTGCACTGATAAAAAGAGATATAGAATAAAACCAGATTATATCTATTTGCTTCGTGAATGCTGAGAATTCAATGAAGTAAATTAGGTAGAATTAATGAATATATTACAGAAGATAGGTATAGATTGGAGGGATAGGCGACTTGATGTACCTGAATACTGTGCTTGTCTCAGACTGCTCCCTATGTGACGAATGGAGAGTTGAGATGGGCAGTGTTAGGAAGAGAGTACGAGAGGTATACTTGAATATAGTATGATTTGTGCATGTGCGAGTGATAATGGACAAAGGTGTCCATTATCACTCGTATTTTTATACTTATACGCAAAAAATGGTAAAAGAGGCATAGGAGGAGCTGGAGATGAAAATGTATAGTTGGGGAATTTATAAATCCAGATCCGTTGGTGATTAAGTTTTAGTTAGCCAGTCAGCCCAAGGGTTAAAATCGCATTGCAGAATAAGAGTGATAGGTATATACATGTATAGTGTAAGAATAAATCGCAACAAAACAAAGGTAATGGGGTTCTCGAAAAATGGAAAGATTAAGCTAAAAATTCAAATTGGAGGACATAAACCAGAGAATATGGTACAGTTTACCTATGTTAGAAGTATTTGGACAAAAATATTCTAAGTAGTAGAGACCTGCACATTTTCCTGACACGCGGGAGAAGAATGGTTGTATTCCAGATCATTTTCTCTGCGGAAATCGAACCTAAATTGAACATTGTTTTCATGGTTAGCATTAGTTGATAGTAGTTAGTTACATTTATATAATCAAGATGACTACAAATTTGCTGTTATTCTCAAAGGCTGGGTCGTTGGTTTACCTTTAGCCAAAGGCGTGAGCATCAAATAGGAAACGCTTGCGGCTCCAGCGCTCTCACCGAAGATGGTCACTCTGTTGGGATCGCCGCCGAAGTGGGAAATGAACTTGTTGACCCATTCGAGGGCCTTCACCTGGTCCAGCATCCCGGCATTGCCCGCGATATCGTCCGTGCCCAAGGAGAGGAAACCTATGAAGAAGAAAACTCCGTCCAGGTCATCGGAAAAAAGTCTTTCTCAATCAGTTATTTCCATTTGGATTTTTGCATGGGATTAGGATTACGTACTTTTCGCAGTTTCAATCTGAAAATACCGTACAAAGTTGTCTCTTTTTAACACATAAAAAATTTGCGACCGTTCTTTTCTGTTCAATCATTATGCGTGACTAAGACACGCCCGTTCAGTTGCTGAATTCAGGAACGCGAGCGACAGACAGCACTCACAAGCTTTGGTATATATCTTATAGCAATCAGTGGCTTAATTTCCTTAGCAGGTATTGAAAGTCATTAATGTCTACCTCGGCAGATTTCTTAAATATCTCTCCGTGGTTCGAGAAAAATATTACATAACCTTGATTTTTATCTACTGAATATTTTCCTTTTCCGAAATCATCTTTTCGTTTTCTTATTTTCCAAAGAAATAACAAGATAAGCCGTGCCAGCGAGTGCACTTGTAAGCAGGGATATTTTGGTCCAAACTGAGGAGTAGGAGAAGAAATGCGATAGCCTTGAGTATAGTATATATCGACGCATGCAAAGAACAGTTGTCTTAAACATTGCTGATTCCGCAGTGTTGCTCTCCATTGCCTTGGTGTACAATCCCATTTAGCCTGCTCAATAGTTATGCTTGGAAGTATAAGGACTGATCCCGACCACTTTCGTAGTGACCGCTAAATGCATTAGACTCGATCAAAGAATTGAACTCAAGTTCCTTCTCCGAAAAGTTGTGAATATGGGAAGTGTACACTCGCCAGCCGTTCTTTTCTTCATTCGCTACCGTCTCTCCCGCGATAAATTCTCAAGAGAGCTGAGTCGGCCACCCTCACAATGGTGAGAATGAGAGGAATAATATCTACTATCTCTACAAACTCAGGGCCTCGAGTCCATAACTTTTCAAATTCTCATTTGCAGCGAAAAATATGCGGTCGAATTTGTACCTTTTCAGCTTTCATCCTGGGGAACAGAATGGCAGTGTTTCCGGCCAAAGTATGCCAGCAATGAACTCAAAATCGCCCCACGCCAACCGATTGACGTATTACAGAATTGGGCAACAGCCTCCACGTCTCGGAGAGCGTAGGAAGTTACTCAGTCCTGTTTAAAAGTAGTTGCGAGATTGAATGGGAGATACTTTCAACTATTGATCGCCCAAGGAGGTAGGCGGTCCCGCACGCATATGAAATTGGTGGTATTTAATCAAGAGAGAAAAATCGATGGCTATAAAATTGCATCTTAGTTTGAGCGTTTAAAAAATGTGGATGCTAGTGGATCTCAGAGTAAAATTTTCACCGTCCGAAATTCTTTAAAAATGGCTTCCGGTCAAATATTCAAGCGAATACTTCGCCTGCTCTGGTGTTTGGATCATTCACTCGGGAGACAGGATTGTATGACTCTATAGCTTGCCATTAATTCAAAGCCTTGAGTTAAGTACTAAATTTGTTCTGTTAAACTCTTAAGAAATAAGGCGAATAAAAATTATTCCTCAATAAACTCACTCAAAGGCCCAAGACGATAATGAGGAACCACAAGGACAACGTCTTTGTCCATCAGCTTGTCTCCGCCGTACACGTTAGATGATCCCCCTGCATACGCCCCTCCGTGAAAGAACACCATGACGGGCATCTTCTTTGTTGCATTGTACTGTTATTGGAAATGAGAGGAATAAAAAGAATCATTATTGAGAAGCGGAAATTCCTCCATTTGAATGATCCCGACGATAACTTGAATTAACGGTCTCGGGAATTTGTAGGAACTTTTAATGAAGCAAATCCCTCTCTATTCAAAGGAAAATCAATGCCATAATCGGCATTATTTCAATTTTTCACGGATAGTTACTAATTTCGGGGCAATAACGGAGCTACGGCTCCATTACCGTGACTGTGACGGGAAACAATGAGACGAGAAGACAAGAAGACCAAGATTTCAAGCAGAGTTAATATAGTGTTGTATCGATTCCTATGTAGATACCCTAAAAGCTATTTAAAGCGCTGAAAGGATGGCGTATTCAAAGCAAACTTAAAGACATTATGACGATAAAATGTCCAAATAAATAGATGTAAGAAGCATGAACACCTTTAAAAAATACGCTCTTTGATACTAGAATATTTATTTTTTGGTACATCAGCAGACGATACCATAAGGACTTTAAAATACATAGGAATAAAATTAATTTTTACGCGTAAATTAAGGGTATCTTTTCGACATCACCCAATAACAAAAGTTTTTGGGTTTTCACCTGTCATCGTACTCGATAAAAACAGACTGATCGATGTTTTCCAATACTGGAGACTTTGTTTACAAGAAATAATTCTCTTTCGTAACAAAATACCCTCTCATGAGCACACAGACTCGGTTTTTAGGACTATTTATTCCATTCAAAGCATTCGAGAATCGGAAACAAGCATTTTTAAAGTGGCTGAAAATTGAAAATATGATAGAACCTCAGCCTAGAAGAAAACTGATAGTAAAATAACAACAAAAAAGGTATTTGGTCAATATTTTGCACCCGAATTCATTTACTATTTCATCAGGTCCATCAGAATTTAAATTTACACCCCTGGCTGTTTCAATGTTAACTTTTCTTCTTAACCCCTGTATTCTTTGTATTAGAGAGAAGATTCATTAAATTATGGATTCCGTAAATTGTAATTAATTTTGACAGTCAATAATATTTCTTCTCGACGCAAGGAAATGTTTTTAGTTATACTCATGGACTGAATAAACTTAAATCATCTGACGACGTACTCTTGCTAATATTACTGGAATGAGTACAAATTAAATCAACACTCTCAGCCTGTGACGCTGCTTTCGTGTCAAGGGAAATTCGATCAAATTCGGAATGAGTATTTACTAGCAGCGTAGAGTACAAATTATAGTAGTAGCAGAATATTTCATCCAGCCGTATCGGGAACGTATTATGCGTTTACTGTATCACTACTCTGTTTCCACGTAGGCGGTCCCGCATGCCCATTGGTAAATGCCCATGGAGCCCTCCCACGCGTCGAACTTTTCGCTTACGTCAGGGGTGTAGATTTGAATGTAGAGGCAGTCCTCTATGTCCTTGTTGGCTTCTGGCTCCTCTTCGATGCCCATCATCTCCTCCAACCTGGCGTGCCAATTACGTGGGTCGTTCCGGGACGTCTCGGCGAATTCCCCGCTCCGAAAGATCCCCGTCTGCGGGCATTTCTGCCCGAAGTACTTGGCCATCCTCACTCCTTCCCATGGTTCCTCCAACTCAGGCGGCTATTGAGTGGGAGGAAATGAAAAGTATGTCTTCGTCAATTGCATTCTCTTCCTCTGGAGAAGAATTATATTCGACGTAAGTATTACTATTAAAATTAGTAATAGGTGTGATGTACTCCATTACTTGTAGGATAATTAATATGAATCAATAATGTTATACATATGTATATTAAAAAATATATTTTATTATACAGTAAAAATATTATCTGAAACAGCTCAATATGATCATTTGTGCCATCAATATTGTCCAGTAAGAATGCTGTGTATGAGAAATATACGCATCGATGTGCCACAGGCAATTCAAAAATATATAGTATATGTATCTACATTTTAAATTATGCCTTCGAATAATTCAAAAAAATTATTTTAAAATGTCTTTTACTCCATCGCAGTCTAACATACTTATATTCCTAATAAATCCACGCATTTACACTTACCTGTTATACAATTCAAATGGTTTATCCAACAAAAGAACACTTAACGACAATTTATTCTAATAATCATAACGGCGAAACAGGTGTGCATGAGTCGGTATGCCGTGGGATCGCTCTGTCCGCTAACTATGTGCAATATTTCTTTCGATGAAAGTATGCGTATTGAAATTTAGGGATATCATATTTTTCACAGTGAATATGTACGCAAGAGACTCGTATTTCAAAGCAAAACATCCGGTTAAGCTGGGCGAAACGTAAAATATATGATAACGACTAATATTTATAAAAATTATTTAACTAAAATCACCTGAAATCTCAGGGGTCCACTCGGAGACTTGGCGTATCGGATACCCAGGAAAGAATAGTATTTCCTTCTTTGCATGTATGATAATCCGGTCCGACCTTCTACGGCGCCCATGCCAGTTATGTTAACGATCGGATTATCATCTCTTGGGTCCACATCTGGTGGTGGCATTGATTGTATCCATGGCAGCACCGAAAGGATCAGGATGACCGCGTAGGTGATCCACATCTTACCTGGAAATGATAGGTGGGGATGAATATTTTGTTTTAGCAGACTTTACAATCTGAGATTGTCATTTCCCCTATTTGAAATCATATGGACGGAATTATACTCATAGACTCCGTTACTTTTGTAATGTAACGGCGTCAGTCAAAAGGTGTGTGTCATATTCTTTATGTATTTTTTAGTTAAAATTCCTTCCGAAAATTCTTTAAAATCTAGAGAAGGGCTTATTGGCGATGCATATCTTATTATAGGCCTGCAAAAATCCAAATTTGGATAGAAAAACTTCCAATACATTACTCTTTGATTTTATATTTTGGCATAGCTACACAACTCTTCTATTGAATTTTTAACCTACTAAAACAATGTGCTTGAGTACTTTGACTTTATTCCGACTGGCAGCATAGGGCATTTAAATATCAATTGTATATCTTACTATTTTCTAAGGTTCTCTACCCTCACGTGGACGACAACCTCGACGTGTTTGAAGGGCCTGTGCGTTCCGATAATCCCTAGAGATGTACTGGTGGAAGTAATTGCTCCTACTCCCTCATACCAGATAGGTCGAAAGTTAGAAGCGAGACGAAAGGTAGTCCACGCAGCGTCTGTTCCTCAGTAAGACGGTTGCAAAGGCGTCTGATCCCAGTGGGACGACCATTGAGTGATGGTGTCACTTTAAAACTACTATTTATGAAGGAAACAGGAAACCACCTCTTTTATCATTCCCAAGATTGCCACGATGGACAGCATAGAGATAATGAGTCCCAGCAACAACGGGACTCGGCCTATTGGCCGTGTGTCGTGCCCGGCAGCGGGAAAGGCAAGGGTTCCGCGGTCGTCGTCCCACGAAACCCTTTTAAAGGAAAACCGAAGGCAGCAGGAAAGAAAATGCAGAAGGAGAAGACCTAATCAGTTGGAATAGGATTTTGGAATGTTAGGAAAATTTTGAGGACAGGAAATTTAGGAAATATAAAGAGAGAGATGGGAAGAGGAAATATACGAGGGTCATCCGGAAAGTAGTACCCGTTCGTGAAATAAAGACACAAAAGTAAATATTAACAAACATAAAAAATTTTATTTGAAAGAGGATACTTTAAACTACTTCTCAACATAATCTCCAAGCAAATTAAGGCATTTGTCATAACGTGTGACAAGTTTCTGTATTCCTGCTGCATAGTCCTTCGCCGCCAGCTCATTGAGATACGCGAGGGACCCATCTTGCACAAATGTTTGCATAATGCAGATGGTGTTTAACAATTTCATGAACAATTGTTCGAGAAACATTGGGAAAATGCTCACAGATGTCATCAATTGTGACGCGCCGATCGTTCCTCACGAATTCGTCAACTGAGCTCACCAGTTGGTCTGTAATGACAGACGGTCTCCCCGAACGCTCATCGTCGTGTGTGTTCCCCCTCCCCATGTTGAAGTTGCGACACCACCGCCGAACAGACGACTCGTCCATTACATTGTCTCCATACACCTCCTTTAATTGGCGATGAATATCACATGGGCGAACGTTTCTTGCATTGAGGAATTTAATCACTGCCCTCACTTCACAACTGGCGGCGTTCTCAATTTTTTTAAACATTGTAAACAATCACAGAAACAACACAGGCAATGCTAGCGTCACGCAACTTGGCTCAGAGAAGGCAGACAAGCCACTGAAGCTATCTGACCTCGTCCAGCGGCTACTCGCGTCGTCAGCACTTCATGCGGCACGAACGGGTACTACTTTCCGGATGACCCTCGTAGATATTTAGGTCTCATTGAGGTGAGACGGAAGGATAGCGGCTATTACTGGAGTGATAGTTATAGAGTAATATACGTTGGAGAGGACGAGAGCCAGCGAGGGGTAGTTACAATATTAAAAATAAAGGTAGGAAGAAACATAGTCTACATGGATCAAGCAACGAATAGAATATTTCTAGTAGAGGTAAAAGCGAGACTGACGAACTTGTTCATTGCTCATGTATGCATGCCACCAAGCAACTATAAGGAGGAAGAAGTCGAAAGGGTATACGATTAGAAAGAGTATATAATTGCGTGTGTTCCAGGAGGGAAACATTTGCTAGTGATGTGGGAATTGAAATGCGTCGATGGGTGAAGAAAGAGATGGTGATGAGGGGTAGGATTACGATTTAGGGACGAGAAATGACCGTGGGGCGAAAGCAGTTGAATTCTGCAGAAGATAGGGGTGAATCTAAAGTGAAAAAAATGCGCATTGTCTCTTTCGACAGTAAAAGAGTGGTCCATAAGGAGTTTGCTCCTCAAGGACAGACAGTTAACGCTACCTTCTGCGTGGATGTGCTGGAAATACTCCGGAAAACGGTCATCAGGACGAAAAAAGACGTCCACTACCTGGAAACTGTATCACGACAACGCGCCTTGCCACAACGCGCTACGAATCCGCGATTTCCTGGCCAAACACCAGGTGCCAACGCTAACGATTAGTCCTGACGTCGCCCCAGCAGACTTCTTTTTGTTCCCTCGGATTAAGGCAGCCCTGAAAGGAACCCGTTTTGTGTCCATAGAAGAGATCCAATCAGCCGTGACGAAGACCTTGCGAGAGGTCCCCGAAAACGACTTCCAGGGCGCGTATCGATCATGGCAGAGTCGCTGGGAAAAATGTGCAGAGGCCCAAGGAGAGTACTTTGAAGAATTTTAAGTGTTGGGTAGTGTTAGGAAGAGGTGTAAGTCAGGGTTGTCCACGATCACCGATGCTGTTCAACGTGTATGTGGAGGAAATGATTAAAGAGGCACGGGAAAAACTGGAGATAGGAATAAAAGTCGGGGGGATTTCATAAAATCAGATTTGCTGATGACCGAGCTGTAGTTTGTCATGCAGCCAAAGAATTGCATGCATTGCTGAGTGAATGTGCAATTTAAAGCGATAGATAAGGGATGAGAATCAATATAAATAAAACAAAGGTCATGCGGTTTGCCAGAAAGAGAAAAGCTAAGGTTAACATTAAAATAGGAGGGCAAAACCTAGATCAGGTAGAACATTAATTATGGACGGTTTACGTATCTCGGAAGTGCTTTGGACCCAAATGGTCAAAGTAGTAGGGACATAAGGAGAAGAATTACGTTATGCAGAGAAGCTTTCACAGGCAGGAGGGAGTTAATGACAGGGAAGTTGAGCAAGGATGTTCAGAAAAGGCTCGTCAAAACTTTGATATGGAGCGTAGTTAAGTGCGGCACGGAAACATGGTCATTGAAGCAGGATGATAGGCGTTGATTGGAGGATTTTGAAATGTGGGTGTGGAGAAGGATGGAGAAACTGAAGTCGACAGATAGGAAAACTAATGAGGAAGTGTTAGGTATGGTGGGGAAGGATAGGGGATTTTTGGGAGAAAGCAAAAGGAGGCAGGAAAAATGCATGAAAAGCATATTGATCGGTAGTGGGATATTGAAGACCGATAGAGGATGAGGATAGGGCAGGAACACGTAGGATAGGTATGTTGGACGGAATGAGGGTAGGACGGAAGTATACGGAGATGCAAAGGGGCTTGTTGTAGAGTAGGATGTTGGGTTGTGATTTGTTAGGAGAAACAAGATATTTATTTAGTGGTTGTGTCCATCCGATACCTACCTTAACCGGTAGTTTACCATAAAAAAAGATTCTCTAACGACCACGTTTTACCTCATCTACTTAGCCCTAAGAGTAAATTTAATAGGCCACAAGTTTTTTCTGAGTTGAAATATAGCAGCAAAACATTTGAATTAACTTATTTTTA
Organism: Hetaerina americana; assembly: GCF_022747635.1. Lineage (NCBI taxonomy): Eukaryota > Metazoa > Arthropoda > Insecta > Odonata > Calopterygidae > Hetaerina > Hetaerina americana. The sequence continues at coordinate 29,118,888 of NW_027287427.1, read as the reverse complement.
GGTTTCGTCAGCATTCCATACCTTATTTGCATTTTAGTTTTAAAAATATCAAATATTCCCCGAGTCATTTAGTACCATAAACAGAATGTCAAGAGGAATTCGTAAACAGATTCTTATCTCCAGTTCTTGAAAACTTTATCCAACTACCCTATTTTGATGGGTACTCTTTCAAGGTTCTCTCGAAGGTCACGTGTTCTAGTTTCACCATGACTATGGATATTTGATAGTTTGATTTTGATTTTATCATCTTTCCTCCTCGTTGGGAAATAGCTGCAGTAGGATTCACAGGTAAAATCAATTCTACTTTCGCAAATAATTATCTCTAAAGATCCGAAAAACCGCTGTTCGTTACAACTCGAATTCTTCGGTGGTGCTTCTGACCCAACTCATATTACACAGAAAAACATTTCGAATTCACAACCATGTTCATTGTATTTGGCTTCAAATGTTGACACAATTTTGGGAGGTAGGCTAATGCTGCAGGTACAGGCGGTAGTACTATATTGTGCTATATTTAGATCGTATTTTGTACAGCAGGACATGATCATTCACTTTACACGGCATATCCTTTAAGAGCGTTAGCAGAGGGAGAGAGAGAAGCGACTTCTTTGACTAAGTGGAAGACCATTCATACCAACATATCAAGAACAATACGAGCATCTAAGTATTCGGAAGAAACTTTCCAGGACTGCTTCAGAGAGAAGAAAAATTGTTGGTATAATTTTTTGTCCCATACGCGTTTGGGGAGGGGGGATGAGACTACTTTGACTACTTTGAAGGGGATCCTGACCAATACTATATGTTGTTAGTGAAGGGTTTTTTGTTATTAATAAAGTTCGGGAACTTTTTGAACAGACCTCATACTTATCGTTGGTTAGTAACCTGCTAACGGATAGCTCACCATAGCTTTCTCAAACCGAATAATATCGACCAGGATTTCGTATCACTATCCTCTTCTGGAAGACATTTTTTCTCTCTCTTTGGTTCGCAAATAATTCCTCGCCTGTAAAATATTTCGAGATGCAAAATAATCTAAATGGAAACCATGCAACACGACATGATAAAAATCTTTGTTAGAAGGAATGAATTACAATGCTCGAAGAATTCTCTAAATTATGTTCATTATAGGAGGGCTCAATCAATATCACCGAAATTCTAGGGCCCGAAAAATTGAAAATACATTTAGTTGTAGGACCTGAGCTGTCTTCTCCACTTTGCGAAATCAAAAAGAAGACCCAAATACATGAATACTAAAAGTATTGCGTATTTATGATTTTTCAGTGCATTAGTTTTAATACAATTCGAAGGGTGAAAGAAGGTTGGTACGGAAAACTGCACAAATGGTTTCGGAAAACTATAAAAATATGTGTTGCTCTCTTAACACACCCTGGAAAATATTTCGCACAAACCATAATCTTAGCCTAAATTACTTCGCACCTTTCCGTAATCCTGGTAACTCATAGGCGAGTTTCTCGAGGATAGGTCGCGTAATATTTATAATCGTTGATCGTGATAATAGGGAAGAGAATAAACAGTACGTATGCCCTACTTCCTCAAACCTTTTGCTAATAATTGTTCGATTCTATTCTCTTAGCATTCTACGTCCTCTACCCCGGCTTGCTTTTCTCTAGTGAATACGTATTACAGGGTGCGGCAACATACCTTCCTTTTTTAAAATGGTTTTGCTTTACAAAAAAGGAAGTTATACTGCCATACCCTGTATTTTTTTATTAGTTTCTTTCTTTTTTATTCCTTCAATTCTTATAGAATAAATATTAAAAATAAACTTTAGGGTCTCTTCCAGCAACCCCAATGGACGGTAGGTTATATAATCCTATAGTACATGCGTATTAAAGTCAATTTCCGAAAGAGTTCAGGTGATCCAAATGTTCCATGCCCTTGACCGACCAACGGTGTTTCCCACCCTCTTTCCATGAAGTACCACTTCCTGGGTTCTAACAATTATGGGTCGGAGAAAAATTGCTGAACCATGGTGAAGAACAATTTAATTATTGTAAAACAACCAGGATATCTTTGTGCCCATGCTTCGGAGAGTTTGAGGCCTTTGATAGAGTAAACTGGGTAAAATGAATGAAAATTCTACAGAAGATAGAAGAAGACCAGATGGATAGACAACTTATCCGGAACTTGTACATGACTCATACTGCACAGGTGCGGATAACAATTGGTGAGGCAGGATAAGCAATGCTGGCAAGGGAAATAAAAGAGGAATGTCCAGTCCCATCCATTATTTTCAATATACGAGTATATGCATATTAAATGGTTAGGGAGGCGCGGGAAGGATTGCAGCCTGGAGTGAAAGTAAATGGGGAGCTCTATGTGTAAATTAAACTAAACGGATCATCAAGCGTCAGTTAGCCAATCACAAAATCAGTGGGATGTCAATCAAGTGATCATAAGAAAACGAAAGTAATGAGATTCTCAAGAAATAGGATGGCTACGATAAACTTCAAAGATGAGATATATAAACTAGAATAGGTAGAATGGTACACCTGACTGGGAATTGTTTTGGATCAGTTTTGAAGAGATGGCAGAGTGATGGGGACATTAAAGGAGGAATGCGTTAGATAAGGAAGCATTTACAAAGAGTTGGAAGTCGATGACAGACACTTGAAGTAAATACGAAAAAAAAGACTAGTGAAAGCTTTACTATGGAGCGTAGTATTATATTGGTCGTTGAGAAAAGAGAATAAGCGTAAATTGGAGGCTTTCAAGATGTGGGTGGTAGAAGAATGGGGTAAATGAAATGAAACCAAACGATGAAGTGTTAGGTATGATAGTGGAGGAAAGACGGCTTTTGGGAGAATTTCGGAGATGGTAGGACAAGTGGATTCAAGACATACTAAGACCTAATAGAATGCTGTAAGCGGTGATATTGGGGAGAACGCTGGAAAATAATGGCAGAAGGAGAATAAAAATAAGCTTTCTGAATGGAATTAAGTGAGGGAGAATGCATGCAGAGCTAAACATTGAATTATTGTTATGTGCAGTATGAGGTTTACAGATTTCTTGTATTATCTTAATGACGACCTACGAGTAGCCCTATCTAGCCGTGTATAGCCCTATGGTCCATCAAAAACTTACCCTAAGCTAATATCTACCACTAGAAACAATAATAATATAGTATACTAACATTTCACTAAATTCTCGAGGTCTCAAAAATCGTGTAGCTACCATAAGATTTTAAACTCTATTAAGGTTTGAAAATCGTTTCAAACCTCCCCGTCCTTAGCTACCGAAAAACATCTCAAGTTCTACAGAAATTCACAATTCCAACAACATAATCCCAACTCAAATACAAAAGTCTCGACTTGGCAATATAAAATTCAGCCTTTTTGCCCATTCTTCCAGAGTTTTTTAAGACACTGAGTAGTTACAGACTCTTCCTCCTATTTTCCTACAGTATGGGCATCCTGCTATCCTTACCATCAAAATTCGTAGCGTTACATAAAATAACATTCGGTATTTATGTGTTTCCATTTGTCAAATACCCTCCGTATCACATTAGCCCTAATAACACTGCAATGACTAACCTCAATGTTGATTCCCCGTGTTTCCGTGGTGAAATCCAGCGTGACGGGCGACGTTATGGATCTTAAGTCGTCTCTGTTGTTGAATATTAGTCGAGAAGGCGATTAATCACTTACAGATAGCGCTGTTAATGTCCCGAGGCTAACGTTGTGAAACATACTTTCAGAAAAAAAACCTATTATAGAAACGGTCATTTTTCTATGGTGCACATTACGACATTTCAGAAAAAGATATAAGAAAATTATTGCAAATTCAAGGAATTTCTGAATCAGCACTGACCATATTGTTCTCGAAGATTAGATATTATCTCGGAAGATATTCCCACGAAGGGAGAGGAAACACAAATGTGCTCTCTCAATCACCCCATGTGCAAGTCCATTCGCCGCTTAGTGCACATTAACTAAGATCCGAATTTAACGTCGCCGGGAGCTCGTCGATTTGATTGAAATTAGTTTAGAGCATTTTATTTGCGAAGACAGATCCGTGCGCATGAACTTAACGAAAGATTTAACATTTTTGGGACATGAGGTAAAAGTATATCCTCATATAAATGTTTCATCACCATCAATTCTCCTTTTGAGGACATTAAAATAATAAAAATAATTTAAGAATACATGATCAAAGTATGAATATAGCAGAAACAACAAGGAAAATTCCACTCCTTAGATTTATACCTCCTGTCTGTTGACAACTGAATTGCTACCCTGGCGTTTAGTGAGAAATAACATGAATAAAAAAGTTAAAATTGAACACTCATGCTCTCAACATTTTATAGTTTTTATTTTATTGGCTAAATGTGGTACGCGCGTTCTTCAGATTTATCTTATCTCAAATAATCACATTCTTAATTTGTATTTGATATGTTTTAAAACAAATAAATGCAACGAGTTACTGTAAATTTTCTTCCAGGAGATGCCAGACTTTGCATTTAATGCATGAGCAAAAATAAGTAGGCATGCCATCCGCTGAAAACCTATATTTGTTAAATAGAATACAAAAATGAATGATAATCACTACTCAGGAGAATTAGCAGCTGGGTGCCTGTGATAATGCGCAACCGTTTTCAATATTTAAACTATTCACTTCAAAAACGCATTATTACGTGTAAAACTTTAATGAAATGTATAATTTTGCATAAACATTGCGAAGAAAATACGCTGAAATGCATACAAATTGAAATAAATTTCTTTCGTTATTGAATTGGTTCATGCTGGAAATGTGTCCAGCGCAAGTGATGCATTTAAAAATGTGCTTAGTTCATTGCAGATTGACTATCGTAAATTATCACATACAAGCCCAACCAAGGAATCTGACATTTTACCACATAGTCAACAGGAGTTAAATTCTCCCGAAAGACCAATGAGAGTAAATGAACTTCATGATATGAATGATGGCCTTATCGTACACGAAACTTGTATTTCTCAGGTAGTCTAGTTTGTAACACATATTTTACTCAGTCTGCAGAGCAAAGTGGATTAGATCCCGTTTCGGCGATCGTTAGGATAAAAAATAATAATAATTGATTAATTAATCAATAATCAATAGCCTTTTCAATAGTCGTGACAAAGGCGCATAGAGATCTCAGCCGCCGTAACCCCTAAACAACACAAATTATTACCACTATTCGCTTTACACGTCATATTAAAAATGTGTGATGCTTTTAATGCTTATCTGAGTTTTACACTACATTCACATCGCCGGCAGGGGGTATTAACGACATGAACAACCTATTTCTGGGAGGGAGGTCCGTCGAAATCGCAGTCACACCGTCCACTCCATTGGAGTACCCTTCTTCACTTCATGAGTCGAGAATCATGCTGCAACATCTTCTAAATTATTAGGAGACGACAAGTTCCAGAGCAGCGCCCAAAAATGAAGCACGAAGAGCGCCGTATAATATTCACATCAGAAACGAATTGGAACTACAATTAATCCTTCGAGAATCAGATATTGCAAGTTCCGAGTACGGTGAAACTGCGACTAATGCTAAATAATATTTGTTTTACGTAGCGCTCTTGTCTGCTCGTCCTTCATTAGAAATAAATCGAGATCAAAACTTCGCAATAAATTTTAAATAAGTGTCCTAATCTGAAGCAGATAACACTATCCTTGATTGACAGATTATCTCCGATCTCATGGAAGGTTAGTTCGTATTTTCATTCTCGCCTTGTTGTGGATTTCAAGTCGGTTGGATGGCTTACGAAGGTACACATTACTGGGCTGGATATTATTAATGATGGTGAGCTCGAATTCAGCCTCCCCCGATATTGGTGAAAAGTTACAATAAGGCAATTTATATTTAATTTAAGGCAAGAAAATAACTAATTCGCCATCGTCACTGCCTAGAGGCATCTACCTACTTAAAGAAGACGTGCTCACAGACGGAGGAAGTGCGACTATAAACCTTCCCAGGGCCCGTTTCTCAAAGCCTTAATCCAATAACACTTAAGCGAAAGTTGACATAAATGTAATATAACACATTTAAAACCACACACGCTGTGAAATGTAGATGTGATAAACATAGGAGCATGTGCATTATTATAATAATGCGCAGCATTGAAAAAATACAAGGATTTTCGACTCCACGTGCAGTTTTGAAAGAGCCTCTGCGTGGGGCGAAGGGTTGTGCAGATGCCTTACTCCAAGGCTCACGGATAAGTTCTCCTGTCAGGGTGATAGTGCCATGGTGCGATATGCTGACCCACAGATTTCTTGAATAGAATTATTATTATGTAGGTACTCAAAGAATTATAAAGTCGGAGTCTATGACGATAAAGACCTTATTTCCCGGAATGTATGCATTTTGAAGCCGAGGCATATTTTGCAAATACGTAATGCAGTAGCAAAGCGTAAGGTGCAGTATTACTTAGGGTGAGATATTTGCGGAAAGATGAGGGCTATCAACGAAAAATGTGTCGCCTAAAATCGGACGATGAGTATGACATTATTGATGTCAGTTACTTTTTATAAACTCATAAACATAAGAGTTAATATCAAAGTGTCAAAGAATGTCAAAAGGAAATTGATATTAACGTGTTTTAATTTTCGCCTCGTAGATGAAAATGAAAATATATCATGTCTATTTTCTACGGGGTGCATGACAACGTGAATCTCTAGTAGTGTCTTCTAAGCCCCCTCCTTTCTAATCTCTCCGAAACCAGTCGCAGCAGGTTCTTCACCTAGAGAGATTTAAATACCTTTGCAGTAATTTTGAGCCTATTACTCTCCAAGTTGATAAGCCTATTGATTCATATAACTAAAAATAAAGTGTGAAGTATGACAGAATTCAAAATGGAAATTTCACAATATCTTAATAATAAATAATATTCCACTTCTACTTCCTTTTCTTGATAACACCAAAAAGGTGTGAAGTTGTGTCAGGGACTACGAGAATTTACAATTATATAAGCCTAATTAGAACTGTTGAATGCGACTAGAATCTGATACATGCACAGGCAGTAAAAGTATTAGCATGCACAAAATAAAAAAATAACAAGCTTGCTGAAAGTTCACTAGAAAGAGGTATGATAAATGAAGGCCACCTGATTGCTTCTCAAATACTACTTCCTGGTTTCACCTAACCTTCCCAACAAGTCAGTCAGTCACAACAAGTCAGAAGTCTTATCACCATTCTACATCACCAAGCGTTCTTTGGTGGTATTGAAAATTTGGTTTTATTGGTGGCAGTTCTTATTTGCTGTTAGAGGGTAAAGAGTCCGAAGCAGAATACTTAAGTCTTATAGATTTTGAAAAAATGTAAAAAGTATTTATTCCCAGCATCAACAGACTTTTGATGGCTTTGGCAACAGTTCCTATGAGTATAGAGTAGGCATTTTCCATCATGAAAAAAGTTTAGACTTTATTTTAAACAGAACTGGAGCATATCCTTCTTCTTCTTTTATACCAAAAGAAGAGTGATGCCAATTGAAATAGTGCTTTAAACATTATAGCACAGAAACAAGCAGCAATGTTGTTCATAAAATCGTAAACCCTTAATGAGAAAATACTCTTGGATATGCTTATACATAAAATGTACTTGTATTTTTAGATTTGACTTGTTGGTACCATTACTGCTTATGCAAACGTACACTGTGACATTTCAAAACTTTCTTATTTCAATCTGGACATTTAATTCTTTATTTTACATGTCTTTAAGTTTTGATAAATAATATTTTTTCATGTTATATCATATTGAATATTTTCTATGACAATAGATATATTGCACCATATGCTGGGTATGGTTGATGATGGCTAAAATTAAGTAACATGTTTTCATTTAGTTTCAATGTGATTTAACACAAGATATTGGTTGTTGGGGAGGTTCTTACAAAATAAAGACTGAAGGAAGGGTCTTGGTTAAGCCGTGATAGCCCAGAAAGAGGAGGAAATTGCCCTACAAGCCTCTTTGAATGAAATCCCGACTGCCTTTTTGCAAATGAAATTGTAAACATTTGCTCACCATTCTGCTCCTCCCTCAATTCCCTCAATGGCTCACCATCTGAATTTCTCACTGGGTGCAACCTGGGTTTATCATTATATGATAAATTAAAACTCCATTAAAAATTTAACTAGAGCATTTTTAAATCAGCACACTGATTTATAGTGCCTAATGCACCGCAAATATAAATCGGATGCTTTCCTCAATGAAATATTTTGTTAAACATGGACTAAACATAGGTTGAGTCACTAATGTATCATTTTGAATGTTATGTACTAATTAAGCAATGAAAAAATATTAGAATTACAAATTATCATTACCTTCTGAAATGCTGGTATTTTGTTTGTTGAGACCATAAGAGTATTACACCTATAACAATAAATGCTTTCACATTTTCCATCATTTCTTTCTCTTAATGTCATAATTGGAAAAATGATCCTTACTCTTTAAATATCGTTGCCTTGTCAAGAGCTGAGTTAGCTGTGGAACTTGGAATTGCTTTTTCATCGAATCTATGTTTCTTTCAATTTCTCTTCATCATTCATATTACTTAAACAATGAGCAAGTAACTTGTCTCTGTCACTAGTTTTTGTTGCCCATTTAGCTCATTGCATACATCGTCTTTGCCATCCTTGTCTCTTGTCCAACCATTGGTTGAATTTGTTTCCCCAGTTTTGTTTCCATTTAGCAAACTGAAATTAACAGCAGATAGAGAGAGAGAGTGCAATGTAAATTTCTCCAATAAATATTCTTCACAGCAGGTGGAAACCTGAAAGAAGTCAATTGAGTAAATTATGAACTTTTCAATCACTTATCTTTAACATCACTGAAAGGTTGCAAAATTAAAAGCAGCCCAATTCTACTCATTAAAATAATTCATGCCATTATTAACTCTCCTAAAATAATTTTAAAAATTAACTGCACTGAGCCAAGATGCATTACGATAATTACACTCATAATTACGATCTTTTCAAGCTGTGCTCTCATTGGAAAAACTGAATTGTTCTAACAGATGGACCTTTGCAAAAAAATTACTAATTACAAGCAAAAAAATGATTCATTGAATAGCTCACTTCAATACACGATCCACCAAAATAAATTCAGTTTTATTATAAATTTTACAGAATAACTGAAACTAAAAGACTTAGTCTGAAGAAACTCACTGACTTATTCATATATAACATTCTAAAAATACCTGATGACTTTCAATGGAGTTGATGCCTATTATGCCAATATTTCATGCCATTTTTATTCTAAAATATTTGTTTCATAACAGTTTTGTACTTTTTCTTTGGCTGTACTCAATTTTATTATGTTTTTACAATTTCTCATAATTGCAATTCTATTATTGTAGTACAGCTTACTTTAAATACTATACTTAACAGTATTATACTTTTTCTACTTGTATCATTTAATCCTATGCTTACTTTGATCTTCTTATTATATGTCACTGTAAATTTGTTTATCATTGTAAAAGCATAATTCTTATTGTCAAATTAAAATCAGGCTGCGATTAAAACTTTGCTTTTTGGTATAATGGAAGTTCTGAATCCAGTTTATTGTATTTTCATATATTCCATTCCCTTGTAACTTATTTAGCCCTTTGCTTTGTCTTTTTTATCTGTTTCACAATGAACCAAGGGCAAAATCTTTCAAAAGTGACATAGAGACCACATCCACTTGTCTGTTCCACTCACTAAATTTGACAATAAATTGTCATAAAAATGGAACTATCTCATGTGACAGTTGGGACTGTTTTTTAAATCTTGCTGGTTGTTAGTCTAATTGATACATCACAAAAAATATTATAATGTTGCTCACAATTATGTGTTCTAGTATTTTTCAGGGTAATGGGAATAATGAAACTGGAGCATAATATTTGTCTTTGTTTTCCATTGGATACCATCTAGCCTCAACCGCCCCCAATTCCCCAAGAAAATAAATTATGAACATGCTCATTTTCCTCTCTCCAATTAAATTGAAGAACTTCAGGGAAATTGAAGAAGGTTAATATGTCAATTGCTTGGTGAATGACCATCAGAATAAAAGCATGGGTAATCATGGTTGATGCATTGTTTGGAAATAACAGACTGCTTTCTATTTATGATCACTTGAGTGTTATCCTTTTTCATACTTGTTTCCTGTAATTTAATATTAGTGTCATCAACTGCAGCACATAAATGTATATTACTTATTACATGGATATTATGTTATTAAATAGGAAATCTTACCAGTAGACCATAGAGTCTGGCATGACCTTAGTCATAATGAGAACACAACTCAACTACTATCTGCAACAGAATTATGAATTAAAATAACTTTCAAGGAGTAAATTCCATTTCATTTTTCATTACTTATGAAAGTGGGTGGGGAATTTATAAAATTAGTCAAATTTCTGATGAATATGCTAAATTATCCAGCCACCACAGGGTTATAATCATCTGTTAGTACATTAAAACAACAGTATAATAGCTATAGAATGAGAATCAGTATAAACAAAGTAAACAAGGTTTTCAAGAAATGGGATGGCTAAGGAAACATTTAAATTGGATGGCAACAACTAAAGTACTAGGCCAGGTATGTTCCCCTATCATGATTCAAGTAAGGTAAGACTTGTGACTTTGATATGGAGCATAGCTTTTTATGATGTGAAAACTTTATCGTTGACGCAAGATGGTAGGCAAAGATTGGAGGATTTTATGATGTAGTTGTGGAGAAGGTTGGAAAGAAAAGCAAAGAATTACTGGCATGGTAGGGGAGGAGGGAGGGTTGGACAAAGTAGGCAGGAGAAGTGGACGGAGAGTATTGTTTGGCAGTGAAATCCTTAAGACTGTGATAAAGGGGAGAATGTTAGGCGGGTAAGGTAGGTGGAGGAAAAGAATACACATGTTGAAGGGAAATATAAAGTATGTGGTATTTTTAAAGTTTATTTAGTATAGGTGCATATTGCATCTTATTATGTGAGACTTAGTATAAATCTGTAATACCAAAACCTACCTCAAATGACTGTTGATTGCCACAGTAATAATTAGCACATTTATCCGAATGGCCATTAGTTCAAATTCATAAAATAGAAGGAACACTTACAACTTGGGTAGTAATATGTTATATGAAGAAAAACGCTCTTATCAATGGAATTGTTTTATATATTAGGTACTTTCATACAAGCAACACAAGTACTGCTACATTTCATTAACACAAAAAATGTAAACTTTCTGAATTTCCTTATGGTAGCTTTAGCATTTTCTAAAAATATTTCAAGTATCCAAAGAAATGCATTTTAGAGGGAATCTTTGTTTCTTTATTTGTTTGGCCCATTTACTCTATGCTACTTCACAGGTAGAGATACATTTGTACAAAGGTATCAAAGAAACTGGAAGTGCAGAAATAATGTTTTGAACACTTTCACTAGATTTTTCTCCATATAATAGCTTGTAAGAATGTTATTATACAGAAGACTGAGCAATTATAGGCCATTGCCTTTCTATGCCTGAGTTCCACATGTTCTTCCAGTCCCTTTACCTTTTCATTGCCATTAACAAACATCAATTGACATATATTATAATGTTACAATGGGACATGTCTGCTGTCACATGGATTTAATCACAATCATTAAAATCTAACATTGCCAAAAATCGAGAGAGTGAAATGCCATATTTTACGAGAGCATTATGATATGAAATACGACTGGCAGCACACAATGAGTAAGGAAATATGGCAGAATAAGTATGCTATACAATCTTTTTTTTAATTAGGTACCTGGGATGTTTAAATTTGAGAAAAGTAATGTATATGACTTAAATGTGATTTACATGTAATGATCAAACACAACCCACTACATTTAGTTGAGGTTACACAATCAAAATACCACTCTAACCATTCCTTCAGACAAATTGGACAAAAACAATTTAAATACTTGTATTAACAATGAAACGCATCACTGCTATAAAACAAAAAATGTATCGACATAAAAAACTACCTCCTTTACACATTGGATTTGGCAAATGTTTGGATTTGTTACAACACTTGTGCACCATGCTATCACCTCCTATGAAATAGCTTAGGCATTTTTTTCTGTCTTAGATTTTAATTTGCCTCATAAAAGCATTTGTAGCAATGGCTCATATAATGGAATCTATACACAGATACTGAGTAATTTGAATCAGTTGAAAACAACTGTTAATATCCTAATTGATTCTAATGATGACACAAACTTCAACTGTAATCTTTAGCGACATGTCAAGTTTAATTATCATTAGCATACACTGCTTTACATATAACATATAAAAGAAAATATTGACATTCTCAACTCTCACGCTCTTACTGTTGGCATTTGCAGAATCCACTACAGGCAGTGGAAGAATTTGTAAAAGTTGCATCACACTTATGCCTAGTTGATTTGTATATAATTGGTAGCAATTTTACACACATTGTCGAATTAAGATTTCTGTTATGCAAGTAAGAGCTTCCAAATTTTAAATGAACACGTGTTAGGTAATAGTGCAATTGAAGATGCAATATGTAAGTATCAGGGACTTCTTTACAGTTTATCATACATTACTAGGGAAATTTTTCAGGATGCATTTGAAACTTTATTTACAATGTCAAAATTTTAAAAAACAATGATCAAATCCTAGCCTATTTACAGACTGATATGCTGACTGCATTATAAAATCTATCAGCTTTCCTTTTGCCTCTAAAATAAAGATTGTAGAATTAAGAAAATTTCAGAAAAGTTTTCAGCTTTTGCCTCACTCAAAAATATTGATTTTAAATACAAAAGGTTGTATTCAATGTGAAAAACTTACAGAAGATTTGGTCTGATTAGTAAACAATTCTTCTTTTTACACAAATGGCAGTCAAACTCAAGTTCCCTATTTGTTTGCCGCAGCAATTTATTTGGAAAATTTGAAAAGTTAGAAAAATCTAGCTTAAATTTTCATTTTTATGCTAAAAAAAATTGAACATAAAATGCTATTGTGTTTGGTCCAAATGCATTTTAACAGTACAATTATACTGCTTTGCATTCTTTCATTCAAGGGTATTTGATTCGCTCAATGACATACTGAGTATGCAATATTGGTACAAAAAGTTTTACTTTAGTGAAAAAATTAATGGGTACCTCCAATGTTTATGGCACACCTCCATCAATGATCACAATAATTACAATAGCTAGTTACATTTGTGGTTAAACACCAGGCATTCAACAACTTCACATAAGAATCATCCATTCACACACTGATTTACCCTCGCATGCATTCATATCGGTTAAACATCAATCTCATCTGTTATTTACACTTAAATAGGAAAATTTTCTAATATCAAAAACAAAGAGTATATGATCATGTTGGATGCAAATGAATATGACAGGATGATGGGTGAATTTCTCCACCTCAGACTTAAATCTATTGATAAATACGAGGAGACAAATGGAGTGCAATACATGCAATAATTACATTCATTCAATTTTAGACATCACTGGCAATATAGCTTTAAAATGAGTATTTTGAATATCTTCAGGTCCTCCACCAACTATGCTGTTTTTCTTCATTTAAATAAATACATTTAATACATACATTTGAGAATTTGCATTTAAAATGTTACTTGATTCATAGAGCTGATTTATTTTTGGCCTTAGGTTTCTTTCCTTTGATCCCATTGTTAAATCAGAAAAATAATGCTGCATTTGTTATATTTGGCTAGTGTTAGGGGTAGAGCTGATTCAATATATTTGTGAGTAGATCCTGATAAATTATCCTTAGAGCTTCTATTCATCTTAAAACAACAAATAGACAATTATAATTTTCTGAATTTAAAGTTGTTATGCTTAAAGTGAATATAAAAATATTACATTCCAGGAATTGCTGTAAACAGTTCAAAATCTAAGTTGCCATAATGTTCTCTTTCAATATCCTGCACAGAATGTTACAACAAGTCATATTTACCACATGCATCATCCTCTTTTCCAATTTTCATTTAGCATGTAATCTTATCATGTATCCATAAGGAATACCCAATGAGCATTGCCTATTCATATCTTTGAGTCTCTGTCCGTGGATGATAAGTCTTCAGGAATTTTCATTAACTTTTCTCAATCAAGAAGCAGCGTTTTCAATCAAGATGTGCTTTGTATGAAGTCTTCCATATTTCTGCAAAAGTCACAGCAGAGTGGAAACGATGGAAAATACACAAAGGCAGAGTCACTCTCTGGACAATTGCCCATGCCAGGAAACCGTAGAAGTCAAGCTAAAAGGTAAAGAAACGTAATAAATTAATTTATTTATTTTGAGAGAGCAAAAAATAGCTTACAAATTTATATAATGTTTTGCTTACACATTAAAAATTAATTTATTTTCATTCCAATATTACAGACTACTTAAACCATTCATTCATAACTGTTAATAATAAAAACATTACTATAATTGCTGATATATAGCAACAAATGTATGCATGTGAGGAATCAAAGACTCACAAAAAAGGATAAAAATTCAAGATAAAAGTGATTTGTAAGTCTCAACCACCTGCTATCTTATGCCTACCAAATGAACCTAGTGCTATGGCAAGGTGCGCTTCATCAGTAAACCACTTACACCATTAAGGTTTTTGTTTACATGTACACACGTTAAATAGTAGTTCCTCAATATTCAATTATTTAATCATAAATTTCCGTAGAGAACTGCCTATCCAACTTTATATTAACCAATGGGTGAATTTCTTGCTGGTCCAAGTAAGAGGGATACCCTCTTATCATATCTCCTCTCCCATCAACTTCTGTTCCTTCCTATCCTGCTTCAATGAGCAGCTAATAACATCAATCACACAATAAAAGTTTTTACTGCTGTAGTCTGATAAATTATTCAAATATCTTAAAAACACACAAATGCAATCAAATTAGCCATATTAAGCAATTATAGCCAAGTATGCATAGGTATAATAGCAAAGTATACATGAGAGAGCAACTGCATACATTGCTTTCACATTTTTGACCAGTTATATTCACATTCCTTCAGAGTGATTGAAAAATAGTCTGGGCCAAATTTGGCTGTAAACATTTTTAATTAAGCACCAACTCAATGCAAAGTAAACAAGCATGATGTAGGGCATGAATACATCTTCAGGAGATGGGGAGGTTGGTGGTTTTTATTTGCTAGCCCTGTGTCGGATGAGAGGGTTATGGTATAGTGGCAGAGAGGCTGGAACCATCTGGATCTCTGAAATGACATCACGGTGCCATTAAGCCACTGTCCATTCATGCTCAAGGATCATCCTCTTCCCCTTCTCTATTTTCCTCTCCTCATCTGCTTTTCAAAGTGAGGAAGTGAGTTCCCGCAGATAGCATCAACAAGACTAGTTCTAACTAAGCTGATAAGTATACTTATAATGGGGTAAAACTTCAAATAGTGGGGGTAATTTCTAATTGATAAATTGATTTTATTGAGTTTAATGGGTACACTAATTTATGATAGATAATTTTTTTAAAAATTACTAATATCCTAAATATGAAGACTGACCATATTTTGCTTACACAAAATCACTTATTTCACATGGATAACTGAGGCATGGATTCTGCAACGGGGACAACATACATTTTTATTATTACCTGCTTGCATTTCCCTTAAAATTACTAGGGGTAATTAGCACACACCACATCCTTGAGACTGTTCATAATAACAGAATGCCTAAAGTTGGGTCGTCCTCAACCCAAGGAACACCTGTCTATGCAAAACAAATATGAACTTGGCTCACCTGGACTGGATTAGCTTCTACCTTCTGGGTCTCAAAAGTGTATATCACCCACATTGTTACATTGCAAATGAGCAGGAATGTGACCACCTGTCTGCCTGGTTTGCTACGGTCATGCTCTGGAAGGTGGACACGTCGTCGACCAACATCCGCAATAAATAGAAGCTGTAGCACTACCTGCAATGTGACATGAATAAAGAAAAACCATGAATAACACATTACCTTCTTCATATATCCATTCAGATTGAATTGGAAGTGAAAATTCTCAATATGACCACTTAATTACGCACATGTGCTGGCAATAATTTTTGTAATAAGGAATCAGGAAAAAGCATTAACATGACACACCTGCATGCATGTCTGCCTGGGTGTGTTAATGTGATTGCAGTGTATAATGGGTGCATGCATTTATACACCTATAAACAAGGCAGCTTTCCTTTTAATGCTGCTCACTGAAACACCTGAACCTCACT
This sequence comes from Hetaerina americana, assembly GCF_022747635.1. NCBI lineage: Eukaryota > Metazoa > Arthropoda > Insecta > Odonata > Calopterygidae > Hetaerina > Hetaerina americana. The sequence continues at coordinate 29,102,682 of NW_027287427.1, read as the reverse complement.
TTTAGATGTTGTAAAACACTGTACTCACTCATATCAGGGTAACTTGTTAAAAAATAAAAATTGACAAATTAAGGCTAACCAAAGCAAAGGAATGTTGTAATGATAGAAATATTGAACATCCACATCCACTACTATGAACTGTGGTATTCAAGGTGGTATTCCCTTTAGTAGCTGTAAATGTCTGTCTGATACACACTGACATTTTATGAATGTTCACTTTATGGCATATTTCTTTTTATGTCATTGAGAGATGCTGTGACATTTATATGGCTAAATTTAAAGCTCAATTGAGCATCATTACCATTGTATTTATTTCTTATATTTAAAAAAAATTTCAAATCAATTTAGATCACAATCTATTTTCTCATTTTACCGAGTTGGGTTCCTAAAGCATGCAGTTAAAAAGGCATTGTCACAAAAATAAAATTTCACACATTTTATGATGCCACCTTTATCACCAATACATCTTTTGTGGAATGTCTATTTCGTCTGAGAGATTTAGTAATCATGTGAACAAAATGTCATGAGCACCAGTGTTTTTTTAAAAAACATGCTGATAAAAGGCAAACTTTAACTGAAGAACAGTGTAAACTTATGCGCAAAGTGTATGAGAGTCCTCATATGAAACATAAAAACCTATTGGCAAAAAGGTGGCAGTTCCTCTGGCCATAAATGTTAGATAACACTCATTAATGAGGTAAAAACATCCACATTTTGTACATCTGCATAATCCCTTAGTATTTTTCCTTTTTAACTTAAAAAACATGTCAATTTTTACGAATTAAAAATTACCAATTTTCCACTGATTTTTGCAACAAAATTAATAATTATTCAGTTATATTTCTTTGGACTAAATTCGTTCATGACATTAATTAGTTTCTGTAACTGCAGTATTTTAAGTGCCATACGCTGCATAAACTTGTTGGACCAAGATACCAAAAGCTGACTTGAATTATCACCCAAGTAGTTGGGAACATACCTGTACAACTGAAAGTATTCCAGTAATCATCACCAATAAGTTGGGCTCATGAGTATAGGCAGCAAGTGATCCAGCAATTATGCTGAACACAGCATATACAAAAAGACCAAATGCAGAAACACGAAGCAGAATATCATTCAATGTTCCCTGGCTTCCTTCATCAACACCTGAGTGAAACTTCAGGCTCTGCACTCTGCAAATTCAACAAAAAAATTAAATATGTTCACAGGGTAACCTTCGGCAATGGTCATGCAAACTCTTTCAATCATAATATCACAGAAAAAACAGGAATGTATGTTCTTCAAGTTTGAGTTATTCTCCCAATTGGATAATTTGTTTAATTCTCACAGATCTCCTCAAAAACATAATGCACATTTAAGTTCAATTTACATTCCTGAAACTCAGGAATATAAGTTGATCAATATGAAATCTCATCACCAACAAAAAATGGCATTCTGATTTTTATTGTATTTTTTCTTATGCTTCTTTCATTTCTTTTCCTAAAAGTACGTTTTAAAGTTATAATATGCTCATATGTTCATTGAATTTTGTTTTTTTTATCTGTTATTGTGGTGTATGTCAATTAATTTTTTAGATCAGAATATTTATACTGACTAGCAGTAATTTGAACTATGAGAAACACTACCATTTTTGTATTTACTTTTGTGGTATGTTTTTTAATGCACATTTATTGCAACTGGTAGCAAAAATGAAGTGCTGTTTATACTATTTATTTATTCTAATACTGTGAGATATTTCATTTATGTGAAACAAAATTTAAAAATATTTTTCTCTCAACATCAATTTAACATATTTTTTACATATCAACAGCAATTTTACTTTTTCCAAAGCTTTAAAGGAAGAACACATGCACTTCCAATAAAAATATTAAATTCAACCATATCACATAAGCATTCAATGATACATGGAGAAGAAAAATCCAGACACAAACCTTATGAAACCAATCAGAATGGCAAGGATACTGAGTGCCATGACTCCACAGTGGGAGACATCTGCCAGATAAATGGCCAGCAGGCCAAGGTCTGGGTGGCGGATCAGCACGAAGAACAGAATGAGGCAAATGAGGGAGGCGACCAAGAGCAGGAGTCCAAAGAAGAGCCCCTTGCTGGCACCCACACAGTCTACCCGGCTCCCTGGCATCATCCCACCGTGGCGAGTCACCACACGACCACCAGTGCGCCCCTGGGCAGCCAACACCCCCAGGGCTATGCGTCTCTCCATCAAGGCTGCCTCTTCTTCCTCCTCCTCTTCTAGCACATACCTGCAATATCCCATCAAATGAACATCCACAGTTGACATTTCTGATCGTGAGGCCATGAATCATAATAATGCTAACAGATTAGAATGCTAAGGGTTTGTTTCAATGACTGAACATCCAGAATTTCTACAGAAGGGTCTGTTTAATAAGGTGCTCATACATATTAAATAGGGGCATGGCAGTCCAGTGAGTGGAGTGTTCAGTTACCAACTGGAGGACCCAGGTTTACATCTGAATGAAGGAACACTCAACTGACACCCAAGATGTATGATTTTTCAGATTCCAGGGGCTCCATTTCTCAAAGTTAAACGAATAACAGATCCTCGGAAAACAACCTTAAACATTTGATTTCACAACCTGTGCAGTGTAGGCAAGTTACAAGTGCTCTGCCATAGCAAACTGACTGTGAAAATTACAAGGACTTGGGAAGCACAGGTACTGCAACTGGTCTCCCTAATGTTATATGTGAATTTTACATACAGTAGTAAGCAAGTTTAAAACTATAAATTTACTAATATATCTTTTCTTCAACATGTTATCATTTCTACAAAATATTAGGCATGTATAATCACACTTGCATGCATAATGTTTTTGATAACCACAAGTTACATTTGAGCATAATTAACAAAAAAAGCCTATTTTTTTAACAATGGTTTGGATCCAATGGAAGCCAATTGTACCTTCCCTAATGGATACTGATTGATGCCAATAATATAGTTCCCTCACACTTTGGAAAACACTGCATTTATGTACTTCTGCAGTGATTTAATTCTTATGATCACAAACTGTTCAAGGGATTTATTGATAAATTAAATAGATCACTGCAGTTACCATAGCGGGTGAAATAATAGAAATCATCACTGCCATGTGACATAGCATAGCTTAATTCACACTTGCCTTGGGCTCCAACCGATGTGTGACCACATGACGTAGACAACAGCAGCACCAATCAGGCTGTACTCAATGATGAAGGGGAAGAGATAGGGGGCTGAATCCTGCACTATCGTCCCCATGATGTTCACACGGCCACAGGAGTAGTTACCCTCGACATTGGCCTCATACAGCATTCCAGCTGGGCCTGTGGTGCCTGGCATCACCGAGGAGGAGGAGGAGGAGGCCGAAGTGGAGAATGGCAGGATCTCAGCTGCTACAGCAGCCAGCGAGGGGACAGCGGGCAGTATGGTGGAGGAAGGAGAATGGGTGGTGGTAGTGGTTGGATATGGGGTTGTGGTTGTGGTCGTGGGGGGGCTGAAGGTTGAGGCATTGAGAATGGCTGAGGAGGCGTTGAAAACGGGCGACTCATTTCGGAAGAAGTCGAACGGGTCGACGGTGGCGGTGGTGGTGGTGGGGGAGTCTGTGGTGGTCGTGGTGGGTGGCAGAGTGGTGGACGTTTGGGAGTGCAGATCTGGGTACGCGGGGAAGTGATGGTACCAGGAGGATATGTTGTTGCCTGCAGTTGGGAGAGGGCATGCAACAGGTCGGCATTTTTCCCACAATGTTTAATAGCTGACAGAGATCACAAGTAAAGCAGGTAGGGGGGGGACTTCCTCTACAATGGTCTATCTAGGGCACTCTCAAAAAGATAAAAGAGGCACAAAGTACAGTTATAGAGGGCAAAGGGAGCACAGGTTTACTGGTGAAACGAGTGTTGACTGTTCTCAAAACTTGAAATAACTCGGTGAATGAGTTCCAAAGTTGAAGCCACAGAAACAATTTATCACTACAATTTTCTTCATCAAGTTTGCAGTGAATATACTTATACGTATTTGTAATGGCTCTAAATAAGATTTTATCAATCGAGTATTGTTTAGATGTGATTACATTATGCTATTTTAATAAATTTCATGCTTTGGACACCAATATGAGTCCTAAATTATTTTAACCATTTAAATGGGGCCCTCATTAAAAAGTAATACAGCAACAGGGAAAGATTCCCTTAAGCATATGCTTTAAATAAGTGCAAATGCAATTACACAGACACAGTTAAATGACCTAACGCAAACATTTTTACGATAAAAAATTATTTCATTGAAGAATATATGTGCTTGACTTCTTCAAATCAATCTTTGAGCTGATGACTGAGGCTAGATGTATTCTCCTGATTCTTATCAAACCTCTTTGGAATGCAAAAATAGGACAATGAATCTACATATCACCACAGTTAATGTAAAATTAAAATGATTCCATTAATTTCAATGATATCTATTGAACCATTTATAGACAACATATGCAAACGTATTTCAGTACACTGAGCTCTCTTTACCTTCAATAAATGCACTTTCAAGAAAGAAGGGAAAAGAAGTTAAAGAAGCAGACACAGAAGTAAAAGAAAAGAGACTTGAAATTATATACATGATGCCCAATCTTTTAAAAAAAGGTTCCCAAGATTTTCATTGACAGATAAACACCCAAAGTGCTCCTATTATTTGAACAGAATTAGAGTTCAGAATGACTTTAGTAATTTGAAAGGTGCATGCAATTATTAATTTATATGAGACCAAAAAATTGTATGAAAATCAAATAAATATAATTAACTTAGCCTAAGTAAATATTCAGATTCAATTAATAGTGGTGAGTCACAATGAATTTCAAAAAAATCCTGTTTAGAATAAAAAACTTGTAAAAACTTCTAATTCGCTATGACACAGAGACATAATTTTTCTAGGGAAAAATCTATTTACAATTTTATTTTCACTATAGTCTCAAACAATTATTTAAAGTTGTGAGCTAAGCTAGAATTTTTAACTGAAAATTTTCATGTAATCCATGCTGCAAAAATTACATACTATACATGATTATCATTCTAACTTTTGGCAAAAAATCTATCTTTTTATGAAAGTTCAAATATTCAATCCTAGGCAACTGCTTCTAAATTGAATGGCTGCAGAGGGTTTACGCAGACCAAAAATATCAATTAGGGTATATATTTTATCAGTGCAATTAAGATTTAACAGGTACTACTCAAGAAAATAGCCTTCTACAAAGGCTACACAGAATATGTCAAGGAATACAAAGAATATGTCAAGGGCGACCTTTTATAAATTAAGGAACATAAAAGTGTGTACTTATAATGTGATGCATGGTGGCACTTGCAGGTGTTACATACTGTCATGAGAAAAAATTAAAAGTTCTCCAATTTTAGCAAAGTAGTGTCATGCCAAGGAAATGCTAATTGATGCTACAAACTCAGAAAATTGGTGTTCTTTTATCCCCTCCCAAGAGTATTGTGACTTAACTCATTAAGACAAGCAAGACTTCAATTAATTAGCAATCTTTATACAGCCAAGAATATGAACAAAAACAAATTAACGACACAAAAGACAAGCAGTGTGCCTCAAAATAATTCAAAATGAAATTCTCGGTCATCATATTTCCTATTTATGAGTGCCCAGTCAAAGGTTATTATCTGACTGCACAGATTAATCACGCTCAAGTTTGTCGAATAAATAGATTAAAACAAAATGAAAATAGACCAAAATCAAAGCATTTACATAGTCAGTCTTAAAAAAATGTTGATGAGAATGTCAGGTAGTGTATTAACTTTTGAAACTAGAGGACCCTTTCTTCAAATACTTGGAGAATGATTTGGTGATAACCTGCAGAATTTACAATATCTTCGAAAATAAAACTTAGGTTGATCATTGATGCAATAATGCAACAATGGATATGATACACAGTAGACTCTTGTTAGGGCTTTGCTGAAGGGACCTAAAATTCTTGAGTACATATACTAACCAAAAGAACATGCAAACCAGGTCCATGTTCAATGGCAAGTTGCATTGGTAATATAGGGAGCATAACTCAAGGGAAGGTAAATAAGGCAATTGATTTATACACTCTGAAATTTTTGCATTTAAATGCATATTAGCAGATGACTCAGTCAAAAAGTTACTGTTGCTGCATCTCCCACAGTTTCTTGGAATTTTAAGGGAAGGTAATTGATGATGTGGAAACTTAGTACTATTCACTCTGAGGATGGCTGGTAGTAACATACAGAGAAGCCATCCATCTGGTCGATTATGAAATCTGTATAATGCATTTTGCATAAATACTTTCTCAATGGCTACAATATTGATACTTTCTAAGTCACTGCTTCAATAACTATGCAGCACATTTTATGCATTAATGAATTCCATTACTTTTATTCTGTCCAGCTATTATGTCTTGGAGGTCCTGATAATATTTTGTTCTTATAAGTACAAAAAAAATTTCTTGGAAAAGAAAAGATAAAAATCATATAGAAAGATAATTTTTTACTATTATGGCTTTCAAAATGCTAAATGCACATCGACAGATATCCAAAAAACATTGCTGAAGAAATTTCACTTTACATCACACATTCAGCATTGAGAGCAAATTCTGAGAGGCAATGAAACTTCCTGCAACTCCTGTATTTGGAATAAAAATTAACAAATCTGTCAAACTGGAATATTTAATATTTTATAATGCTGGGAATAACCACTTCTACATTTCAAATAAGGTTTTTATTTCACTTTTCAGATAAAATGTTGTTTTTCTTATGTTGAAATTTGTCTTTTAACAATACATTTCTCCCTGGTTGACATCATAGCACTTGTCTCGCTCCTAAGAACATTAAGTACCAGCAATCACATATGTGATAACCTGGCCACCAAAATTTTCAAAACAAGCATCAATATAAATACATACGTAATGGGATGACAATGAAAAATAAAATACGCCATCTGATATTCATGATCATCGCTTTTTAACAACATACCAAAAGAAATTTTTTAAACCCTTTATTCCAATGAAATATTTTAAAAGAAATTTTTATCACTTTACGCATGAAAGTCTCTTTTTACTAATACTTTTCATTGTTTTAATTCAGGGTTTTCTATTTATGAATAGCCAGATACAAATTTAGGTCATTAGTTGATCGCAAAGAAAACATGTTAATCATAATTATTTATGAGGGCTGGGCCTCAGAACTGAAAAAACTGCTCACCAGTAAAACTAAATACCAACATATGTCCTAATGAGAGTCTACTATATATCAACTCGCAGTCCAAGAAATTGCTATTTCAGATGGACAATAACTGCAATATGACTCTATGCAGTTTTTCAAAACAATCCAATGATAGTTTAATGCATGACTTAAAAGTCACTATTTATAATGATGAGACAATTAACTAATTCACCAAAATATTAGTTGTTATTTGAAAGCTATTAAATCCAAATTAGTTGAAAGATAGGAAGTAATGTTTCAAGTAACCCAACATTTATACAGAAAATTCCATGTGATTTTTTTCAATAGGAGCCAGAAAATGTATTGCATCAGGGAGCCGACAAAATTGTAGCTGAATAATAAAGTTGATGGCATTAGGGACCAACTTGGTATATCAGTGATTATTTGTCTTCTTCAAACAAAAACAGAATCATGCATTTACTGCAGCTTTAAGTTAACCAGTGTGAAAGGAAGTGGTGTCCTTAAGTAATTAATTTGCCAAAAGGTATATGGGAGAAACTTTAAGGACTCTTAAAAAACTTCACTAGCATATTTACATGACAGCAGGTCATTAAGTGATTAATAAAACATTACAACGATGAATACATAGGTACCACAGTTGCTGGAGGAAGGGGTAATATCAAAGGATGAGATGCAGCGTCCTTGTATGCATGGAGACATTATTTACAGATAACTATGGAAATGCAGGGATAGTTTTACGCATAGGATATAAAATGTATATTGAAAAATGGCTTGAGGAGATATGTAGTTCCCATTAAATTTGGTAAATAATATGGGTTTTGGAAGGCTACCAATAAACTACAGTCTAATTAAACAGGTATACTTAAGAAATTGAGCTATGAAGTGCAAAATTAAAATAGGACTAGAAGAAGATGATACTTCATATGCTCCATGTTTTACTTTTAGTTAGGCAACAACAGAGAAGAGTGTGTGATGTGTAATGAAGATTTTAGGGTACTAACATTCATTAAGCAAGCTAACACCCACCACTTTTCATAGTGTTTCAGTTCAGTACTAAAGGCTTATAATATTAATTTAAACTGTTATTTTAATAATAAAGGTTTAACTCTCATTTCTCAATAATGACAATTAGCACACAGGTAATGACTACATATGCCAAGGTAGAAGCTGGCCTTTGTTGCTAAAATTGTTGCATATATTTAGAATAGTCTTTAAATTACTTACAATAATTGCAGGGTTGTACATTTTTATTTTCCTGCCATATTTGGTCTTGAATCTTTGGGCCTTACCTCTTACTGACACTTGAGCACCTCTCTCATGAAGTTAATCTGTGATCAATCACTGTATTCTATGACTGATCCCTCAATAATGAAGGTGAATTATGCACATACACATATGCCATTAAGTATGCAAAAACATATCAGAATTTATGCTAGATTAGAAGAGGATATCATCTTTCTTATATTTTGTCACTTGAGAATAGCTCTTAGTTATTAACCTAATTTTAAATGCTGGAAAATTTATACAGAAGGAACAGGATGTAAAAAATATTGATATAAATTTTATGCATTTATTCCACTTGGGTCAAAACTTCTAAATTGATTCTTTAATTATGCAAAAAGATTATTAGACCGATAGTTAGGTTGAGGGGCCAAATATTCACCTATGGTTACAACTTGAAAAGCTGATAAAGGTTCACTTGTACAGTAGCATATACAGTGTGCGCTAATTTTTACCACTCAATTGTCCATGCATCTATGATTTAGCAATGAGATATTTAGTTTTGATTGCATGATTTTTACTGCAAGAATTTAGATAAATTTATCCCAATTTTCATTATATTAAATTAAATGAGATTAGAGAATAGAATTTTGTTAAACTTGTAATTTCTCTTATTTAATGTGCAAAATTCAAAGCAAAGAGAATAATAAAATTCAACGCAATGTGAATTTTGTGAGCTTAAATACTATATACATATAGTGAGGGATGCCAACATTGGCAATCCTTGTGTGCATTCCAATTCCAGACCCTATCAGGTATAATATTATATAAAAACAACAAAGTCTGGGAAAGTACTGAGTACTCTCAGAGCAATCACCCTTCACCAAATGCCATCCAATCTGCCGATGGCTTGAGAAACTGATATCCCCATCTTACCGACATTCCTCCCAATAGCATCAGTCTGGTTGCGCTGATCAGTCAATGCCATGGCTATCCCAGGGGCAGCACCTGCAGGTGGACTCTGTGTCCATGGACCCTCAGCTGGTGGCTGTGTTGTGGTTGGCTCAGAAGATCCAGCACCCATTCTCAATGCAAGGAGACGCATTCCCTCTGAAATGAGTGAGAAATGTCAATTTTATCAACCTGTATTATGGTGATCATTAATACATCAGTTCATTTAAAAAACAAAAATATACAAATTAGTGAACAGCATACGGAATTTCTTTTAATACTTTAATTTAATTTCAAGCCTTTATAATTATAGATAACCTGATTTAGCTGCTTAACTTTTTCGTTCTTGATAAAATGTAGTTTATTTTCACACCAAAGAAATTAATCTAAAATTCAGTTTAACAAGTGAAGGCAGCACTAACGTAGACTTAAGGTTATCATGTAGACCTAGAGGTAACTCACCTTCTACTCAGCCAAACAGCCTAGAAAATTTATCAATACATTAATAAGAACTAAGTTTTTTTCCTTGCGGGAAATGTGATTTCCCTAAGAGTTTGAATATTGTCCACTTGAAATTTTCTTTAGTATACCTCATTCAAAAAATCAAATTGGGCATGTCACATATGCTAAAGTTTGGCAATGTGTGTAGGATAGTGAGAATATCAATTTAAAGAATGCAAAATAAAGTCAAGCTGAAATGTTTTCATAATATGCTTCCTGTTTTTCTTGCTCCAATATTGATTGCCGTATTCAAATACTGATTAAACTAAAACTAGAAAATTACAAAAGTTTTTAGTCATATCCAAACACCTACTTTTCACTTAACATCAACTTTGAAACTCTAAAAAATAATTTTTTGGTTTAACCATGTAATACCGCTGATGGGGCTTGGAAGGATGGATTACGTGATTCAAATCACAAATAACTTTGATTCAACCAAATAAGATATTTTGGCTTTCCTAAAATATGTATCCCTTCAGTCTAATTTAAAAAAAATCCTCATCAAAAGTTAGGCAACTGCTGTTATCACTTCCATCATACTAGAAAACATAATTTTCAAGTTTTGAATGTGGCTTAATTAGTCTTAATTTATAAACACCATTAAATGCATATTTCACAATTTGTCGGTTTAAGAAAATGACAAATAAGTTGCTCAAGGTTGGATAAGAAGAATCCCAAGGTTAAGACTACTTCTTATTTAATTCCTTGTGAAAAATTGTGTTAAACCATAGGTATAACATGAATCACAATTCTTTATTTGAAGAAAATTAAAAAAATAGACATGCCATGTTCCATATGAAGGTGACATTTTATTATATAGGTGATTTAATTCATAGTTATAACCTAAATTACAGCATACATATTCCTTTTAAAAAGGGTACCTTGCAATACTTAATCCCAAACATTGAAACTTGAAGTAATGAAAATAAAAACTTACCTAATATCATGAAATCTTCTGAATATCCATCACCATGCTTTATTTGGTACGTGGTAATCTCCTTCAGACTTTCCAGTACCAATGTGCGTATCCACACACATAAATTAGTGGCCACCACATGCATCAATCCAAAGCGGGCAACCACCTTGAACTTGTGAATATTCAGCTAGAGGTGAAGAATAGAAAACAATGAAAGGAGTGCTTGTAACAATAAGGCAGAGACAATTTTTAAAAGAACAAAATACAGCACATATCCAAAATGGCCCCAGACTATGGTATTGAAGAAGTTAAACTATCTCATTCCAGTTTACCAATTGCAAAAAATTATAGACTTTTTCATTATGTAATCCTGGAATAATTCGTTTTTCTTTAAATATTCCTTCATACAGTATGTTCGTTGTCATTTTAAATATATTTCATGAAAATTGAAAGCATCTATCTCCTCATATGCTAGCAAGAAAATGAATTGAGACAAAAAGCAATAGAATTTTTCCACTGAAGTTTACAAACAGGAAAATCCTACTTACTCGTGAGTTCATGAATATGAAGTACATCTGCATGAAAGTGAACACCATTTGTAAGACTGGGTTGACACCTCGCAATATTTGGTAACATGGTGATTCCACAGGCAGCTCAAAGAAAGCACCAAACTCCAATCCATTGTATATCATTGTACCAAGACCAAATGCTGAAAATTATTAGAAACCAAGGAATGAATGAGAGAAGTGCAGATTACTCATAAATATATTTTGCACAAACCTTGATCTTACACCCTTATAAGTTTTTGGAACTTCAATTTTGAAACCAAAATCTTAATTTTCATTGAATTTTGCCTTTTTTAACTAACTTAAAATTACCATAGTGTTAACTGAAACGTGTGGAAAATTAAACAAATAACTCCATCCAACTTAATTTAAGAGAAAAACTTCTCTTTTTACCTCGTCCTCAAGTTGATGTAGGACGACTCCCAGCTCAGGTTCTTACCGATAGCTCCGACACGGAGGAAAAAGCTCCCATGGCTCCGGTCGTTCTCCGAAGTCTTGCTCTTCCTCGGCAGCTCCAGGTTCCCGGCTTCCATCGCCACCAACCCTGTGAGCTTCTCCGTCGGAGGGCTGTCCACGTTGACCTGACCGCCTCCGCCACCCCCGTCGTTGAGGTTGACGTCCTTGCCATTTTTCTTCTCCGCGGGGAATAAAGACTGAAATTGTGGGGACTGGCTCGTCAAAACGATACGGAGCATGGGGCCATCTCCTCTGCGGGGGGCACCAGGGAACCGGCGCGTACCGGAAAGCCTTTTCCGAGTGCGAATTTTCCCTCTCGCGGGGGAGTTCGACTGTCACTCCCCATGAGGTGTCCAAAAAGTCGTAGGCAAGGATACTTGGAGGGAGTGTCACTCGTGGCAAAACGGGGCCAATTTTTTCCAAACCGTGAGGATTCATTCGGTTCCACGTTAATACTTGAAGAGCATAGGCATTTAACATCATGGGCTGGATATTCGGCCATGAGTGTCGACATAGTGGAATTCAATAGAATCTTTCGATGAATTGGCTTGAACAAGTGGTGTAGCGTTCGAGGAATGTTGTAAGGTGAGGTAAAATGAAAAAACTCACTCGGAGGTAATATCTCATTTTGCGCGTCTGGTTGTATTGGAAACTGACATAGCAATTACCTCCATTTCAAATTAACTAGTTACAATGGCGTAATCTTTTTATGCCCAAGGATTGAATGAAAAAATAATGAAAATATTAAATGAAGTAATGGGCCACGAAAGATGGTACATTTTCTAAGAAAAAGATTCTTGGCAGTGATTTAAAAACTAGCAAGTACTCGAGAATTTGGAGCAGAATTCATTCGTAATTATGTTCAACTAAAACATAAATACAATATTATAAACATACTTTAGAATATGTATTATCACTTATAAATGACGTGCAAGTATTAAATACGTGTGGCCACTATCAAAAACAGTATTGATAACTACATGGTTTATTGAAGAAACCTTAGTCTCAGGCACGAAATTGTTTATATTGGCGATATTTTCCTAAAACAAGATCCATTCTTCAACCTCATATTTAAAATTTAAAGCACCACAAAAAAATTACATTAGGAAAATGTTGGAATGAAGAAAAACATGGTTTATAAAATTAACTCATTTTTATTTTACCATAATTATTTATGGAATCCAGAGATACTTATTCAATATTTTTCTACATAAAATATCTTAACTAAAGTCTTCTTTAATATGAATTGAAGTTTAAACTTATTTGAAAGGATTACAATTATCTCGAATAAAATATTTAAAAGCAAGACAAATATGAGCATTAGGAAATTTTTCATTCGATTTTTATGTGAATACTTAAAACACAAATTATTGTTTCTCGCATTCAAAAAGTGAATGGTGCGAAGCACTATGGCAACCCTTGACAAAATATTGAAGCAACAAAAAATTAGTGCAAGAGTTATTCATAAAAGGCAGGCCAATACAGTTAGTTCTATTTACTTGTTACTCGCTAACTTTGAAATATGACGTTCTAAGCTTTCACGCTGACTTTTTCTGGTAAGTAGTTGATCCATGAAAGTAAAACCCATTCTAATAGAATTTGTGTTTGGACCAACCTTGGTGAACTATAAAAACTAAGATCCATTTATTACTTGTTCACCATTACAATCCGAACTTGAAATTAATCGTAAAACCTAATGCTACCCAGCTATATGTCATTAAATTTGCATTAACGCTGATTACACTACTACACAGATTATAAATAGAAATGTTCAACAATTAATCACTACCAAATAGTAATCCTGTAGTATATGAGTATACCTGTATCAACTTTTGTTAATGGGAAATAAAACATCTAACTAAGAAACACAGATTTCTAAAGTTAAAAAGCCCCAATAAGTTACTACCTATGCAACACAATTGCATGAGGGCATATTGTTGCAAGTTTGCTTCAAAGTGGTTTATTCAAATGCAGTTCACATTAGCCTCGTGTCCATACATTCACAACAATCTTAAATCCAGAAAGTGATTCATATTAAGAAAGATTCAGCTGAAGGCATTTCTAACAAAAAGTCTAAGAATATAGAATTTAAGGATGGAAAAAAATCGTAGCTTATAGTTTTTTTGAGGAGGCGACCGACAGCTGAAGTCATTTGCGCCAAAGGGGATGGAAAGGAAAGGATGAAGGGTGGAGAGAAACCCGGCGTCGGCATTAGCCTACTCTTAACGAAAGGCGCCAAGGGGTCCCCAGTTTAACGTCCCATCCGACGGACGTCATACTCACTCTAAGTGCTCTCCACAAAGCACCTCAAGTAGGGATCGGGATACCACTGAAAAATATTTGTTGTCTCCAGGATTTGAACCCGGGCTCTCTCGGCGGGGAGCCAGTACGTCAGCCACCGCACTATTCCGATCCCCAAAAATATTGTAGAATGATTACGAACGACCACGTACTATTTTACCATATAGACCTTTCAAACTTTAACTCAAGTTATTGGTTACCTATGTAGTTTGGAAAAAATAGCAGTCAAAATAAGAAGGTAATTACTAATGAAAAATATTTTTCACCGTTAAGCGACCCAGGAGTGTAATTCGCACCAATAAACCTCCGAGGGAAAGACCTGAAACAACAACCTGCGGACGTTATTTAAGTACTTTTTTCTGACTGATAACTGAAAAACCATAAGGATTTCTCAAGAAAAATTGCATTAATTACATATATTTCTTTTGGAGAGGGAAACAAAAAAAAATTTCAAACTTTTGGAAAAGTAAAAAAAAAATCAACTAAATTTGTCGCATTAATTTGCACCGATTCACCAGAGTACACTTAGAAAGCATCATACTTGGGTGATTTGATCCTTTAGAATAGGACTGGTTTGTAATATCTTCATGATAAGTCCCAAAATTTTCGTCAAACAGCAAAATTTTCCTTATTTTATCCTTAAAAAACCCTTTTTGAAATAAAAAAGAATTTTATTGAAAGTGATAATGTAATGGGTAAAGCAATGGACTCTGAAAAATAAACCGCATGGACTAGAAGTTTTTAGCACTAAGATTTATCTCGTAGAAATAAATAGAAATAAGTTTTACTTTCTTCACGTGAAAAGAATAGAAAAAAGACAAATGACGGCAATGGAAACGGGTTTGAATCAATTAGTTTTGAAAAATTGACAAAAAGATTGACACGGATCGAAAACTAAAGGATTGTCTACCCAATACAGAAATTTAGAGAGAATGGAAGTGCCCGACTGAATACTCATTTGCTTATATTGATGCTCAAATATTTTGGGCTGGCTTAAAACAATAGAATGGCAGAAAATCGTGCTGTAACATCGTTCACCATTTAAGTTACCAGAGAATGTTTCATGGTAACAATGATGAGATATTTTACTCTTATTTAAATCTTTACATAAGCGTGCCATTTTCCCAGTAAAATAGAAACAGCATGAGTTGAGACATACAGTATTTGGTGACAGAATTACCTGATACAGAAATATCAGGACAAACTTCATAAATAACGTAGAGAATGGTTATGATGACAAGATAATGAAAAATTGGCAGACTGAAAGAGTATTTTACGTTCTGCAACTTCTTCAAATATTATTTGCATACTCTCAGTCATTTAAAATGAATGAGTAAAGTTATACTTTTCAATTAATAATACTTGTGACAAAAACTAAGACTTGACTATCCCATTCATATTTAAAATTGAATATATCCCCATTAGTTATTGACAGTCAGCGACCAATGCCATCCGAAGAGATAAAGCATTTAATAGTACTACCAAGATACAATCTTCCACTAGTAAATGACCCAGTGTTAGTACTTCATCTCTAGCCGAATGTAACCCTTGTTATTTCAATAAAAAGTGTCGTTTGCACCCCATCTTAGGGCTATTTCGGGTGTATTACTAGCATTATGGGAAATTCAACAAGGCACAAGGGACGCAGTTTTCAGGGGTATGCATAATTTATCCTTGGGCACGCCGTAGGGTGGGAAGAAGAGCACTTAAGCCCCTTTCGGAAAGGGAATGTTCGCACATGGCCAGACGGAACCAACTGCATCCCCATCTCCGCGAGGCGATGAAAGTAGCACCATTCCCAATGAATGGTTAGACGAAACATGCATCCCCGTTCGCCCACATCCCAGTCAAATAGTCAACGAGTTTCAGCGTCGAGCACGGCGAACGGGAAAAAAGGCGGATGTACCGAAACGCAGCTCGTTGCCCCTCGGCGCGCCGTGGTGGCTCGCGATAGTTATAAACCCAATCCATTTCTCATTCATTGTGCGGGAGTGAGCAAAAATATCATGCGGCGGATAACCCACGATCAGGAGACTAGAGAGAACTCGAGAAGTGACGGATGCAAATCTCGACCGATAGGAGAGGGAGACCCGAGGACACTGGGAATACTATTTAAAAAAAAAAGAAAGCCATAAGGGAACAAAGACTAACGACGAAGCAAGAAAAAGACGTGACACGCAAAAAAAAAACAAATTAAAGCAGACAGAAAAAAAAGCGTTGGGGACAGCGGCGTTATCGACCGAGCGCTGCACATACACACACATTCGCGCTCGTACACGCACGCTGCCACAGATTGGCACACAGACACAAGCACGCAGGCTGCACGGCAGGCAACGGGGATGGCAAAGATCGGGCGGAGAGGGGAGGGATGAGGGGAAGCGGCGATGCCGCCGTAGAACGCTACTACAAGACATGAGATTAAAATGGGAACTTTGACGAGAGAAATATTCAAGTGATAACAATAAAAAAATATACGACAGCGAAGGAGAGACTTGGAAGGAAGAGAGGAAGGAACAGAGAGGTTGTCAGCGTATTTGTATGTGGGTGGGGAGAGTCACAGGGAAGGGGGAGATGGGAAGGATTGAGGGAAGGGGAGGTAGGCGTCGCGCTGAAGCGTTAATTGCCCTCTCCCCCGCTCCATCTATGCGGCGCATGCATCGCGGAAACATTCCCTTTTTTTACGTTTCTTGTTTCCTCTCGAACCCCGACTCTGAGGCTTCCTCGTCACACCGCAGGATACTGTGGGGTGAGGGGGCGTCGAGGATGTAGTGGCGGGAGATAGGGGGGGGGGAGGAGGGTGGCAGAGGGATGGGAGGGAGTAGGAAAAGTCATTTCGAAGGATTTGACAGACTCTCTCGGATGAGCTCTCCAAGTATTTTGCACGGAGAGAGGAAGAGAGAGGGTGAGAGAGAGAGAGACAGGGCATCTCGCTTCCCTTTGTTTTTTCTTTCTATCCATTTTCTACTCTCGCGGACGAGAGTCGGAAAGTTCCGAGGGGAAAATGTCGGGAGGGGAAGTGGTAAAAACAACGAAGACTATTTTTATCACTTTTTTAAAGCTGATGGGACGAGTGAGCCTCTTGATGAAAAGTTGGGGAGTTCGCGTTAGTTTTATAGAGGTATCCCCGGCAGGGAATCTGACCGTAGAGGTAAGCCAAGAGCAAGGATTTTTTCAAAAATCTTTCATTATTTGACGCATCGAGTCACTTTCATGTGTATCAAATGCAGTTGACGCTAACGAAGCAGAAGCTTTCGATTGTTTCGCTGAAAGGAGTGAACCCCACTGAAAGTCTAAAAAAAAAGATCCTTGTGCCTCCTCGTGTGGCCCGACCCTGATCAATACCAAATCTACGCTCCATCATACATCTCTCACAATAGAAGTAATCGAATTCGAGAAAAAGCGGGCAGGTAAGAGAAGTAGATATTTCTACAGAAAGTTAGTAGATAGCGATAAGAGATTTTTATAATTTAGTAGCATTGAGAGGTCATCGTTGAAATGTTGAGCCAATTGAAAATACCGATAGATGTAAGAAAAAAAACAAGAAGCCCCGAATAACATGGATCCCTTCGAGACATCCAAAGCACTCTGAAAAGAGTGCGACGCATTTAAAATTAATTCCTCAGCATCCCGTGGTGTTAACCATTTATGAAACTGTCAGTTTTATTGCGTTTTATCACCAAAACCGATTAATTTACCGACGTCTCCTAAGGAGCGTGGACTAAGAGGAAACAAGAGTTTTAGTAAAAAAAATTAGCAGGCAGTTTAGTCTCCTGCTTTGGATGCAGACAGTTAAAAGAGGGGGCAACGATACATGCAAACCATTGGCGAGGAGCGGTGAACACCACCAAATCCTTCCTCCGTTCCTCGCCAAACTAGCTAACTAAAATGATCACAACTATCCTAACTACTGAGAGACACTGACTAAAGCGTAATACGTCTGGCACAACAGTAAGCAAGACGAGCACAGAGAGCGAGCCAACAGCACGCGATAGAAAGCGGCAGACGGGTCAAGTGAAAGGCTATGTCTGCAGTGGGGTGGGACGAGGGGTGTTTCTGGGGGACACGGCGAGGTGTGGGGGCGAGATAGGGGGGAGTCCCAAAGGGGGAAGGGATTCCGGGGGACCACGGTTGAAGACGTAGGCCTTCAAACATGCGCCAGGGACCGAAGTTGGACCTCGACCCCCCTTGGGTCCCATACGCGCTGTCCCCAATGTTTACAGTCCCGCGTTCTGCGAGCAATCCTTACGCTCGCCACGGAGCGAGGAGCGCCTTCCGATACACCTTTCATCGGTATCTCCACCCGGCATTACCCCTGGAAATTGGCTGCCGTTGAGGAACCCTCGAATTTACGCCGCTGGTAAGCATCCCTTACTTCGCCACCCGAACCGTTCTTTTAAAACTTGCGTGATCCTTTCTAAAGTGTTTACGGGAGTGGAATGGCTGTAGTAGTTGCGGCTATTTACGCAGTTCCTGGAGTGAAATGTCTTCCCTTCCTTGTTTTTCTGTTCAACTGTGGGTACGACTTCCAAGAAGGGTACGACTTTAAAAATTATGATTATGTTCAAACCTACAGTAACAGTTGTAGATACAAAATATTTTACGTTATCTTAATCTATTTATTGCAAACAAATATGACATGATTAAATACCATCTTAAGGAGAGCATGGGCTAAATACGATGATAAGCAAAATACTATCATGTTAATAAACACAACTAAAGAGAGTGAATAATAAAAGCTAAAATAATTTAATTAAAATGCTATTGCTAAACGTTCCATCTTTCGGTAAAATGGATTAGCCCGCAATCATGGCGTCGAAAATATTTTGCTCTCATTATTACACAAATGATAATTATATTCAAAGACCGTGGTGGCGTAATAATAAACCAAGACGCGATAGACTGTAGAGTTGAGTAAATTATATTAAATAGGTGTAATAATGAAATCCATGTTGAGCACCCATTGAAAAGGAACAATGGTACTAGGCCTGGAAATTTTAATACTACGACGGCGAATGAATATTTAAAACATCCACGGATTGAAGTCTCAAGTAGTAGTTTATTTTTTTGTGAAACTATTCTTTGCGATAAATAAATAAATAGAGGGCATTGCTTTTCGTCATTCGTTGGCCCGTCAAAAAATTAAATGGATTAAACATCCATTCAATTTTAAAATAAACTGTAAAATTAAATCGATAGGAATGAAACGCGCTGCCAAACATTCATTAATTTATGTATTAGTTGAAAGCAACGAAAACCCGATTCCTTAGCATGTGAACTCGCATTACTCCTAATAGTGTCGTTTCAAGCGAGCCATATCAACACCCAAACATTTATTTCTGCACTCGCGGTCCGTGGCGATGTAAGGATTGGAAATTCCCTCCAGGGCGTGGGGGGTAAGGACCCACCATCCCTCCGCTCCTCCAGAAATCACCTGGACACCCCTCATGCCTTCTCGTTCCCTTGAAGGGGCTTTCATTCCCTCCCCCACCCCCCGACTTGACACACCCGTACTCACCATCCTCTCGGCTTCGGCCTGCTTCTCGGCCGCCACCCGCTGCCTTTCCCTCAAGACGTCCTTCATCTTTCGTGGATACGCTTCCTGTTGCCGATACCCGCAACCCCCCACAAAACGACACCAAACGGTCAAGGGTCGTCAGGGAACGTCACAGCACCGGGGCACCCCGTACCCCTTTCCCCACTCCCCTCCCGCTTCCCTCCCGAGGGGGGGAGGGGACGCGCAGCGAGCGGGGAAGAGGGAGAACAACAAAGGGGGATGGGGAGTGGCGCCAGTGCCGTGATCAAGAGTCAGGGTTGCCAACATTGGAGAACATTTTTTTCCCCGACAATGGTGCCGCTCGCGTCTGCCTTGGCTTCCCTTCGCCTCCCCGTCCCAGCCTGCCCCCGATGGTCCAAATTCACTTGATCGGCGATAATTTCTCATTAATAATTAACTGTCACACGATCGGAGATAATTTCTCATCAATATTAATCATAAAACATGATAATTATCACAGTCAAGCAAATGAATAATTCCTTAATTTGATGAGCACCTTTTCCTGCACACAACCCGACGATTTGATCACGTATTAGTTACTTTTGATTTTAGTGGGCGGAATATAGTTACTGGTAAAATCAGGGGCTGGCTGATTTGCGCGAACTGATTGATTACCCGAGACCTAACGGCACAGTAAAAGTTCCCTCTACTTCTTGATTCTAGGGTTTTGAATATGCTCTGGAGAAGCATGGGGATCTGCTTCAGAAACGAAGCTACTGCATCCCTCATTAACGTTTTTGAGTAAACTTAAGAATTTTGCAAATAAATGCTACCACACCCCGGGAAACAAAATTCTTGACATCGTTTTACGGAAATGTACAGTAAACCCCTTATGGAATTTTTAAAACTGGCGGCGGGAAAAATGTTCATGTATCGAATTTTACATTATCTTTGATATTTACCTTGCGTTCCAAGAAATATTTCTATTATAAGCTTAGCTAATCACAAACATATAGTTTTGAGAGTTAAAAATTTCTACATGAGAAATAATTCAACCAGAGATGCACCGATAAAAATAAACACACAAGACTACTAAATGGGGCGTCTCAATATTTACGAATAAAGACTATTTAGGAATTTAGAATCCAAGGCTGAGGAGAACGGCACCAGCATGAAGTCTCCATATTCCCGCGAGGGTAGTTTTTTAAATCACCACTCACATTTGAATATAAAATGGCATATAAATAAAATTGCAATTTGGAAGCTGAGGTCAAAGGCATTTGACCACCACAAAAAACATTTAGAAAAACATCAAAAATCGAATATCCATATTGGCATCCCTGAATGTCAAAAAAGTAATTAACTAATAGTAAATTGGCAAAGACAAAATTAACCGCTACAGAGAACTTAACCAAAGCAATACTTAGTTTAAATTAAGAAACTAAGGTTCTCAGTCAGTCATGATACAGTCATACAGGGTTAATCCTAGGAAAAACTTAAAGTATCAATTAAAAATGAACCAGAATATATATGTACAGTAAATTTAGAGAAAAACATTCTCCAACCCGAAGGTTATGTACAAATCAATGAAATGTTGCAATTTATTCATATACAATTGTTTGACAGGGAAAATAGATGAGGATGAACGAATGAAAGATGGAAAAATCAACTATAAATCAGATATTCACAATCTGATTTATAATTTACAATCATCATAATAGAATCATCAAAATGAAATAAACAATAATACGTCAGTCCAACAAAATCCCATCACTAAAAAATATGAATAATTTCGTAATAAGTATTTGGGACGAATAAAGTCAACAGTGTGGTCCAATGGGTTTCGTCAACGTCGCATTTGATTGCCATAAAAAAAGCTCTCAAAACGGCATGTGCATGTTAAACTACGCGTGACACCATTAAATATGAGCAAATAAATAACCAAATGCAGGGAAAAAATTTAACGCTTAAGGAAAATCATACCGTGACGTGGGCTTGTGCGACTATGGGACATCAATTTTACTTGAACAGGATATATTTACGAAACAAAGACATTTATTCAAAAAGATTTTCAAAGGGCACGGCGACGCATGCAAACAGGGGTAGCATAACGTGCAGATAACGATAAATGACAATGGAGTAGAACAATATCCAGCACAAAAGCAACAATTTACGTGGAAAAATCTCAGAATATAAAGAATGAAAAATAGCTATTGGCGAACTATATTACCAAAGGTTGAAAAAAATCGAGGATGCATAAATAATGTGCAGAATAATATCGCAAACGTGAAGCAAAATGAAAATAACTCATACAGCAGAACCTTTAAACTGGTAAATGGATAACTTATTGGAAACTTACTGAAAGGTGGATTCGGGACACCTCCTCCTGTCTTGACGATGACAAATAATAAGTCACGAGGTCAAGCTTTCTAAGGAACCAGAAACATGGGTCCATCCATGTCAGTTGAAAGATATTCTGTACTGATCACTACAATGCATACAATGCTCGCAGACTAATCTAATTTTTTTAACCAAAGTTTTGGCCAAGTGCCGCTTTATCATTTCGTATTTCTCTTATTTTTCCGAGAAAGAAACAATGATTTGAACCGGGAAGGTTTCAGCTTGATCGCAAACTCCTTGCTCGATTCGACCGAGTCAAGGGAAACAAAAATACCAATTAAGTATATAATACGTAATATATTCACGACTTTTAATCTTAGACTGCATTCATTCTCCATCAAAAATTCGGTTAATTATCACAAGAAAATATTTCCGAATTTAGATTCAGCTCAAAGAAAAAATTTGATTTTTCATATTTCCTCTTTACAAGTGATCTGATCCCAAAATTAACTATGTAGAGCTCAAAATAGCCATGGACAAACTCTTGATTGGACCGGATGTACGGAGTGCTTGAGTTCGAGAGATTCACGTAGACTTATCCCTGTTAATCTCTCACATCATGAACCCCACGGCAAGGTCATGGCTAGGTCAATAATGAACAAGGATAGCTCACTTCACACCTCGACGCTAATTGAACGGAAGCACACATGCGCCGAGTGTGCAAGTCTATGAAAACCCCAAAAAAGTAAAAAAAAGGAAGTCTCTCCGATTGAACACGAAGGAAAACCAAAAATAATCACCTCAGCGAGCAAAATTGATTTAAAAAAAAGACAGTCTCCCACGATTAGATCTCCCCCGAAGAAAAAGGGTCGACTCCGCAGAAACTAATGCTGCAATTCGTCGGATATGGCAATTAGTAATGCACCCACTCATCACCGCCTCTTCTCCTTCCTCGAGGACTTTCGCGAAACTTATTGAGGTGGGGGAAGAGAGAGTTGGAAGGGTATCGGTCATACTCCTGTGCTTCCCAGACAATCTCCTCCCCTCTCCCCCCTCGGAGAGAGAGGAGGACTATCCGGACAATGGACCCCATCCACATACATGAATGCTGTAGTACGAAGTTTGTGGCCGAAGGCTGGTGTCGCTGGTGTGCGCGATCTTTCACGGAGGGAAGGTAACGGAGGGAGAGAGACGTCGGGTGTTGGATGGGGAGGAGGAGGACAGTTACCGAAGAGTGAAGATGACGGAAGGAAGGAGAAAGAGAGGGAGAGAGAGAAAGAGACCACACGACACAGGTGGAGTGATGGTTTGCAACCCCCTTCCTCAGCCCTTCCTCGTCCCTGCCCCGCCCCCCCAACACAACCCGCCTCTAAAACAAAAAAAAACGATCGATCCCTGGATGTGGTCTCGCGAAACCGGAGACCCACCCCTCTCCGAACACTTGACCCCTTTATGCGCGCCTGTACGACCTCAATCCCGTCTCTGTAAATAAGTGGAAGGTGGTCTCGCGCCTTGGCCGGGAGGCGAGCGGAGAGGGGGAGAGTGTCCACACTTCGCCCCCCACCCCCTTAGGATGGGCGTTTTATTCCGAGGGTCTCTGTCCCGCCTTCTCCCACCCTACCTCACCTGAATCACACACACACACACCCGAAAGGAGGTGACGGGAGGGAGGGGTCCTATGGTCCACTCCCCGGATTCCAAAGGGGAGGTGGCTGGACAAACACACACACACGTCCAAGATGGAAGTATTCACTCTCTCGATCTATCTCTATCTCTCACACACACACGTGTCGGCCTTCACTTCCCCCACATCCCATCACCCACCCTACCACCCCTTACCCTCCCCCACAGTGCCTCCCGCCCCGCCGGAGAATCATTGATCGGCGTGTGCACGACTGTTTGCGCGGGCGAGGGAGGACCCGACCTATTCAAAGGTGGGGAGGGGGGTATGTTTACGCACAGAGAGTGTACGAGTATTACACTTTCCTCCCAGGCTACAACGACCCTCGCCCTAAAGCCCGGGTGCCTGCCCGGGGAGGCTGCCGATGCCTCACGGATGAGGCGCCTCATCCACCCGGCGTTGTCTCAGAAGATTCATTAGGAGTCAGAGAAAATATTCAGGGGTTTGAAAGATGAAAGGAGTGGACGGGAAATTGATCTGCAAAGCCTAGTTATATGCTCAAATGTTAGCTCCGAGGGATAATTGTGACGCTACTTAAGGTTCAAAACTTAGACATCCCGGTTCAAGGAACACTTGGCTCACTATAAAGATCGTTTTGAAAAATCGGCCATCGCGAAACACATTTTCGAAACTTCCCATCCTATTACTCTGCCGACATTATTTCTTGCATTTCTATTTAATATTTTCCAAATATGAGGCTGCTGTGGATAAATATAAATTAATGACATTAAATAGTTACTCTGTCACCTATTTTTCACAATATAAAAAACATGAAATTCGCTAAGATATTTTAGGCATTTTTTACAGTGAGCCTATTTCAACATGTTTCAGTATACTGCAATGTTGCAAATTGAAACAAAATTAAGTACCCGGAATATTGCTGAATAGGAGCCATTGGAGTTTGAAAATGTTATCAAGGTGCTCCACTAAGAAATAGAGAAAAAAAGGTGTAATATGCGGAGGAACGGCGAAAATAATGACAATTGGTTTCAGAAAGGCATGAATGCATGTATGAGTGGGTATACAGGTATATATCTCTTAGTAGTAGTTTTAGGGGAGGCGACCGACAGCTGAGGTCATTAGCGCCATTAGGGATGGACAGGTAAGGATGAAGGAAGGAGAGAAACCCGGCGTCGGCTTTAGCCTACTCTTATCGAAAGACGCCAAGGGGTCCGGAGCTTTACGTCCCATCCGACGGACGGCGTACTTACTCAAAGTAGCCTTCACAAAGCACCTTAAGTAGGGATCGGGATACCACTGAAAAATGTTTGCCGCCGCCGGGATTCGGGGCCACCGGGTGGGAAGCCAGCACGTTAGCCACCACAATATCCCGATCCCCCATATATTTTCCATTCAGCGTTTCCAGCCCCTTCTGTTATAACCTTTTCCTCGGTTCTTTCCTTCTCTACTTTGAGAAAGGTGGCTTGTACCACAGGAAATACGAAAACGAGCGAGTTTCTTTTCTTTTTTGGGCGTTTCTGTGTGTTTGTCTTTGTTTGCTAGAGCTAACTTCATATACACATATAAATGGGTATATATGTGTGTGTGTATTGTGATTAATATCTACTCTGTTGATTAAATACTCAAGAATTTTTTAATTAATTAAACTGGAAGCCAGGAATAATCTACCGGATTACCAGTTCCAGGATTATATCCTCACGGTTCAAATAATTACAATCTGGAAATAATTTAAAGGCTTTTATTAGATTAACACGCCAGTATTGATTCAAACTTAATTATTTTCCATTCTGTAAATACTGAGTGACGATAATTGTAGCTATCATACTTTTATCAATGGAAATTATGGATTAAACTATTTCCTCTCCTATAAAAATTGAATAATTCAATCACCTTTCTTTTGGTTTGATTACATTAAAACTGGTTAAAACTTAAATAAACTGTGTGATGCAATCTCGACCTTCTCCTATTAAACCAATATTGAATTGATTATTGTGGTATAAGCCACAAAGAATGCGAAATATATTATATTACGTATAATTACTCCCCAGCCTACCATTGACCAAACAGCTTCCTCATACATTCCCACTTTCTATATTTCTGATTCATGTAAAATTTTCGAATGAAACAACTAACTCTTCCTATCTACTTCTTTATTACGCATAACTCCCATAAATTATTCCCACTTCACTCAGTCGAAGGCTGCCTCGTGATACATGCGTAAAACTAAGCCATTTTGAAGATATTTTGAAGTCACTCCAGTTAATACTCTCGTTTCTGCTCTTATGAAGTCAAAGGTTTTTTTCCCAAACTAAATGGAAACTGAAAATAAATACTTGGGTATCTAATTCCACGAATCTTTGTTGATATTCTCCATAATTCAGTTCCTCATTTTCCTTCTCTACTTCATCTCCAGAGTCACCGTTCACGTAAATCATGAATTTCTGATCGTTTCTTTGTGTAATCATTAAATTGTTTACTTGGCCATCTCTCTATTAAGAGATTCCATTATTTATTTTATTTTTGCTTTCCTTGCAATCACTTTGAACTTGCTCAGCATATTATATTTTCACAGTTTAAACGAAAGTTTTTATTGTTTTCTTTCCTTCTTTTCTCTATAAAATCCTACACAGTGAATCACACAAGTTCTATAAAGAATAATTCATAATCACTAAAAGAATTTGCTTCTAGAAATTTCATAGGATAGATCACGTTGTTCCAAAATCAATGCCAAACCACGGATTATCCTAACAGGATTAAGAGTAAAAAATTTGGTATCTTCCAGTAGTTCCTCGATTTTTTAATGCGAACTTAAATTGACAGGTTAAAAAATCGTTGGATAATACATAACTTCAAGTTTTCTTATTATATTTAAGTGAGGTTATTGGACAATGTAACAGGGAGAAAAGTCTTAAAATCGAAAAAAATGAATAATGATCTATAAGATGGCTCTATCGCGTGAAGCAAGTAGGCGGTCTCCACAAGAGTGTGAGAATTCCGTAGTCGTATGGCGTTTGATGTGGGATCTTTAGATCTAACACTCTTCCCCATCTCTCGGAGATATGCGAAAAGAAAATATCGAGGCGGACGTGTGCCCAGGAACGCGCCTCGACTAAAATAAGGCATCCCACGAAGCGGGAGGCGGAGAGTGACCGAAGCGATGACGGGTGATTGCCCGCGTGGTCTCCCCACAGCATTGATCCAATGGGTGATGACCCCTTGTAATCGCGATTCCCAACACCCCCGACTCCCCCGCCAGCATACACGCACACACACAAAACAACAGACATTCAGTCATCACCACTCATCACGCAAACGGGCGTGGGGAAGATATTTTAATCGATACCAATGCATCGGAATATAGCAACGAACGCAATGCATCGCACACACGCAGAGTATGTTTCTACAAATCAACTGCAAGATGTCGCTCTATTCATCATGACTCACTGTGCATTAATAATTCTGATAATTGGCGACAAATAATTGAAATTGGTGCGCAAAAAGGTACTACTACGGACATGATCGAAAATTAGCCCTTTTGATAAATATCTTGTTAGAATTACAAAATATTTTGCACGAGGACGTTGTGTTATTTTTAGTGAGCAATTTTGCCCTTATTTAACCGTCATAAAATCTCTTATATCTACTTAAGAGACATGTTTCTCGTTCGGATTATGATTCCCGCGATAACAAAGAATTTTTAAAATAATTCACGCTGTTCATATTTAGCGCCACAAAACCTATTGAATTGTTTTGGACTCAATTGTTACTCTCGTTGACAGCTCACAAAGTGGAATGGTGAGCGACGAGACAGTGATTCATCAGGGATGAAAAAGCAATAAGAGCTCGTATAAGCAAAATTCAAATCGAACGATATGATGGTTGAACTTTGCTTCTAACTGCGATTACGCGAAGAAAAATCGCCGTAGGGGATTTACAAAAATGTCGAGAACACTCAAGTATATATCCCGAAATTAGCCGCTATGCAAACATTCAGGCATTAAAAATAAATTCAGTTTTTACGTTGATGCAACTACAAATATTTCGTGGAATTTTAATGCATAGATATTCCGATGCATCGGCTCTCGGTCTTTCATATCCCCCGCCACCACACACAGACAGTAACACCGCCGAGGTAAAGATAGCGGCCGCTCCACTCTGCCCTCACCTGGAACATGGCCCCGCTCTTGCCGCCCCCCTTCCCAGAGGAACCCTTCTCTCCCGCCCCGGGCCCCGCGGCCCCGGGCTCCCCTTCCTGCGGTAGTGGCGGCGGCTGTGGCGGCTCCTTGGATGCGTCCTTCTTGCTCTTCTTCTGTTTCTTGGCCGCCTCCTTCTCCGCCTTCTGCTGTGCCTTCTTCTGCGCCTTCGAGATCTTCTGCGGCTTTGGCTTTGGCGGCGGCGGTGGGGCACCCCCGCTGCTGTCGTGCAGCAGGTAGCAGAAGACGTACAGGAGGAACAGGATGCTGGCTCCGTACAGGTAGGTGAAGAAGCCCTGCGCCGCGCCAAGGGGATGATTGGCGGGGGCGAGAAGGAAGGAAGGATGGAGGGAGCAGGGAGCGTGAAGAGAGAGGAGGTGGACAAACATCATCCGTTAAATTGGCGGAACATCGTCGCGGTGGCTGTTTTTAAAAATTACCGTCAAATGACCGCTTACAGAATTATCGGCACGAATATCTAAAGCACAACCACTATAAAGTACGGAGAGGCCACTTGAAAAATGTCTCCAGATTATCGGAAAAATATTATTATGAAATCAGTAGATAAAAAAACAGACAAAGTTTCTCGTTTTCAACTATGAGTAGGAAATAAAACAGAGTTGAGCACATCGATTTTAAAGAAAATGCAAGTATTAGGAAGAGGATTTACTAGTACCATTATCCATCTCAATAATACCCAGGAGAAGGACTTATCGGGAAAAAAACTAATTAAAATGTTTTAGACTCTCCGAAACGTTATATAAGTATCTCCTCAATATGAGAAAAGATTTCAGCTTCCAAAGAAAAGCATAATACATATTACAGCTGAACGTTAGCAAAATGAAAATTAAATTACCACTTTTGAGAGGAGGAAAAGAGAGGAAACATTTTATACATTCTTTCAGACGGAAATTTGTGAAAAATTGTAATAAGTATATTACAAATGCTTAGAATTGTTTCCTGGTGAACAAATATGGACGACCGACCGATTAAATCGAGAAGATAGACATTAATACGGAAGATGATGCAGCACATCGAAACCTAGTGGACAACACATTTTTTTAACTGTCGGAAAAGCGATACTATTTGTTCATGAATACCAACTCCTCTCGAGTAATAATTAACTGAGTAATATCTATGGCTCACTTCCTGTAGATGCAAGAAAAGTACATAAGATACATTCACGGCCGGTTATGAAAGATAATGTTTAAAATGGAAGTTTGACCACGAGAATTTTAAATGCCTTTAGAAATTTCAATATTATTTTTGAAAACTGGCCGCTCTTTTCCAAAACTGAAATATTCCAAATATTTATTTACAATTGATTTAGATATGCTTCACAGCTTTGAAAAAGTTATATTTACAGATTTTTGAGAATAACAAAAAAGAAATATAAAAAAATTGAGAGGTCTTAATTCCTTTTTCATCAAGTAACACGGGTAGACCTTTCGTATAGTCAAAGAGACTGAGGGAATTTCAGTGATAGTAATTTTCTCCACACATGGATTCAAGGAAAGAGAGATTTTTTTATGTGATAAGTTTACCCGAGATATTAAAATACATCGTTGCAGTAAATGGTCCAAAAACAGAGTTTTTATAGGTCGGTATGTTTATGAGTTCAAATATTACCAAAGCCATGTTATTCTTCGCGCACTGGAATAATAGTTTGTTTATTAGGGATTTCAATCTCCTTTGTTGATCTTGATATCTCAACCAAATCAAAAGAACTTCACGATTCGTAAATGAAGAAAACATTACGATTTTCACTACATTAAATTAGCTGTGAAGTTTATAGCAATATATTCAAAGTATTTTCCAAAAGGTGCAATCAATACGATATGAAAAAGTCGTTACTTTTCCCGCAGGAACACTCGATTCAATAACAATAATCGCGATAAATTTTCCAAACGAGCTTGAAAACTAGACAACTGAGATCCCTAAAGGCTTGGGCACCCTGGGACATGACCTGATTACTAATAAGCGGTAAAAGTAAGGAAACTGATATCATCATCGCCAATACATGGCAATCGAGAATGATGCCGCGTTCCCGACGTGTTTCCCTAAAGCTTTCCCGGACGCCTTAGGGGCCCATACTTAACGGGAGGAAGTCCGTCGGAAAACATTTCAGCCAGTGCCTACAATATTTTTCATCGATTCCGTAATTTTTAGGGAACTTTGAAAGTGAGCTAAATAAGTTTTTCAAATGGATTATTAAACTTATTTTCAAATTCGTAAACTATAATATTTCTCGTAAGCGAAAGAAAGTATTTATAGATCGCAAAATGCAGACCAATTGTTGATGGCGACAGTGCACCGATATAAAGTTTTGCATGAAGGTAGTAACTTTGGCAAAACTTATAATAGTGAATTCTCACGGATACAACTGAAGTACCATTAGTAAAGCACGAGAGAAACATGATCAGTACATCTCCAGGCAAATTAAAAGAAGATGACTAGTCACAAGTGCCAAACTGTATTCAGATTTCTTATTTTTGGCAGACATAGTACTTTCATTTCTGCATATTTTCACATTTTT
This sequence comes from Hetaerina americana, assembly GCF_022747635.1. Lineage (NCBI taxonomy): Eukaryota > Metazoa > Arthropoda > Insecta > Odonata > Calopterygidae > Hetaerina > Hetaerina americana. Next base: position 29,072,359 of record NW_027287427.1, on the reverse strand, counting down.
CAACATAAACTAGGTAGGACAAGTATGGTAAAACAACTTTATAGTCATACCAATTCGCACCATTTGGTGGCATGGAAATTTGAGGTAACAACGAGATTTGAATAATTATGACTCGTGATTGTATTCATAACCGTCGCAGTATTTATTTATGTGCTTATGAAATTCTATTATATCAATTACATAGCAATAGAAAATCCGAATACTTTTCTGGAAAATAATTTATTTTTTATGCTTTATTGGGAACTTCAGACGTTCAAATTTGAATAATTATTAACAAGTTAAAAAGGTATCGGTCACACGTCTGAAAACTCTATCATGTTAATTTCAGAGAAGAACGATTCGGTGCAAGTATCTACGTATTATTACATTTTTATTATACCCATAATAATATTTTTAATTTAAAAATTTAAGCTTTAAAAAATGTTAAGAGAAAGTACACGTACATTATCCGCAGCATTTTTTTAATGTATATGAAATGATATGAAACCTGTTTTTGAAAAGACACCTAGGTATGATCATTATCCAGCACGCTGTTTGGCGCAGGGAGGGCAGGAGGCGCTGATTGCATCAGTGACTCCATGGGTAAATGGAAATCAGGGTAAACCGCCTCTCTCCTGACCCTTAACACACACCTGGAATATCACGGGAGTGAGATTCCAGTAGTTTTTACGGCTGGAGTGATGGGGAGCCCGGGGAGCAGATGATCACTTACCTCGTAATAGTGCAGGGGGACGTTGTGTGTAACCACCTCCGAGAGCACGTAAGCTATGCAAATGACCACTAAAAGCTTGGCGTAGATAAAACTCATTATAATGAACAGGGACGTCCTGCAAAGGAAGAGAGAGAGAGCACATGATAAGGACGTGAAGATCTCCACCTGCACAGCATCAACACATCGGTTAACGCGTGACAAATAAACAAAAACACATTCGACAATAACGAAAAAGCGTACTTTGGAAGAAATAAATATTATACAACTATATCTAAAAATAAAGCACATAAATCGAATTTGCCATGAGTTATCGCCGAACGGTGACACAGGTGCGCTGTGAGCTACTCCGTGTTGGCGGGGAATGGAAATGGGCCAAACTGTATAGTGCTAATAGGCTAAATTATCGCGTGCATCCATGATCTCAATACATTTCTATCGCTGCATGTGAAATAATACAGTTATAAAGCCTTTTAACTCCTATCGCAGTTGATTTGCACATCGAGTGCCTATGAATTTTGATTCCTCTAATTGATGGAATGCTGAAAGGCGGTAGTTATGACGGTTATTGATTACACTTTTCAAAACTCTCTGGGCTTGTTACGACAATTACAGCATTATGCGGAAACACTGGGAGAGGATTAGAGGGATAATCTGAGGGATTTAGAGGGGTAATCTTCAATGTTTAGAGCGTAAGAGTAATTAGAACATTAATTGCGGTTTCCATTAGCCCGTACGAAGGGCGAGCAACCTCATTTCCTACATTGGTAAACTCCCGTTAGAAAAGCGCAGGGGGGGACATCAGTTCTGAACGTCCGTCCATCGGACAGACCACGTGAAGTGCCCCCCGCTTCACACGGCACGGTATACGTATGAAGGGACAGGATTAAAAATCATACCTTCCCTAAGATTTCTCCTTTGATTTCGCGGTGAGAGAAAGGCAGCGAAATAGTCGCTGAGCCTGTTTGAATTCGAAGCAGAAATTAAGACTTTCAAAATGAAGAATTCTTCTCTGTGCGAAACAACATTTCCATGATTTCTGCAAAATCAATACAAAGTGTAAGCTATCAATTCCGTAAAACAGTCAACATTTTCTTTTCCTAATGCAGTGGAGCAGCGAATTTCAGAGAGGCTAAGCAGGAAAAGAGGAGAAGTTACATAGACGGGGAAAATTTGAAACATTTTAAGCTGTTACAAATCAGCAGGAGTGCTGTGTAAAAGATATATGGATTGGTTTTCTTTCGCCTGTTCAATTCCTCTTTCTCCGGTGTTATAATACATCTGGTTTATTTTATTTTTAGGGCAACTATTGATGGGACGCAAATGTATTTATGTACAAGTAGCAATGTGCTACTCTATATCGAATTCGCCGGTGGTCCATCGGCGAAGGTTTCATTCTTATCCTCAATTTTCCCTAAGGAGCTGTAACCATGCTGATTATCACATTTTAAGGCCATCTGTAAACACTTTAATAAAAATGAGATTAACCTGAACAAATTTTAAGTGAGCTGCAATCATTGTGGAAGTCCAGAAAAATGGGCCAGAAAAACCCTCAGCATTTGAAATACTTTCTTAATTTCTCTGATAATCACACAAATTAACTGCATTTAAAACCAGCCATCTAGCTAGAAAACTACTATCCTAGAAATTTTAAATGCGTTCAGAAGCACCAAAATCCATTTTAGAATCTCTTGAAACGTACCCATAAAATTATTCCGAATGAGAATAAAAACGGAATAAGATACACCCAGGGAATTTTAAAATCAAAAAGGTAAAGTGAAAGAAAATAAATAAATTTTTATATTAAAATGAATTATCAGCTATAGATATACGGCGACGGTAACGCAGATGATAGTAACCAAAATGTCTTTGCAAATCTCTGAGGGCAAAATAGGCTGCGAACGTGACCTGGATTACCTACCGAGTCTTTAATTTCTGGCATAATTTCCTTCCTTCCTCGCAAAACGACGTGCACGAAAAGGATAAAATATTGAACGGCTAAGCCTCTCGCCAACGGCGCCCACATCAAGATTCCCGGACGTGTCGACGTAAAACCGACCCGAAATCGTTAAAAGAATTCTCCGAAAGCTCCCAGATCAAGTGACGAAACTGATTACGATCGCCGTCGTTGATCCTTCCTCACGCGCCGTTCCCGCGACAAGTGCGATCGACGCCAACCTCCGGCAGGGATTTCTCCTACGACGATCCTCCTCCCCGCCGACCAACTAAGTTGCTCAATTACCACCCAAAACGCCTCGGAAGGAATCCGAGGAATCGATCCACCGGACCACGAGCGGGACCATCTTTGCTCCGCTGCCATGTTCCACCTCGGGAAGAAGAGGGGAGGCGGAAGGAGGGGAAACGCGCGGGTTGGAATGGAAGGACAACCCCTGTGCATTCCTCGGGCTCGGATACGATCTCTCGCGTAGCGACTCCTAACCACCCCCCCACCCCCCCCCCATCCGGCCTTACCATCCTCCGGGGAGGAGGACGCCCGAAACAAAACAAACAAACGAGAATCACTGGGGCGATCCCAAAAGGAGGAGAGTCGGCCATATCATCCTCCCTTCCATATCCTCTCCTCCTCATCCCACGCGATAAATTCGCGTCGAAAGAACGACCAGAGTCGCGCTTAATTGCCGCGATTAAGTCACCCTCCAGAGAGAGGGGGAGGGGGGATTGAGAGGGTAGGAGAGGGAGGACGACTTAACTGGGCGAGAGAGTAGACGAGAGTGAGGGGGAAGGGTCAAGGGTAAGGAAGAGAGAGAGGGAAACGGGGCGTGGGGAGGGCACGTTTAGAGGGGGGTCCGCGGAGTGTGGGTGGGTGGGAACGAGGAGAGGAAAAGATGACTATCGGGTTCCGCGATCGAGACGAGAGCGCAACGTGGGAGCGCCTCCGCTGGAAACAAAGGAAAGACGGAATCTTCGCCGGAGGCAAGGAGATCGACCTGGCGCGCGCGCACACACACAAACACACACACCCACACTCACACCCACACTTTCAGATAGGAATCTGAGGAAAAGCCGCACGATCGCCGCCTTTTGCGATACGAACACCTTCCATTTCGAGCTTCAAACTCTTTGATTTTATTTATTTAGATCCTATATTACATCGTCAATTCCTAATTAATTAAAAGTTTACACTATAAATGTTTCGAATCTCTTAAATAAGAGCGAGATTCAAGCTATAACATGGATGCGAGATAAGTTAAGGTTCTTCGAAGTTATTATAGATAAACGACCCATTTGTAGCAAAAACAAATTAATTCATTCTATTATTTGTACATAGAAAAAAATTCACACAGGTTCATGTTTTGAGTGCAGAAAGGATGGGGGAAATAAAATACCGTATCATATGAAAGTTAAATTCGAAAAAAAATTAATCCAACTGTTGGCAACAATTCAATTGAAATAACTTTTAATTATGAACTCTAAACCGTTGCAACAATTTCTCCTCTGGAAGCGAATCTCAGTGTTTTTTTTTTAATTCAGACATCTTTCTTCAATTTCTACGTTCAGACTAATAGTTTTGAAAGACTTCAAAGATACTTCAGAGTGAGAGTAAAATAAGTTTATAATTGGGGCAGAACTTCAATACTTTAAACCACGAGATCATTATCCATTATATTTATAATTACCAACTATTCCACTTCACGCCAAATATAAGACTGTGACAACGTCGATAGAGTTTCACGACTTCATTGCAATCAACCCCATCAAAAAACTCAGTCTCAGTGGATGAACAAAGGTAACCCTATGACAAGATAACTTTTCGCCAACAAAAGTAGCGATTGGGATGCGGCTCGTGGAACGAAAGGAATTAATAGAAGCGATGAAATATGAAATGTCCCCTCGCGGCGGAAGAGAAAACTGCGAAAATGGTGGAAGACTGAGTAAACAGTGGCCGGCGAGATGAATAAGGGAGGAGGTGGTTTTAGAGGGGATGGGTGGGGAGAGCCATGACGGGACGGGGAAAGAGGGTGGAGTGAAGGGAAGAGTTACGGAAGAAGGGAAGGGTCATGGGGGAGGAGAGCAAAGGGAGAGGCGGGGGGGGGGGTTGAAAGGAGAATTCGCCGGGAAGGAGAGAGGATAACGCGGTCGAGGGAGAGAATTGAGTTCCGCACGAGACCGCGAAGTACAAGCTCCCACAAAGAACATAAAGGCTAAAACGAGGAGGTAAGAGAGGAGAGGAAAAAAAAATAAAGACATCCGGGAAATGAGATCCAAGGGCATACCGCTCGGAGAAACGGAAGGGAATGATGGTACCTTTGCAGGGAGCGTGAAATACACATTCTGATTCATCGACTGCAAAATCCTGAACAGCCCTCTTTTGAGGTAAAATTAGTCATAACCCATTCATTCGGCCACCTAACAATTCAAGCGAAATCTTGGACAATTTCCAAGTCTATTTTCCCCAAATTTCCGACTCCGAGGAAAATGTACGCAACAATAAAAAGAGATGCCGGTAAACGGGTGGAAAATAGCCCGTACCACGAGATGCCAAATGCATATTCAAATTTATATTCTATATCCTCAATTTTGCCTTCATCCTCCACTTCTCATCTTTCTCATAAGTCCTGTTACCACTGATCGAAATTTGTCACCCGAAAAGTCGCGAAATTTACTCGCGCATTTTTCCTTTAGTGAAATTCTCACTGTGAAAAAAAGTCAGGAAAATATTTGTTTTTGGTTTACAAAACTGAATCAGAACTTAAACTCGCGAACATTTAAACGAACTCTCGAAACCGGGCGTGTCTTCCATCTGGCACCCCGCCAAATGGAACGACTTATGCTAACGACAAACTTTCCGGCATGGAAACAAGTGGGAAGCACTGGAAAATACTTCCCGCGAACAAAGGGAAATGCCGCCTCGTCATCCCGAGGATGAGTTGGCCGTGAGTGGAAACAAGCCCTCAAACGTATTCGTGCACGGACACCGGGCGAGTTCACCGGGATGGATCCCAGGGAAGGGCCCCGGGGAAACGTATACAACCAGCGCGACGCTCGTGTGTTGCGGGAAGTACAGAATCCGGGGAGCGATATGGCCCGTTTTCAGACATGATGACGTCAATGTATGTTACGATCATTAGAGGTCAGAGCGTAAATACTAAAGGCGCACAGACGAACGGGGTATCAAGAGCTGTGCTCACTTTTTTCCCCCGAGGTGGAGGGGATGGGGAGTGGGAGGAGGATGAGCTAACGAACCACTTTCACAGCTTCGCATAAAAATAACGTGGTGGTGCGCCTAGCGGATAGGACGCAGGACATGAAGCAACCCTACTTTTAAGCCTCCTCACCATGTGAGTGGGGGGGGGGGTGGAACGTACTAACCCCTCACAGTGGAGTGCTGTTGACGGTAACTTAATTTTCAAGGCCAAACTTTCACATTTTGCCCTCCTAACAATTCTCCTCCCCCTTTTCTTCCCGGAGACCACACTGGACAAAACTTTCAGTCATCATCAACGGTCAAAAAATACTGATTGGATTAAATTTCGTCTGGTGCGGCGACCCCAACAATTTCAGCTAATTTCCATTAAATTCCCCCATGATGTCCCCTTAGGAGTCATGGTGATTCGTTATAATGAAAGGTGATGGATATTTACATGGTACGTTGAGCGGAAAGATCTTGGGCAATCATCTGAAGCCGTAAAGGTCACCTGCCTTGGATCCAACGCAAGCCGCTAATTAAGATCGAGTGGGCATAAAGAGAAATCTTCGTGCTTTACGCCCGAACGTGTTTTAAACTGGTCACTTTTTTGAATATGATGTAAACATGGACGACAAAAGAAAATAAACACTTTGCAGCTCTAAAAACGGATGATTAAATGCTACTGACCTAAGGCGAAAACAGGATAGGTAAGAAAAGACATAAGTTGTTGGATGATAAATTTCAAAAGTTCCTAAAAACATCATCAAGACAATCATACCATTAAATATCTCCAGAAATTGTTTTTCAACTAACGCGAATAAAGAAATCACTAATCTACCCTCTTACTTTATAAAAATGAACTAATTTTTAAAAGAAACTACAAACTAAAAGACATGGTGGCAATAATCAGATCGCCTTTTAATTGAAAACATTTGTTTTTTCAAGGCAACTTCGAGATAAAACAAAGAGATAGAACAGTAAGGGCTAAGTCGAAAAGGGATTATCGGCAACTAATTAAGCCAAGCAGCGATGCTCACCGCTCCGAAATCACAAGTTTCGGTTGGAACGTGCTGTGTATTCAAAGGGGAACACAGTGTCATTAGCTAAGGAAGAAGTGTTAATCTGGGAAGGTGTTCACTTTACATTAGGAGGAGGGAACCGTATATCATCGGATTTCTACTCGTACATTTCTGCTAAGCTGCAGCAGACAGCCCGCTATCAAGTCTAGAGTTGCGAGTTGAATGAACGAGTGAAGTTTTCGCTTGGGTAGGCGACTATGCAGTGCTCGGCAATTATTATGTAGATAGAGTTTCCGCGATTTTTACTCACATGTTACGCAAAAGCATTACACATTCTCATTAAATATTTTTTCCAAAGAGGTTGTGGTCACATATACACACTTCATAGATTTTTAATCATGATTTTAAACGTTTTGAACTGTCATCTAGGAAAAATTGAATAAACATGCTATTAACATTGGTAAAATCTTCATCACAATCATTTAATTTCTGTCACGTTACGGTCTTCAAAAAACTTGATTATTGAATTACACAGTGTTCAAATTGATTCCTATCCTCACTGAAAACGTTTCACACAATTCAACTGGCGATAAACTACAACAACATTTGGTACTAATATTCAATGTATAACTAATCAAGATAAATGGCGTCGACCGAAATAAAAGAGAAACTTCCTAAGAAAAAAGATAACAGCCGACAAAAAGGACACCACGTAGCATAGAGGCGCCAAAATATTATGACAAACAATTAGTTTTTTAAGTTTCAAATGGATTGTACACAACGTCTTACAAGATATTAGATCTTTTTTGAGTAAATATTAAGCGCATTAAACATTAAAAAATACTAGCTAAGTTGAAACTTCAAGGTACTAGATGAGTAGGCACCGTGCACTAATATGCTGTGGTTAGACATTGAGAGAAAAGCTTAACTTTTAGCATTGAGAGAAAAACCTTTATAGAGAAGCTACAAATTATAAAATGACATTACTTCAACAAATCCAGGCTGTTAATGCGCATCATGGCGGTCAATTTGCAAGGTTTCAAGTGGTTACTCCGCGAGAGTGGGAGAGACAAAAAGACAGCGGGGTCCAGCCGGGATGAGAAAGGATGCGCTACAAGGAGACCAGAAGAGACTACAAAGAGAAGTGGGGGAGGTACGGGGAGGGGGGAGGGTAAGTGAGAGACAAAGAAGAACCGTGCCCGCCGCCGGCGGCAAATTCCATGGTCCCACCTCTTTCTCGCCGGCATCTCCTTCCTAGCCTCCATTCGCTTGTTAGCCATATTGTTCTTCTCTGGGGAGGCCAAGTCCTCCACCCCACCACCTCCTCCGCACACGCCTCCCCCGCCGCCGCCCCCCCGGCCGTGCGACCGGCCCACGGGCAGGGTGGCCGCCTCCGAGAGGCTTCCACCGCTGCCCCCGACGCCCTCCGCCTCCAGCTCCACCGTCGCCACCCTCACCTCCCCGCCACCCACCATCTTCTTCTTCCCGCCAATCTTGCCGCCGCCGACTCCGGGCCTGCCGCCGCCGCCGGGGGGCGGGGGGCGGGCGTCCTCTAGGATTAGGACCCTCGACGGCTTGGGGTGCGGCCCGGGATTGAAGAGGCGCACCCGTCCGAACCAGACGAGGGCCCCCTCCTCACCACTAACACGATCCGTCCCCGAGAATTTTTACAACACCGCGACCCACGAAACTAGATCGGTCGCCGGAATGAGAGGGAGGGGGGTCCACACACTTTCCGTGCACCGTGCAGACTATGGGAGTCGCGCGGAGGCAAGGTAGTCACTTTTGGGGGAGGGGGCGGGGAAGGCTAGCGAGGGGGGCGGCGTATGGGGCGTGAAAGGTGGGGGCGGAAGCAAAAGCGGGGGCGAGGTGGGTTTGAGGGGAGAGGGGAGAAGGAGGCAGGGGTGGGGCGGGGGTAGGGGGGTGTTCCCGAATAGGAATCGGGAGGGGTTGGGGGGACAGAGAGATGGGGGGCTAGGGAGAGATGGAGAGGGGGTGCGGAGAGAGGCGAGGAAGGGGCAAGCGGGTGGGTTTTAAGCCGCTCTGTCCCCGCTCCCAATCGTTATCGCTCCCGTGCTCCGTGCCACGGTCCTCGAATAGGCGGCGGCGAAGTACGGCGGGCCAAGATAGAGAGAGAGGGGCGCCCTCGTATAGGGAGGAGCGGGGGGATGAGTACGAGGGAGGTGTGCACGTATCTTTTAAAGCCCACAACTCTCGTTGAAGCGGGCGGGAGGAATATAACAGCCGTTAACCAACTCGCACACTTCCCGATGCGCTACTCTCTCCGGCCCCCGGGACCCTGCACGCGCCCACTGAGGAGGAAATGAATAACACACCCGCCAAAGGGGAGAAGAGCAGATTCGCGCACTATTGGGGGCGGGGCGCGGAAGGAAGATAAGAAACCGTCAAGTGCAAGGCGCAACCACCGGCTCCAGCGACGCAACCAGCTTCACTATGTAACTACGGAGTCGTCAGAGTGCGTTCGGAGACGCTGCCCCCTCTGCCCCCCTCCTCTGGACCCCTCCCCTCCTTCTCACTCCCCCCTCTCGACGCTACTGGGGTGTGGGGACGCCGTGAGGGGGGGAAGGGGAAGGGAGAAGGGGGGGCCTGGCGGCGGAGGGGAGGGCGAAAGGGCGAAGTGGAGCCGGGGGTTGGGGCCAGGGGGGCGGGCGGAGGGGGTGGAAGGTGGGGAGGGTGTGGGGCATGGCGGGAGATGCACCACGTGACCCTGGCGGACGCCTCCGATTGGGCGCCGCGCGGCCTGGGCGCGAGCTCGGTGGTCCAGCTCGTTGTCGGGGGAGGCGGCAAGAGGGGATGCTGGCGGGGGGGAATGAAAAACAGCGCGGGCGGGAAGGAATAGGCGCTCCGGAGAGAGGGTGAGTGGGAACGAGCGGGCTCCCGGGGGTTTCCTCCACTTCCCTCCTCGGGACATTCCCCCTTCTTCCCCGCAACACAGACGGGAGAGATTCCGGGGAAATGATCCTCGAGGTCACGGGATCTCACGGGGTAATGGAGTCCCCTCCGCACGGGGCCCTGAACTTAATCCACGCCCGGGCGAGGACGGAATCCGACCCTCGGGACCCGGCCCCGCGAATCATCCGGGGCCGAAATATGCCGAGGAGTCGGGACGATGATTCCTCCCCCTTCCCCCATAAACACACGTGAAATGAACAAGGAAATCCTCAACCCCAGACAATCCCGTCACCGCGTGGCGAGGAGCGGTTCGCAGAAATCCCCACTCAGCAATATTTAGATAACGGAAAGTCCTGAGGTGTTTAAGACTCTCCATGTGACTTACCAAGCCACACACGCGAAGGGAAATATATATATATATATATATATATATATATATATATATATATATATATATATATATATATATACACACACACACGTTTCCGATAATACGCGGAACATAGATGCACATATGATTATGACATGAATGTTGAGTGAAATCACTTGGTTTAACTAAGCTGATTTCCCAGCATAGGACCCACGAGAGTATCGCTGAAGGGGTGTTTATAAAGGATTCGCATGCATCTATTTCTCAACGATTTTGAGAAAAATGACATGTTGTTACAAAAGAGGCACTAGTGTTGTCTCTTCGCTGTTAAAACAAGGAGTTTTTCCAAGGGGAATATTTCGCTGGCTGGCTTGTTTGTTCACGGCGAATGCGTGCATCCAGAAGGTTGAAAGCCTGGATCCACTTCGCCCCCACTCCCGGCATATCTGCGCCCTTGGACTTCAACTCCGCGAACCCTGCCTCGCGGTCGTATTGAACCAATCTCAGAACACCGCCTGCCACTTCAAAGGAGGTCTAACTGTAACCATACTACTATCCTTAATGAGAAATGCCCATCATTCCCGCC